>NC_089207.1:16783483-17114554 GCF_963930695.1 Labrus bergylta | reverse complement strand
CTCTCCTTTCTGCCTGCTCATCAGAGTGAATGTCGGGTGTGTGTGTGTGTGTGTGTGTGTGTGTGTGTGTGTGTGTGTGTGTGTGCGCGCGTGTGTGCATGCAGGGTCTGCTGGTGCTGTGTGTGCATGCAGGGTCTGTGCATGCAGGGTCTGCTGGTGCTGTGTGTGCATGCAGGTTGAAAAGACAAGGCCATGTGCATGTGAGCCTTTTCTCTTTGCATGTGGTGTCATGTTTTGGCTTATTACCAGTGTTTGTAGATATACTGTGCAAATACCTTAGAAAGGAGAAACTATAAGACACAATATAACATTTAAACTGCTTTCTCATCATACACACAAGTATCTTTATACCAAAGCATGGCCCACACAATATTTCAAATCTAAATCAACAGCTTGACTTCAGTACAATATGCCTTTCCACCTTATCTTTTTTAACTCTAATGAAGATATTTTAGAAAAAAACGTACATAAAATTACGTCACAGACGAATGCAGAGGACAAACACAACTCTTCAAATTAATCACATCTTCTTACTCATTCTATTCAAGAAGTTACTTCACATTCAAACAGACTTTGTGGCGATGCACCATAGTGACCGATAATTTAATTCTTCATCCCATTTTCTGTTAATTTGTCACAAAAGTGACTTACCTTTTCCAGAGAAGATCTAGTGAAGTCGGTCTTGTCGTGAAAACTGCAAAATAAAGAGAAAAAAACAACATTTGTATCATTAATGCTTTAATGCTTTAGTTCCATACAATTAAACAATAAAAAACATCATTTTAACACATCATGAAATTATGTTATTATATAAGAAAGGCAAAACTGAAGACCACAACAAAACAACATCACTTTTAAAACAGCTTTTTTGCTAAAAAAAACAACCAAGCTTATATAAGAGTGACAACAGGAATGATGAAAGCTGTGAGTGATCAATAAAAGCCTGTTTGTGTGTTTTTTAAGATCACAAAGATTTTGAAGACTGTTTCCTTGACAAACAGAAATCCACCTTGAGTGCTTAACCTCGACTGTAGTACAAATAAAGGGTCCTAACATGAGGCTCTTATATTGTAAAAAGGTTCATATGTCATATGATCAAATGTCACAAGTCTTATAAAAAAGTCAGCATTGTAGGTCGGGAATAATCTTCTACTGGTTTTATAAGTTAAGAAGACAGTTTTACATTTATAGGTAGTGTGTGCAGGCGTGTACAGGAATAAAGTGATGTCATGTTTATCACAGTGTTTCATACTTCAGCTGTATCTACAGCGTTGATGCTCAATATGCAAATAAGACTTGAATGTTTACTGAATGAATAAGAAGAAGAGGAGAGATGAATATATGATCAAACTGAAGCCTGTCAGGATCTTTTTATGGGCCGTCAGATCAATCCTGTTTCACTGTTTATTCACATCAGGTTATCCTTTGTGACGTCTGTGTGCGTGAGCAGTGAGGCACAGATAATATTATTTTGTATTATTCTGACATGCTGACACATCTGGGATACGTTTTATCTCATCAGGTTTTAAGACAATTGCGCCTGTTTTTTTTTTTGCAGTTTGATTGTTTTTCAGTCTGCCTCTAAAATTGTAAAGAATGATGATTAAATATATTCGGCTTTAGACTTCATCATCCCACCTTTCAGCTTCACGTGTCTGCTTAACCCTGATTTGTAATGTGGGTGCAGTATCCCCCTCCAACAGTTGGGGGTCACCAGCAGCTTACTGATTTCGGCACGGAGGATTTTGTGTGATCAGCTGTGACAAGCAACTCCTTCAATAAATAAAGTTCCACAACCAATTTATTCCAAGATCGACATCCTATCACGGCCCGCTAAATCAATTTTATGAGCATTTCTCAGATTTACAGTCTCTAGTCTGTTTCTAACTGCATGATATGCAACCTGCAAGCATCATTCTCATTTTGGGAAGACATTTTTTAAGGGGAATTTGTTGGGTTTTCTTTTTATGGTGTTGTGGTGTTCATTCATCTCCTAAATTCTCTGTCTCATTCATACAAGAAATGCATTGATGTTTCTCGTCACACCGAAGAACAATTTAATATGAATCATGCAAGAATTTTTATTTTTTTTGTAGTCTAAGGCACACATTTATGTAGTTCATGAAAATGATCTAATTACAGTTGAACTTATTCCTCATTGTAATATGAGAAACATAACGTACTGCCTGCAGAAGTGAATATGAGCCTCATTAATCCTGCAGACGTCTTCAGAATGAACAGGAAATGACTTCATCGCTCTACTAACGTGCAACACAGGATTCACATCTCGCTTTCATATATTTATTTCATTTAAGGAAAGTACAGTTCTATAATGTGCTTTATTAAGCCGTCTACACTTCTCTATAAATACACAGTCAGCCAAATGAGTTTTATGCATCGTGAGACATGCCGCCGTCTGTGCACAC
The DNA here is from genome assembly GCF_963930695.1 of Labrus bergylta. Taxonomy (NCBI): domain Eukaryota; kingdom Metazoa; phylum Chordata; class Actinopteri; order Labriformes; family Labridae; genus Labrus; species Labrus bergylta. The sequence continues at coordinate 17,112,128 of NC_089207.1, read as the reverse complement.
GAACTGCACAGCTGCCTTTCCCCTTAGTCGGACAATTTTTCTGCAGATGAAAAGCGCCAGTTTTAATAAATCTGATAAATTACCAGAAGTAAACTGTTGACCAGTCAATTTTCCTGACAAGCTGTATTACCTGATTTTCCCTCTTTTGGGAAGACGTACTGCAAATGGAGTCTGATTGCTCCCCAAGGTGCAGAGTTAGATTTAATGATGTTGAACTAACTCCGCTCTCTTCTTCCTCTACTGACTTTGCCCATGTGAGGACAGTGGGTTGCTTTGTTTTATTTGCCTTCCCCTTTTCTGTTACTCTAACATGTGTAAGCACAAAAGAGCTATTGTTCGAGAACCACAGGGCTATGATTACAGAGTCCAACACTAGCTGGGCTAACAGTTAGGGAATGATCTTTATGGCTTACAATCCCTGAAAAAGCAGCTTTCTTGTATTCCCTCATCATGGTTGGATGCATTAAGCATCATTATGTCCTGCAAAGACGAGGGGAATCTCCTTAATGTCATGTTTTTTTCGAAACCATGACAAACACCCCCATGACTTGTGAAGTTTAATTGATCCAAAAGTCTGTTAAGCTCGGTTGGAGTTGGCATCGCATGTGCTGAGACTGTAGTCCTCACTGCAACAACCCGGGGATCCCAGCCCTTCTCTGTCTGCATGAAATCATCACTCTCTCCTCCCTGCATGTCCTGTCTGTCTCTCTTACTCACAATCAAATAAAGACAAAATAGCCAAAAATAAAGAAATAGAACCTAACCACTACCCTTCCCCAATCCAAACCCACTGGAATGTATCAGCTGGTAGAAAACATTTGATGACGATCATAGAAGCACAATTTAGCAACTAAACATAACAATTCAAAAGTTTTTTGATAAGTCTGATTTTTAAATAGGCTGTCATCAGAGTTATGAACATGGATTGATTGTGATGGGGCTTGTCAGGGACCTCTAGTGGACAAACTGTAAAAATATCTCCTTCTTAAAGCTGTCTTTGACTTGTTTTGTTTTTTTAGATGTTGCTCACCAAAACATAGTGGAGCCTTGCGGTCTAATAATATGCATAATGCAGTTAATTACCCAAAAACATTTGCGAATAACATTTTAAAATCCTGCAGTGTGCATAGGTGGACCATGATTTTTAGTGTGTGGTCTGCTTCCTCTGTGTCTTTATTGGTGCTATGGGACATTTTTTAATCAATTACTAGGAACAGCACAAAGGATGGGAATTGCACTACTTCACATAAATACATTGCTCCTTTGTGTTACTATGGATCAGAAACTCCACAGGGTCTCTTCAACACTTACATTTACACAGATATTAGAGCTGTTTTCATCAATAAGCCTCTATATATACTGTATATACTGCAGGTATGGCTGTCTCTTTTGTGTGTGTTACAGTAAGTAAAAGTCCTCAATTTAAGACAGTCTGATATTTGAGGACACGTTAAACCACTTTAACTGTAAAATACTTGAAGTTCCCCGTTCAGGATCTTATTATTTGATTGTTGGCCGAAAAATGCAAAGCAGTAGAGTTATCCAAGAATAGAGGCACAACCCCGAAAATTGTCTTATAGCCCCCTGTGGCTTTCTGACCCTGCGGTGGAGAACCTAATAGCTCAATGTTAGATAAAATATGATAAAAGATTGTTTGATCTCACCACATTAATGAGGTCAGTGGCTAAGAAGACCTTTCAACAGCACTGCATGGTGCTCTGATGTAAATGTAATGAATGGAAATACACATCAAAGGTAAATCCCCCAAACCTGCATGCTTTGTATAGCCCCATTTAAACTGTTCAGATTCAGAAATATGCTTCTATATATATATATACCACTTAGTTGTAAGAGCCAATCATGAATGATGTATAGGCTTATAATGTATGGTGAAAGTGTGTGTGATTTATCTTGTGTGTGTGTGTGTGTCAGGGGAGGCCTAACATCCTGCATTAAGCAGCGTTTGACGTCTTCACACCTTAACACGACGACACTGAAACTCTTTGATGTTTCAGAGTCTTTACCCATAATCCCCACAGAGGGGGGAAAAAAATGAAGAACCTCCCACATTTTGCTGCATTTTTGTCTATTCTCTGCACACGACTATATGTTTATGACATGCAGAGTACAGAGATACTTACACAATGCTTTTTGTAATATCCATGCATTTATGTGTACATTTCAAATGGTTCCCTCTCTCCCTGCAGAAAGGAGTTACAAGATTTGCACACGACAACAGCAACAAGCTCATGGGTGGTGAACGATTGCGGGGGGGGGGGGGGGTTATCATGATGTCACACGGCCCTCCCTCTCACAGAGCGACAAAAGCGAATTAGCCGATGGATCAAGTTCTATCAAATCTGTGTGTGCAGATCACACCACGCTGGTTAAATAATCTGCTTCCTCTTTAGATTTTGCCTGCAGGGAAAACAGACTGTGCCTCTGCTCTGGAAAATCTTTGCAACATGTCAAAAAAAAATCATGGAAACATTTTGCAGCTATTGGCGTCTAATTAGCATCAGAAAATCTATTAACAGAAGTTGTAGCTGTTCCATTTTTCTTTTGACTTTTTATTGAACAACATCTTTCCAGTTGTTTCAATTGTTGTTTCCATTGACCAGGGCTGATCTCAACAGATGGTGTATCTCAGATATAGACCCCAAAATGTCATGTAATGTCATCAGGTGACTAAACATCACAGAGAAGGAGATAAGAAGACGAGGAAAGGGCGTGCACGCATAGAAGCAAAGTCTCGAAGGCAGGAGAGCAGGTCTGGTATGTGAGCAGTTGCACTGACACAGTTTCAGTATTCCATTAAATGAATAATAGAGGAAGAAGGATGGGTTAAAAGCATTTCCCTTTCCCTAATGTGAAAAGAAACATCGACAGGGGGAAAAAGGGAGTGTCCAACGAGGCTCAGCTGTAAGGTGAGGAATCTTTGACAGTTTAAAGTTAATGCACACTTTTTGCATTGTTTTAAATGTTACTCTTATAGTACATGATGGAATTCTTAAGTGGGTCCCCTGCGGGGGTCTCTGAAATTTTTAGTGATTAATGAATTAGGTTGTACATATGGGGAGGTGGAAAAGTGCAGTGAGGGCTAATGGGATTTTAAGCTCTCCATTTTCAGACCTGCCCTATTTCATTACGGCTGCTCTCTCACGTCAAACCCACAACCTAAGACTCTGAGCACCACCAGCGGCAGCGACCCGGGGAAGTGTTTTCTCAAGCTCCTGAAGCGCTCGCCTCCTTTTCTACATCTGCTTAAGCACACCCGGCTGAGTTCTCGCTGACTTAGCAGCCCCTCCTGCAGATGCTTCGGGAACGGCACAATAAAAAAATAAAAAATAAAAGTACAAAAATAAAAAAATAAAGACGACATTCAGGAAAAAGTGTGTCAGGGAAACAGGAAGCACAGCTGTACCTTCTCTCTCCTCTAAGATAGGAGGGCAGAATAAGAAATAAGATGCAGATGAGAGAGACTAAACATGGAGGAATATAAAAAGATGGACTTATAACTTCACAGCATGGTCAACAGCCTACCAACCTTACAGAGAATAAGAAACAGGGAAATATAAATCTATATCTTAATTTAGTTAGCTGCTGCATTCCTGCTATAAGCCTCTTTCTGCAGTAGCTTAAATACATTTTCTTACGACTTGAATTTTTGTCTTAAACACTCCTCAGTAATCATATTGCATTGATGGTTTTATGTCTAATCCAAGTGAAGTGAATTTTAAAGTCTGTTTGGTTCTCTTTTGGTTGCACTCCTGAGATGACACTACGTTATAATGCATCTAGAAAACCTCGTCCCTGGGTGGGTTTGGCTCCCTCTCTCTTCCCCCACGTGTTGGCAGGATTAATGGTTGATGAAGGAGGGGTTTGCTCGACCAACCATGTATGAAACATGTTGGAGCCACTGAGCGAAACATAAACAAGCTGAAGGAAGCGTTGTCCAGTACATATGAACACACACTGTAGCTGAGGAAAAAACGAATCAAGAGGGAGTTTGACTACACTCTCTTTAGGAAGTCATTACTCCACAATTTACTGTAACCACATAGGGTGTATTGGATTTTTGCAGTGTTAAGATTCAGAATGTCCCATATTATAATTTAAATTTAACATGGATTAGAACACTACAAAATCAGGACAGTGAATTGGGTGTCTTCTACTATTTTCATTTAAGCCATACTGCGCCTTTTTCCTCAGTACACCACAGTGGCTGCATGTTTGTGAAATATTTGAGGATTTCAAACAAAAGCTTCATTTTTAAAGATGCTGGTTTTAGCTCAGCAGTTACAGCATGCGTCCCATGTGCAGAGGTCCTGCGGCCAGTCCTGGTTCGAATCCGACCCTTGGCTTTTGCTGCATGCTTCCCCCACACTCTCCTCCTACTGCAGTATCTTCACTCTGAGCTGTCCTATCAGGAAAGGCATTACCCAAAAATAATAACCATAATAATAATAAGAAAATTATTTAAAAAAAACGAATTTTACAGATTTCCAAAACTCCGGAAAAATGAAAGGCAGAAGAGGGGGATTTTTCTGCACTCTTCCATTGTACATGAACATAATGTCAGCTGAATCTCTAGGTAAGCTTCTGCTGTGTCTGTTCCTCCCTCAGCCTCCAGCTGGGACCAATCTGTCGGTCAGGTGTGGCTCAGTGGTGGCAGTCAAGGCCTCACCAACCAGCTGAGAGACCGGCTTACAACACGGTGTAACACCTGATACAGATACAGCCTATATTGCCATTGTGGCATTTCTCTGTCACGTCTTGACATTTAACTGGAATGACAAACGTTCTTGAAAAGCTGAGTTAACAGGAGCAGCCTTTATCATTGCTGTAAATGAATATGGGCAGTAGAGTGGAAACTGTAATGCCAACACACACACTTGTAACGCTGAACAGGAACCGACTCGACATGCTGAAAACTTACTTTAATGGTCCCTAAACACAAAACACATGATCTAAGTTTTGCTGTAATGACAAAACAGCACAATGCTTTGACCCCCTTCTGGAGGACATCAGACAACCACTAATGCATTAAACCCCACTGGTGGGACTCTCCCTGTGGTCTGCAGAGTAGGACAACACACAGCCGGGTTATTGCTAACCAGCGTCATACAAGAAGTTGCGAGCGAGGACCCTGCACTGTGTGGATTATGTCTAAATAAAGCTGCAGCAGTGTATGAATCACTGTGTCACTGATCCCCTCTGCTTCCCAGACAACAGGTTTGCCTTCTGCAAGCTGTCACTGGCTTTCCACTCTTTCAAATGAAGAATAAAAGAGAGAGCGAGAGAAATGGAGCCTGTGTGAGGGAGGGAGGGGAGTTGACGTTCATCACTCGAGTGCCGTGGCTTAGCCTAAGAGGCTTGAATAATCAGTATGTTAAGCTGTCAGGGTGTGCGCTCGCACCTACCACGCGCTTACAAACTCCTGGGTGCTTTTTAATCAAGCAAAAACGCTGAGAGGCAGCGGCGAGTGCCAAGAGCCCGAGCTAAGAGATGAGCTTTAGAATATCTGTTACACTTTCTCCTGACATCACCAGACGTGAATTTTCACTGTAAGCTGCAGACATGTCTGTTTTTTTCCCCCCTCTTTGAAGAGGACACAGTGAATTTTCTGCAGGCTTTTACTTAATGTGAATCATCACATTCAGAGTAACTGCTGCATAGTTCTACAAATAGATTCCATTTATTGTGAATGAAGCTGTAATCTACATTGTTTTGGTGAAATACAGCCTACTGTGCATTTTTCATGACCCACTGCACTACATTTGAGACCCGTCTGTCAGCAGCAGCTGCCAGCACTGCTGAACTGTCACAGAGTCTGATTTTGATTATGAACATTGATTTATAACTTGTCAGCTTTTTTTTACAGCATTGGTGTGGCAATGTTTTTGGCTTTTTATGTTTCTCCATTGACAGATTATTACCTGACTCACCCAAAGACAACAGATTAGTAACAAGTACTATTTATTGCTTTCAGAGGATGATTTAAAAGGTCCCACTGATGGTGCATTCTTGAGCAAAGTTCATTTATAAGCTAATCTTTCATTAAGAGTAATTTGAAAAGTGAAGTGGCAGCTGATTGTTGGCATTTAAATTTGTCTGATGTGCCAAAATCTCATTGGTGTATTAGAAATCAGCTGTCACATATACACATACATTTTTATCATGTGTCCTTTGTACATCTTAATCTATACCATCTTCACCTGGACCAGTATCTGGTCCAAAAAGTCCTTTTATTGGTATTGCTAATATCATTTTTTCACTCTATGCAGATGTGGGCGGTAAACCAGTATCAATGCATTACGCTCTGACACAACATGGATTTTTTGGTTATAGTGCACACATGAGGCAACATCGATTGCTCAACCTACCTGCCATAATGATAGGTAAATAAAAGCAGTGTTCAATAGTGATTAGTGACAGACAACAACCCCGATCATCTGCAAGTTTCACTCTGACACTTAGAGCAGAGTCAGCGGTCTCACACACTCATTGATCAAATGGCTCCGCCTCCTCCTCGTATCAGAGCGGGTGTCAGTGCTTACAAAACACCACTCAGGTAAAATCGTTTAATCCCAAGTTTAAGTGGGTTAGCTCACTTGCAGCATGTGTATGGGCTGTAACATAGGCTACTGTAAGTGCTGGAATGGCTTTACGCTGTGTCACTTGTGCCCAGCACAGTATAGATTTGTGTCTCTACTACAACGAATCTACCTGTTGAACGTGTGTCTCGACTGATGTCTCGCTTGTCCTTGGTACTTGGTGATAAAAAAGCAGACTGTGGCTGTGAGTCGTGCTCAAAAGAGCGGCTGTAAATGCTGTTACGCAGTATGGAGTTTTTGAAAATCTCCTCTTGAAGCTTGGCTAAAGGTAAACTGATTTGATGAGACAGAACTCTGCATAAGAGAAAGGAAACTTCAGATTTTGTTACCCTACTTGTTTGCAGTGTGTCCTGCATCTTGACACTACAGGTCTACAGCTTCATGTAGATTTGGGTGAAGGGAATGAGTGTTTCAGATCAGTGAATCAAGGCCCATGAAGATAATTTGGAGTGAGAAATGCAAACAAACAACTCATCCTTTTAATCCAAGAAGCAAAACATCAAGGGCTAAAAACACCTTACATACTTTCTTATATACATATTCTGTATTAGAGGTAGCTGCATCAAGTAAACTTTCTGATTTGTAAGCAGAAGTTTTGAGAAAGCTGTGGGAATATAATGCTTCATCGTAGTAACATCTTTAATATCTGAGGTCCTAGATCCTCCCGGTTTTCTTTCTAATGACAAGTCAAACTAGGTTTGCTCAAGTGCAACTTTCTCATTGGACGAATAGGTTTCAAGAGGCGAGGAAGTAGTCACCCTATGTAACCTCTGGTTTTTGTTTTGTTTTTGATCATGGTGTGTCCGGGGTTCAAGTCTGTCTTCATGGAGGTGCTTGTTTGATGCCTCTCAAAGTTTGAGTTTCAGTAGTTTCTGTTGTGGTTTGTCTGATAACATTTCTGGGCGGTTTGTCTGACAGTTTGAGACGAACCAACAGTCCCAAAGATTCAGCTGAAAGGTTGACTTATTGGTCAACTGTGTAGAGTCAAGAAGGAGCTAATGAAGCCAGCTTCTGTACATCTTACTTTTTCCGTCTTAACCAACTCTTTCTTTTTCTTTTAAAAAGCAATCCAGTGCAAGAGTGTGTCTAAAAACAGGTGCCATTATTCAAATGTAATTAATTATTTAAATGTAAATTTGATATATCCACCCTCTCCATAAGGGCTAGCATTAACCTTTGTTGTCCTATTCAGCCCAGACATATATTGTATTAAGATACTGATTGGGTTGATTCACTTTTAAAACTAGATTATGAGGAACTCAGTTGTTGACTCAGGCTCAAAACACTCCCATTCATAATTCAGCCCAGATTATAAAAGCAATGCTTCGAGAAAAGTGGTAATTAGAGGATGAATGATTAATTACTTACAGTGTTAATAATGAAACACCAGCATGATACTATAGAGGTCAAACATGCAGAGATATGAAGCATATGTGGGGGTTTTAAGTGTTATTTTGCCTGCAGGATGGTGACACAGATTTGCCAAAAAATAGTTGCCGACAGGACTGAATCTCTGCAGAGAGGGGTTGGAGTGGTCCAACATTTTGAGTCTGCAGGTGGGTGCAGGATTAAAAAAAAAAACAATCCAGCTCAGACCTTTAAATAATTAATTACATCACATGTTGCAGACTTAGCCAAAGTGTGCAGATGCCTTTTCATCATAAAACTGGATCAACATCGACTGTGAACAACAATGACTGGTTTCCAGTTTACTGTCTAATCAAAGTGTTTTTTGATTGATTTAATTAATTAATATTTGGAAAATTGGCTGACAAATGAATGATCCCTCAGACAGTATACAACCTATAGCTCTAAAAATTATGCAACTTTTGCTTACATACATACATGCAAACAGCAATCTTAGCACAAGATATGAACAGTGAAGAAGCAATAAACGCCTGCAGACTGAAGACTATAGCTGTTTTTTTTGTCTCTTTTTGATCAATTTCAGCAGGATAATGCAAAACATGAAGCTGACAAGTCTAATAATCCATAACTAGCACTACGCTGCATTTAAAATATGTCAAACTTCTATCTGATTCTTGTGACTCACATTTGAACCGCCTCTCTTGGTCTCCAGAATGGTTTCTGCTGTTGCACATTTCCTGTTCTGTTAACCCAGAAAGGAAATACTCTGCACAAAAGTCAAGTGGTCATGAATAGAAAAAAGATTAGGCAATCATTTGGACTTGTTGCTGAACTTTTCACCTCTCCACCTCACTATCCTCACTATCACAATGTGGAAAAAGATCCAATATGTTAATGCTTCAACAGTTCCATAAATGAGAACATTTGAACTCTAATCTCATAAAAAGCAGCCACACCACCAGTCTAATTCTTCCACAAACACCCTTCCATGAGTATGTGCATGCTTCTTTTATCACTAGAGCTCTCTTAACTCGGAGCCAACAATAACATTTTCTTGTCACTTCACCACACAGCTGGTTCTCTAACCCCCCCTGTATTAGCGGGTATAAAAATAGCACTAACACAGGGGGCAGAGGGGCTGCCTATTTATGACCACACTGCACCACCCAGAGTGATGCTAGGAAAGCAGCAGGGAATGTTAAAGCTCTGTTGCTGCTCTCCACCTTTCCCTTCTTAACCAGCCTCTCTCTACTCCCCCCCCCCCCCTTCCTCTATCCTCTGCTGATTGATCCCATAACCCTCAGCTAGCTTGAATTACATCAGCCAGTGGCTTTGCATAAGAGACAAAAAGGCCCTCAGGTTTCACATATCATAATTCTCCCCAATAGCTTCAGATTTCAAAAGGTGCTGTGTTCAATTCCAGCCTCGGGCGATGCCTCAAATCCCCCACAACCCCTATATTCTGTTCTGAATTATGACTCAGAATAGATTGTTTTATTTAAGTTTAAAGCCCAGAACAGTGACGGAGAAATGCTCACCAATCGAGTGAGAGTGAATAAGGGCGTTAAAGATAAAAAACACAGAGGGGTCACAGGAGAGAGAGATGAAGTGTTTGAATAGTTTTCTGTGTCAGCAGCTGTGATTACATGCATACTTTCTTATTAGGCATAATGAAGATTTGACATGTGATATGTCTATGATCTTGCATGGCCTGACAAATCAAATTGGAAATGCTATGTCACATGTGCAAAAGCAATGAATACATTAAGCATTTTTGTATTCACAAAATATCATTTTCAGCAGCAACTAGTAAATGGCATTTACAGTAGTTTTACTATTTGAGTACTCTCTTTACTTTGTGAACGATACTTGATTCCTTGCAGATTACGTATTTTTTGTTTGGTTAAAAATATGTTGCATGTGGACCTCCTGGATCCAGCCTGCTATGTTTTCTGCTGTGTGCATCTCATCAGTTCTGTGAGTCTGTAAGACAGCAGTCCTCAAATCCCAGTTCTGAATGAAATAAGTGATTTGTAGTTCTTAGCTCTGCGTTCACACTGATGATGAGGCTGCGCTTCCGTCTGTCATGTTTTGCTCAGAGCTTCAAACGTGTTTCACACATGTTGTTTTTTTTGTTCACATGAGCCCCAACTTTCCAAACGTGAGCCCTTCCACCACGTGGGGGGAAGAAAGATAAGTTCGCCTCAGGACTGCTGTAAGTAAAAGTTTGTAGCAAGAGAACGATTCAAAGAGAACTACTGACATTTTGTCTTGGACCATTGGCACACACAACCAGCGGCCCTCAAACTTCAAGTAGATTAAAACTGCATCAGCACTAGAGCTCGGTATGTAGGGCAGCACCAGAAGAAGAAAGCGTAGCCAAGTAATTTATTCAACAAACATTTAGAGTAACATATGTTGCCAGCAATATACTATATGTCCCCACTCAGATCATACGAGCAGCTGGGCTTGACATATTTAAAGTCAAAGAGGATAAATGAATTATGAAAGAAAGCAGCCGAAAAGAAATCTGGTTAAGTTCTTATCAGAGCTTTATTTTCCTATGTATGTATAACTTGTTGAACAAACTCAGTGACTGTGATTTAGGTACTCTTAAGGCAACTTTCCTGAACAAACAGCTTATTATATATGTGTCATCGTTAAAGATGATCAAGTCAGCTGACTTTAGCACTGACCTCTGTCTGCTTCGCTGTTTTTCTCTGCTACAGGTGCTCCAAACAATAAGGCTAACTATGTGTACGTACATGATGGCTGCCTCCAATTCCCTTGCCACATATACTTTGCACTTGCTAAAAAAAATTAATGAAACGTGGACAGAGGCTGAGGGGATGTGACAGAATCAACACAGCAGCAAAGACAACAAGCTGCTAGACCTGCATTTATATTTGTTCAGTTTATTATACATGTCTGATTAGAATATTTAGACATTATGAAACACTACAAAAGAGGCATTTGGAAGGACCTTTTCTGTTTTCGATAATTGCTGTAACTACGACATCTACGGACGCTTCCTGCTGAAAGTCGTCGCATAACAGGGTCACTCATTAAACCGAAACACCAGGACTATAACAGCCTTCATGAGTATCAACATGTCTGATGTTTACGTCCTGCACATCAGGTAGTTGTATGTGAGTATATGTCTGGTCCTACTGGTGCAATTAGAAACTGGTTTGCAGTTTGTATTTCTGAAATGTGTAGACGATGTAGTGATATCATTTCTAGAATATCTAAAGTTTTTTTTTTTCTTGCCTAATCTGTACTGGAACAAAGTCTGCATATTGGCGTTTATTGGAAAGCTTGCACCCCAATAGCACTATATGTAAGAAAGGTCAATATGAGCAGATCAATAACTCTGGCTCCAGTAACAGTTTGTCAAAAATAGCAGGCATCGAGCTCCAATAGTAAAATAGAGTCATGTCAAAAAGGTCACATCTGGTCAGGGTTGTTTTAAGAGATTTCATAATCTGGTTTGCCAAGTCAAGAGAAAATAAAGATGACAGACTAATGTAATGTTAGCTTGATTTAAGATGATTACATTTCCTAAAAGCTATAGAGACATATACGTTATAGCTGTTATGTGACTGATGATATGATTTATTGGAGGAGCCCGGGATGAAGGGATCCTGTGACCCTGAACAGAGGGGAGGGGGGGGGGTCTTGTTGAGGGTCTGAATTCAGCCTTGACCGCAGGCACTGAACCCTTCATAATTGATTTTTTCTTTACACAAGCTTAGCAGCCTTTACATGATGTGCCTCTAGTCAGGTGGTCAACATAATCAAACAGCAAAATCACATTCATGTGTTACAAACCAGACTGACCAATGAAGAGGAGAATAATGACTGCATTACAAGAAACCTGCACGCTGGGCAGCTTGTTCAAAAACATTCAACTACTGAGTCCATAAGCAGGAGATGAGATGTCATCTGAAGGTATTTGATATTCAATTTACAAAGTACACGTGAAGGACATTTTAGATGAACTGAATCTGAAAACTGTTCCTGCTCCTGGTACAAAACAAAATGAAGATTAGATCTGATAAAAATGTTCTAATAAAATATATAAATAATTCAGACACATAAGTGTGTGACTCATCGGCAAACTGAACTTGCAAATGAAACTTTTTAAGTCCAAAAAAAAAAAAGTGAAATGGATTTACTTTCAACTTTGAATGTCATTTTCAGAAGCTGTGTTCATAATAAATCAAAACAACGACAACAAGCATCATTAACCTTATTAATCTCTACAAAAAGATCAGAATTAATAATAAAATATGTGTTTACTAAAAAAACAAGTCATAGAGTTCTGTTTTGTTCTGCGGTGATACTTTTGGGGGAAAAACATTTGGGGCTACAAGTGGCTGAAGATAATTTATGACCACATTTGGGTCGTAATGATGTTTCCTTCTGACTCATTCTGCAGCACCATTGTCTCTAGCTTTAATCCTGTCATAACTTAATAATTGAGTTTTATCAAATGTGACAAATGAGTACAATAAATGTATTCCAAATGTTTGATTTGGTTCCTCTTTTAAGAAGATAAGAGACCAGAGCGGGTACTAGACCAGCGATCATTTCTCTCCAGCCTTATGTCTGCATCCGTTCTTTCCCTCCATGTCTCTGTGTGAGCTGCTAAGACGGCAGCCAGTCAGTGTCCATGGCCTTCTTCACTCTGAGCCAGTCCCTACCCCGACAACTCGGTGTGCCCCGAGCCAGGCCAGCGGGAGATCCGGAACGGCTCGAAGGGGCCAAAGCACAAAGGGGCCAGCTGCTTGCAGAGCGTTGGCTTTACATGGAAGGAAGCCTGGCTGAATGTACTGGATGCATGTGATCCATTTTTTTTTTACAGTGCGGTTGTTCCCGAATGGAAATTTAGCGGCAGAGACAGGAAGGCGTTGCAAATGAATTCAGAGCAATAAAATGTATGTTACTAAGAATTCATTTTTTAAGTGACTGTGGGAGAAAGTAGCCCATTCATAACTGATGAATCGTAAGTCATCTTCAGATTTTACACCTCTTTTCTCAATGAAGTATGACTAAAACAAAAGCCTGTCCGCTCACATTTCACATACTGCCACTTCAATGCTTCACTTGTCGTCCTCACTCAGATGACATCACACCTCCACAACACCTTAGCGCACCTAAACTGACGCGTGTGTCAGCGTGATGACAAAGTATAAAACTGCCCTGACATGGCGAGCCACACTCATTGTCTGCATTAATTGCGCACAGCTCAACTTAAGCTCACAGCAGCGAGTAGGAGTGTGCAACCACGTCGCAGAGGCTCATAAATATCTCATCGTACAAGGGATTTTACGTATGCATTCTTATGAGAGCTTACCCTGAAAGAGTTGATGTGCTGTAAGTGCATTAAATATGTCTGCTGCATGGGAGCAGCTCGGCCAGAAAATGTCTCTGCATGGAGAGCTAATTCAGGTTTTTAACCCCCGTGCTTCTGTAGCTCCATCACTGTGTTTTAGATCTGTTAGCCTGTGACCTAACCTTTGTGCATTATGATTATTACAGAAGATATGTTGCGACTTCAACGTGCCACAAACCTGATTGATTTCAAGATTTTCTGAATATGTTTGAAAAAATAGGAGACAACTTTTCCTCTTTGACGATACATCATCCTGTCATTCATCCAAATGTACAACTTAATTCAGAAAATGCACAAGACTGCTTGATGCAAGTCAGCCTGCCAAGTATGCTGTTATTGATCACACACATTTTTCAACATCACTTATGTTTTTGTTTAATGAGAAACGCGCTGTAATGAGAAACTTTTTTTTTGTTGGCCTCCTATCGCAGGCTCTCTGTGATGATGCATGTTATTTGTAGTCTGGGTTAAATATGAGCAGGGTGAGCTGTTTTGATTTTGGATTTAATCCAGTTGAGCATCTGAGAGGAGCAGGCGCAGACGCACGCTTAACATGTTCCTTCAGGAAGTAGAGACAGCCAATTTACATTTCCTTAATAAACCAAACAACCTGACACCTGAATGATTCAATATGCGAATGCTGCCAAAAACATCATAAATCCGCCTTCCAATGACATGTTTATGTTTAAAAAACATCATAAATATGCAAAATGACAAGGCTGTTTGGAATTACATTTTGAAGCGTCAAAGGATGTCGTTCTGTCCCTAAGTTATTCCTCACAGATTCTCAAGGCGGTCCTTTTGGGAAGCCTCCATTCCCATGAGGCTTTGCGTCACAGATTTTTTTGTTTTTTTTCTAAATTAGAAAGTCATTGTTGGAGAAAGAAAGGTCAAATGAACTGATAGAGAAGCTTGAAAGTCACAGCCAGGAAAACTTAATAACGTTGTAAACATGCAAATTAAGATGACTATGATGAGAAAGGAAACTTGACATGTGATTGGAGGAGAATTAACTTTTGCTGGGATTATCTGAAGAATTTAAAATAACAGAACATGCTTATAGCTTTGCAGGTTTTAATATGGAGTTGTTTAAAAGATTATATGATATTATATATCAGATTGAAAAAAAAAAACACCTGCATTAAGACAATTGCCTCTTAAGAACTCTCCAAAGATTCAGAACAGCATGATTAGCAGATCAGCAGAAGCATTTCCTCAGTTGTTGATGTTGTAAGGTCCAATTTTCAGAAATGATAGAGTGGCTTTAAAAACTCCTGTCTGCCAGTATTGATGTCTAAAGCACTTTAGCAGTATCTCTGTCTCCCTCACAAACACACACACACTCCACTTCCCCTTCCTGGTAAAGTACAGGATGTGCGGATGGAGAACTAAGCAGTTTTTCTTTCTCCTCGGCTGTTGCCAGGAATGCTTTATGGGCCATGTTAATATTGGAGTTCTCCTCCTGGAACGATTGCTTGATTCAATCAAGCGACTCACTGCCTTGTAAAGTCATTACACTTTGTGCAATGTCATGCGTTCTGGAGCCAGTGGACGGTTCTCTGTTCTGTCCCGGCATTAGGAAAGTAGCCTAGCGATAGCACGTGTGTTTGGTACGTCAGCGTCTATAAATAGCCATTACCAACTAACATAAACACTCTAAAAGAAATCAATTAGAGATGCTTTTTTTTTCCACGACCAAAACACAGCATGTTGTCCTTGTCAACTTGTGCTCCAAGCACAATTGAAAACAAAAGATTTGACTCACTTTCTAACTGAATTTTGCACGTTGAAAGCCGGAGGGTATGCAAAAGACACGAGGAGATGAAGATGAAAAGATTGCGGGGACCGAGAGGGAGGGAGGGAGGGAAGTTGTTATCGGAGCAGAATATCAGAGGAAGAAGGAAAACTAGAGTGACCTCACTGATATCATCTCCTGCAACTGTGTCACTTTTCCGAGAGGGACAGAAGTGCTGCAGGGGAAACTTGAAATATACATGCATGGAGGACGGAGAGGCCGGAGACAAGTAAGTGTTAGAAAACAAAACAAGAGAAGAAGAGGAGAGAAGAGGACAGAGTAGGAAGTACTTTTTAAAGCCTGAAAAGAAGTCCGGTCTTACCTGCTCAGAGGTGGGACGGAGAAGTGAGGAGAGTCAAAGGGTCCCGGGGTGGTCTGGGTGGTGGTAGGGGGTCTCGGTCTTGGCTTGAAGCAGGGCTGGAGGGTGGTCCAGGAGAGGGGAAGAAGGATGGAGTGACAGGGAGCAGGGAGACGGGGAGGCTAAAGGGGGGAGAAGAAACGCTGCTGGTCTCTCCCTCCCTTACTCTCTCTCTCTTTATCTCTTTTCTCCCTCCAACATACACACTCACACACACACGCACAGGCTCGGAGGCAGACACCAAAACCCCGAGTCACTCAGATAATAGGCAGAGAAAGAGTCTTTACATTTACACGCTCTGCCACAGGGGGAGGATGGGGAGGAGATCTCCTCCCACTCTCCTCTAGGCGACCAATGGGAGACGGCTCAGGGGTGTCCAGGCAGCCAATGGAAGCGGAGGCAGCCGGTGCCTTGCCCCAGCCAATAAGTGCAATCGCTCATATCCAGTTGGAATAATTACAATATGGAAGGAGTCATGAAAAGCTTCCCCCCTCTTGAAGGACAGCGTGAGCGTTCTCTGCAGCCAGACTGTGTGATTTAGAGCTGCTACAGACATTAGAGTGATTAGATTGTGGGCCACTTAACCCGGCACTGTATCCCTGCACGCTGCACGCTGCACGCTGCACGCTGCCCCTGCAGACCTGCCAGAAACCAGAGAAGAAGAGGCTTCAGCCAGGAGTCACTCATGAACACATGGTGACACATGGCACATTTGCAGTAATGCTGAAACTAAAGATTATTTTCATTATCAACTAATCGGTTAATCTTTTAGTCTCTAAAATGTCTAAGAGTCATTCAGAGATTCCAATATAACGTCTTCAAATAGTTTCCTTTGCCCAAAACAGAACGACTCTTCAGTTTCTGGATCAGTGTTTAGTCTTGATAATATGTCGGAGTGTGGGGTCTTTTACCTGCTCTTTACTGAAGTGTCTAGAAATAACATTTGTTATTAACTGGCAAGTACATATAAAGATTGATTGATTGATTTCTGATATTCAAGATAATAACAAATACTCACATATGGAAAGCTGTAACCAAAAGCTGTGACGTTTAATTTTCTTTCAGTCAAGTCATCAGTTCATTGATTAATTGTTGCAGCTCTAATTTGCAGGCTCTCGCTCACAAACAAATCATTGATGTCCTTTTCCTCTTACAGTACTCCAACGTACAGCCAGGCCAGAAAGAACAATTAGTGTCTTCAGTGATTACTCTGTTGGTTAATTTACGGCTGAAATATTTCTGTATTTTTGTCTGTAAAATAGTCAAGCAATTGTGAAAAAGCACATTTGCAGGAGCTCAAATTTGATACTTCCATTTGTATGACATACAAATACCCAAATAATCTCCCTCGCCTGTTATTGATGGCAAGTAGAAATATTGAACACTAGAAGCCTGAACCAGCAAATATTTAAAAATTCTGTGTAGAGAATTTAGTGAAGATGTATTGTATTCATATAGATCACTTATCTTCCCAGATTCTTACATAAAATCAATCTGACTCTGCAACATTAAAATACCTTTGCTAAAAAACTCAGCGACAGCAGTGTTTATTATTTTCTTTCTTGATTAATCTGCCTATTATCTTTTGAATTAATAAATCTCTTAGCCTAAAAAATGTCATACCTAATCATGCCTGAGAGCAAAGTGACACCTTCAATTTGATTTTCTTCTCCAACCCCAAAACGTCTTAACACTTCTAAATGACTTTTAAATGACAAGAACACACACACACACACACACACACACACACACACACACACACACACACACACACACACACACACACACAAAGATCTCTCATTAACAACACTGTTTTCAGAACACGATTAAAGTATGACATTTCAGCAGGCCTTGATGTTGACTAAAAATACACACAACACATCCACATGTCATATGTCAGATCTCCATTCTGCTCAGTCGATGACTCTGGCTCGCTCCCAGCTTGATATATGATCAATGGTGATCGGTCAGTTTGAGGAATGAAACGCACATCCCCACCTCACTCCTCATTTGAATCATAGGAAGTAAGGGAGACACCAGTTATAATGTTTAAAAAAGTGCAATGGAGTTTTTCTTACCTCGTTCTTTTTTTTTTCTGTGTCAGCAAACAGCTTGGCGACTTGCTGAAAGGTAGATTTTTTTCTTTTTTCTTCGAGGAATGGAGGGAATTCTCAGGGGCCACCAGCTGTGGAGGATGCAGGGTTTTTCTCCTCTGCTGTGAAACTCTTTTTGTGTTCACAAGATCCGACAAAAAGCAGGCGTTACTGTAGCCCTGATAAAAAATGATCCACATCCACATTGTTTTTTAAAGTTATATTTTTTGGGCCATTTGACTTTATTGGATAGGACAGCTGAAGAGAGACAGGAAATGTTTGGATGAGAGAGTGGGGGGGGGGCGGGGGGGATGTCTTGCAGCAAAGGGTCGAAGTCAGATTCTAACAAACGTAGCCTCTGTACATGGGGCAAGCTTTATAACCGCTAGGCTAACCATCAACCCATTTTTAAATCATTGTGTCTGGTGGTCAGCTTGAGTCTACCCCAGCATGCATTGGACTAGAGTTCAGGAGTATCTGCTGGACGAGTCAGCAGTCAGTCACAGAGTTCAAATAAATGAACAGATTAAATCACAGTCACACTCAAACCTGTGGACACCCGAGTGTTTACTGTTTATCATGTACATGTGTTTGTAATGTGAGAGGAAACACTCAGCGAGACAGTGGGTTCGAATCTATAATCTTTGAGTTTCCCTTTCCAAACATTGACGTGAACAGAATTCATAGCCCTTCATTTCACATACAGACATATAATAGGCACCGTTGTTGAATACATTTTTCTGTAAAATGGACATCTTTTTGGCAATCGAAGACAGTTCTCAGTTACAGGAATGTTACAGAAATAACCACAGTGTAAATGTGAGCTGGTCCTGAAAGGGAAACATGAAACAGCTGATTTCCTGTTTGCTCATATTTCAGGGGGGAAATGTTTTGTGTGCTTTTTTTTTTTTAGGAATGGAGACTACGAGTTTTTAAATTAGCCTCATTACAGTGCTCTGTATGTGTATGTTTAGGGATGTATGTAATGTATGAGGTTTATATTCAAAATATTCAAAATTAAATATTTTAGTTATGATATTATTATTGATTATGATAGTTATTATGATATTTTGGTCTTCGATGATGGTCACTTTATGCTTACACTGTAATGCAGACATGTGCCACTAGGGGCCTCAAGGGGCTTGCTCTCCCCACTCTATAACCTGGATGTAAACAAGCACATTTTCTTGTCTTTCTCTTCTCTAGTAAAGGAAATGTACTTTTTACGTTAACCGACTTATTAGTCAGCAAGGAACATCCCTAGTTGTATTTACTCTCAGATGTGTAAGGTTTTAGACAAAATCATCTGCCAAATGAAAATGTAGGATTCCCACAAATTGTGAACATGGCAGGTTTTTACAGTGCCAAGAACAAACTTCCCTTTTACTACAAATTACTCAGGGCACCAGGTTATAGCAGCTCCCTGCCAAAACTCTTCCAAACAGATATTTTTCTGTCTCCCATCCAATCAATTTATCCACTAATAGATTTCAGTTCTACTCTAGAGACAAATTTATTACCATACTCAGATGTCCCCGTGCTTCTATTAGTCACTGTGCGTCTGCATTCACATCACTCTGAGGGTTTTATAATCACACTTTATACTGAAGTGACTCGACAACAACAAGTTGAAATGGACATCACAATAAGTACTGATGTGCACTCTCCACTCTCCACTCTCCTGTTCAGTAGTTGTCTCCTACAGGTTAGTCTCCCCATCCTAAATACTAGATTGAAAACACATTTTACACACTACACTAATACGCAGTCATCATCTGCTAACGAGCTCAGAGGAGATAAAACAGAATTGGGATCAGATGAAATGTATATCTGTGTGATTAAACGGTTGCATGTGTAGAGCCTGTAGATAACCACACCTCTCCCCACTGACTGATCTCTTGTAGGGGCCTGCGGATCAATGAGGCTGTCGATACCTGAGTGCATTATTACATGATCGGATGTGCGCGGCACAAGTGTGGCATCAAACCGTCAGTTAAGCGGTGAGTAAAATCAAGAAGTTTGTCTTTCTTTTTCAGTCGATATCAGTAGGCAGGAGTTGCATGGGAAAAATGTGCCTTGTTGGTTTAAAGAAAGGGCCACAATGGAGTCTTCTTAGTATAATAGAATATTAGATTTGACATACAGGCATTATTCCTAATAAGAACTTCATGGATATTTCTAATGATTGACAGGATTTTCCCCTTCCTTAGCTGCACCCATTTGTCTCTCCAGAACTGATTTTATATTATTTGTTATTGTGCATAACAACGTGTCGGTCTGCATGAATCCAGTCAGTATGGAAACCTGCAGTGGAGCAATCTATAGTTATAACAACAGGACACAGAGGGGTCACACACTCCAAAGGCGACACTGTAATTTACAGTAGCATAGACTTACAGAGCAGGGCTGATACGAGCCCCGTCTGCGTGCGAGTGGGAGAGGAAGCACATAAAAAATTCATTAGAAGATGGAAGGAGATGTCACATCGAATATGTAGCCAGCTGCGATGATGACCACGGGTAGTGAGCTGTGTGAGCTCGGTGAGGTAGTTGTGAACCGGCACTGCAGACCTGACCGGGGGGAATTCTGAGTGACGCAATCATGGAGGGCTCATCCCAAAAAACAGAGAACAACAACAGCTTCCTTTTTAGTGCTTATTTTGTAATTTGAAATGAAAAGTCTGAGAAATACCGCATTGAGGAAATCTTTGTTGGATTAAAAACGTACATTGGTACAGTTTGTTTTGAAGACGATTCCACTTAGTAGAAATAAAGGAGCATTTATTCTGAGCTCTGCAAAGTGATATTCTCATTCAGAAAAAAAAACACATAAAAAAGCAGTTCATAGGTCTAGGTTAAATCGATTTGATAAGTACTGTTTATAGAGAAGACGATCAGCAAATAAAATCCTTCTTGTCCTTTTGTTGAGTCATGATCTTTCCACCATTGTAGAAAACATCACATTGCCTAAAAAAAAATGTTTAAAAATAGCTTTAACAAACTGAATACTAAATGTGAGTGTTGGTGTTTGTATCCTTGGGATGGCTTAAATAGTTAGATTTTTGTATGGTTTATATGTTGTCATCAGAATATGTCAATAAAAATAATGTTTGAAAAATGGACACAACCAACATCTGATGTTAGGATATTTGTCCACATACAGGAAGAAAAAAAAAGTATTCATTCCAGAAAGCTAAAACGTGAATGAAATCAAAAAGATAAAAAGACAAAATAAAATAAACAAGATCCCCTCAGTAATCTGAATAATGATAAAAATGCTACCAAGTCATCAGCTGACTTACACAAATGACCAGAGGAGTGTATGGAGGGTTTTAAATCATTTCCATCTTCACTTTTATTTTTCCAATTTCAGATACTTTAGTGCTACTTTATAAAAGTTTCCATAAATTATTTTATTTTACTAACAAAAGGCTTAAAATAAAAAAATAAAAAGGTATAGGTTTAAACTAGGGCCAGACAGATCTGGGATTTTTGGGTCTGATACCGATATTAGGGATTTAGACAACCCAATTTAATATTAAGCATATCTAAGATTCATGTCAGCCAGCCTTATCACTGATATCAATCCACAGACTTTCAACATATGGACAGCAGACAAACACATTCAAAAGGAAATGGTTTCCACCTGACTATAATTCTCTAACCCTAAATGTAAAGCTGATAGAAGACCTCGGAGAAACACACCTGAGTCAGTGTAAAAGAAGAGAGCATGATGAAGTGGTCACACAGCCAGGAATATCCACTCCTGATAACACCCTCCTCATCAAATATTTAAAGACAGGAGGGAAAAAAAAATAGACTTAAATGCCAGAAGATTCACAAGGGGATTTAAAGACGGGGAGATTGTTGCTCATTATCTACCTAAATGTCAGGGAAATGTGAACGCCTCGCAGAAGGTCTAACACGCTTCAGACGCTACGCTAACGTTGCTTTAGGCCTCCTTATTACCCTTTAATTTGATGGGGAAACATGTTGGTGTAGTTAAAGGCAGAATGCATTAATATTATGACACTTGAAGACGTTTACTAATGATTCATGGCAGGAGCTCTTCATATACATCCCTGTGTATATGCTGAGGTTGGTGGGAAGCTAAAATAAAAGGTCACGAAACAGAACGGGCTCTGTGACTGCACGAAGATATTGTTAGATGTGGGTTAATGTGACAGTGAGTCACCAGCAGTGAATAAACACAGAGCAGCACATCTGACAACGGGCTTTTATTTTGCTGCCGCCCAAAAACGTAATTAAGCCCCCCCCGATATGGGCATGTCACCTTGTTGTATCATTAACGTGGCTGGATCATTTCACTGTGCTTAGTTATTACTTAGCGCCCACTAAATAGAGCCTTCACCAGGCAGCCTGTGTGAGAGCTGCAGAGCCAGCTGTGGGTTATTACATCGCGACCACCCTCTGCCCCCTCTAACCTCGCAGTC
Organism: Labrus bergylta; assembly: GCF_963930695.1. Classification (NCBI taxonomy): domain Eukaryota; kingdom Metazoa; phylum Chordata; class Actinopteri; order Labriformes; family Labridae; genus Labrus; species Labrus bergylta. The sequence continues at coordinate 17,090,046 of NC_089207.1, read as the reverse complement.
CAGAGGACTTAAGTGGATAATACGTCACTCAGTAAGTTTATTTTATTCCTGGAGATTTACTCAAACGCGGGCCTTGAGGAATTGGACAGGAGTTGTGATGCTAGTTTATTTTTTCTTTCAGGCGGGGACACTGCAGCGACACTGAGCTCCCCCAGTCAATTAATTTAATCCTTATAGCTCTCATAAGGCGGCCCAGCGGGTGGAGATACTTAAGTGGCAGATTGATGGAACTGAGTGGGAAGTGACTGTATTTACTGATTATTTTTAGGCAATCCCTCGCTCTTTATCAGGATGTGGGAGCATGGATAAGGTTTTGGGACCGAGTCTGATCAGCACTGCTTGATTCTTAAATGACATGTCGCTCAAGATGATGCCTTCAGGCTCCGAGTTTTTTTACTATCAACTTTGACATAACTACAAAAACTAGTCCTGCAAAAACTTTTGAAGATGTTTACTGCCGTGTGTAGTTGAAAACAGGCTCAATTAGTTTCCATTTTCAAGCTTTTCATGGGTCAGCAGTGTGAAACCAAAAATCTAATGGGCCCAGAGTCTCAATCGCAAACTTGTAGTTTGATCCTTATCAGTTATCGGTTACGACCTAAAGTGATAAAAGACCCTGAAGCCACCATGAACTGGGAGCTGACCCAAACCACATGACCGTAATGAAACATGGAACTGGACCCGTATACAGTTTTACATCCTCGGTTCTGGGTAGATGAAGACCTTAAGTCCGCATCCAGAAAATGAACTGTTTATTGACACCGTCTGAATTACCCGATATTAGGTGCTCATTTTATTTTATTTGAATACATATCATATCTAATTTCTGCCCACTTTAAAGGGGAATATATTAGACATGGAGAACCGTTTCCCTTCAGTGTCTGACCTGAACCGTGACCTTCTTTAAATACATCGTGTTAAATGCTGCATCGTGTTAGCCGGCCCTGCTGTTGACCCCGTGGCGTTCCCCTCAGTGCTGTCTTTTATCGCATTATTTCATCATATATGATTTCCATGTCACATTGTGAGAGTCTCTCAGCATTGTCTGCAGTCAAAGGAAAGAAACCGTGGATCACACATGGAAGGATATAATTAAAGTATCACTATCACCTCCTGAATGTATGAAGCTTTCTTATGGCGGGCATATCATTTTAAAGTGGCTACTAAATGAGGCCAACTCTGTATCATTCAAATTAATCTGCTTAATCGAATATTATCTTGAAAACGCCTTCCTACTTTAAAGACGAGATGTAAGAGGATTTCAGAAGCCATCATTAAGTGATCGGTGACCTAATTCAGTTCTCTTTTAAAACCCACTTTACATATAGACCCGCAGTGAGTGTATCTATGATCGACTGCTTACTTCACTCTTTTAACATGTTCGCATGTTTCGGACTATTGTGCTCGTGAGCAATCCGTGAATAATGTATCACAACAACAGTTATTGTACTTACATCACATGTAGTGTAGGTGTACACTAAAGGTCTCTCACACACCTTTTGGGTGCATGGGGTGTTGGATGAGCAGACCAAAACGGGTTCTGTCAGTTCTGTAGCAATTCCCGCTTCCTTATGTAGCGATCTTTAAAGTAACATCCGGTGTTTCCACGGCAACCATAAACTCTGTCTGTCATGGCGGCTCTGTACTCTGTAAGACACTTTTAAACAATAAAATGAGGTATTTCTCTGGCTTTGATAACTGTTGGAAATATTTGAGGTAATGTAAGTAGTCAACAAACAAAAAAATATAACATAGGTTTAGTCAATTTGAAATTAATTTGGATATTTGAATGTAAACATTGTCATAAAATTCTACATATTGTACCTTAAACTGTGAAGGTTAGTAAATGATATATGACCAGAGCATGTTGTTGAGCGGCCCTTTTTGACACTGGAGACGCTGATTTGTGGTGGAGTCAGCAGCTTCAGGGTCACATGGTAGAATAAGACATAAAACGGCTGGTCAGAGCTGCTGAGTGTCACACATGAAGGTCACGGTGCTGTCAGAGGTCAACATGAGATGAGATGGTACAGACATGTAGAGTACGTCACAGTATTGTTGTAGTTGTAAAATACTTTTATTCAGTGCCTGGGAGAAACAGTATAGCACAATTTGTTATAAAAATGGATATCCACAGGTTCAGTCAAGACGTCAAGCAGCACTGAGGCCGGGTTAGTGTCTGAGATTCAATCCAAAGCTGCTGCTGCACAAACATGCTGATGTCTCCGTCCCTAACACTTGTGACAGCAATCACTCCAACAAAGATTAGCAGCAAACTAATCATTTCCAGCTTACTCACTGATAGGCTCTTATTAAGTGGTAGAAAGGAAAAATAATCTTTTTTTTTTATTTATTCAAAAGGCTCAATTTCAGAGGGAGTCTTGCCCTCTGGATGTGGGATTATTCATTACAGCAGTGTGTCCACAAAAAAGTCATTTAAATGTAGTGTGAAGTAAGAGCGCTGCAACATTTACAGAGTTTGTAGAAAAATGCATGAAAAAGTATCTGTTCACTACATGAGCGTGTTCTCGTCTTGTAATAAGGCACAGTTTCTGTTCAGAGGCTCCTTTGATAAAAAAAACAAAAAAAAACAAAGCTGAATGTTCGGTGGTGTAAAGAATATAAATGAGGGTTTTTAGCTTTTTTTATTGCCCAAATCACGTCCTTACATAACTTCATTTAAAAATAAATATCTATTATCTTCTTTAAATTTAAAATAATCTTTAAACGTTTGCTCTACCCCGTCATAGCCCAAAGTTCTAAAAATGAAATCGGAAAAACAAATGTAGAAATGATCAATACCTAAAATAAAAAAACAGGATGGATATAGCATTTTTATAAACAGTTCAAAAGGAAAAAACATTGATAATGTCAAAATTTAACAAAATAAAAGCACAAATAACAAACATGTAATATACAGACTTTTTAAAAAATGGATACAATTTGAGAACATGTTAAGCCTCTTGGCTCTCGTTCCACCCCTTGTAGAAAATATGTGCCAATGCCCCCGAGAATAAAAGGACCAACACCCCCCTCTGTTCGACCCATCTCTTTGGCGTTTGTGGAGGGGAGGAGCAGACGATGCAAAGCGTCTATGCCAGGCAAAGAGCCTCAGGGCCAGTTCATCGGACGCCACATGTTCACAAGGCGTGTTGTCAGGGAATTAAAAAACTGTGTTTACCTAGGGCCCAGAACAAAAACAAAGACGGACGGACGGGATTTATTTTTTGGAGTGTGATGTGAAGGCGTTCTCGATACAGAGGATGATGTACGAGCCCGAGCAGCCGCTGGAAGTCTGCTGCAGGAGGTGTCCGCTCTGTAGCGATGATGCCAGACCAGACACAGCGTGCTCGCCCGCCCGCCATGTTTCACAGTAGTGGTCTGTTTGACGGTGGCCTTTGGTGCTCGATCCGTGCCAGACCATTTTCTCTGGCCTGGAGGAACAACACAAGAAATTAGGTTAGAATATATATAAAAGCTATTTAGGATTTTACCAGAGCACAGAGGCTGTAACTGCATTAACAGCTACATTATAGTGCACAGGATGTTGTATTAAGGTGAAAGATACAAACCAAAAAGTATCCAGTTAACAAAGACTCACCATGCACTGTCCCTGAGGGTGTCTCTACCATCAAAGGAGTAGATCGGTACATTCTCTCTCATTTTGCTCGCATTTTCACCAAATATAGACTCCCAGCTGCTGAACAATACTTGGTCCTGCAAGGAAGGAAATGCAATAACTTCATTTGAATTCCTCCAATAAAAATCGTTCCTATCTCACTGTTCTATAGAGATGATTAGACCACCATGAACTCAAAGCAAACTCAAACCCACCATATCTAAATTAAAATTGTCTTTATGTAGTACTGATAGATTTCCCACAATTTCTTTTTTTTTTCAATAAAAATCTACATTTTCCCAAAGTTTCATGTCCCAATTTGTCACAGAGGTCATACCAAACTGACCAAGGCCGTTATGCAAATAAGATGTGGTATCATTTATGTCAACACTTTTTCTGGATATGAATCGAAAGCTTGAATTGTAAAAACACAAGTCAGAAAAACCACTGATACACAACACTGCCTCTTCCCCCGGAAAAAAATGTCTCACCTTGAGGTTGACGATTGGGTGGCTGTCCCTGTCCGACCTCCGGACGATGGTGTAGAGGTCCTGAAGTTTGGAGGACAGGAAAGCTCTAAATGTCCCCTTTAGACCTATGGCACGGGCCTGCTGGAAGCACAGGAAGTCTGCCCCGCGAATTCCTCGCATGTTTCCACTCTGAGGGGCGTTCAGGGCGATGAGGTGTAGCTGATGGAGACGAAAGATGGAATGAGTTAAATGTAGGCAATGGAATATTTTGATGTCATGCCAACTTACTGTGCGTTAATTGTATATGATCAGCTGCTTAACTGAACTGTACTTACTCTCTGATGTACGTCACTTTGGATAAAAGCGTCTGCTAAGTGAATTGTAAAATTGTAGAATTGTACTCACTCCTGATCCTGATGTGTCCAGGTTGCCTGCAGGCTGGGGGACAGGTGGGCTGGGACGTCTCTGAGGTGTGACGGGTTGTCTGTTCTCGTTTTGTTTGTTGGCTAATCTTCCATCTGTCTGGCCTGTCTGTCTGGGGTCTGGGAATCTGGGGTCATAATGTGGGGGGTATCTGGGATCTACAGGTGGGTGAGGTGGAGGCTCAATGGGACGTATGGATGAACCACCCTGGGAATAATGGCCAGCTCCGTTGTTGTGGGACTGGTCCTGGGACTGAGGGTACTGGATCACAGGTGGAGGCTGGACCTCTGCGACCTCATTCTCCTTCAAATGAAAATTTGAATGATTAGAGAACAGTCATTGCAATTTAAAGTAGAATACATGTTTATTTTATTGACTTTTTATCTTTAGTGAAACTTACCAGATGTCTGAAGAAAGGACTGTACTCTCCAAGCTGAAAGAGAAAACATCGTGTTTAGTTTAGCGCCTTATTGTCATCACTGAGATAATTACTCCCTTTGCACATGTTAGTCGTGCTAACTTTTGGAAAAAGTAGTAGTTTGTAAACTTCCTCCAGTGTTCTGCCCTCTAATGACCAACAATCAAATACAGGAACAACTTCATATTTTAAAGAACCAAAGCTCAATGTTCTATAGATAAAACAGCTAGTTTGAGCTGTGAATTACAAATAGACCACTGTACCATTACTTGGCGCAGTCCGTCTCGTACTCTCAGATACAGGTCTGATTGGTCGATGATGTAGATGAGGCTGCCCTCTGTCTGACGCCTGGCTGTAGCAATCATCGTGTCGTATGATCTCAAAACTGTAACCTGTGGAAAACAAAAACACCCGACTTACTTAGAATTCAGTGATGATGCATTTTAAGGAACTAATCATGTAGTCAGAGGATGGCACGTACCCCTGAGGAAGGACCAGGAGTTCCAGGGGGACCAGGGGGACCTGGAGGTCCAGGATTATTGACGGCTATAAATAAGAAAAAATATATATTTTTAATTAATTGGGTTATCAATGGTTCCATTGGAGTGGATTCAGTTGTAGAAAGTAATGTGAAAACAGCAGCTTGAGGTCACCTCACACTAGCAGTGGTAGGGACAGTATAACTGCAAAGAGCAGTGAGTTTAGGAATTGACAGAATAGTTAAACATCAAGAAGAAGCCACTTACAGTGATTGGGCCTGTATGCTCCGGGAAGTGAGGAAGACCCTGGCGGCCCAGGTGGTCCTGGGGGCCCTGGACGGCCATCGTAACCAATCCCTGGTGGTCCCTGAGGCCCCTGAGGTCCGGCAGGGCCAATGACAGACTCTCCCTTTGGTCCCTGACACAAAAGAGACAAATTTAATATGAAACACTGGATTATTTGGTGATTTTTAAAGATAAAACCAGAAATCTGGTTAGTATATATTTACAGATATCTGTGAATATCAACTCATAATTTTGCTCTCAGAACTTACCGGAAGGCCTGGTTTTCCTGGAGACCCTGGTTGGCCTTGAACTCCTCCAAATCGTGGGTCATAAAATCCACCACCTGGCTCTCCTTTTTCTCCCTTCACACCCGATTCTCCACGATCTCCTTTCAGTTCATTCTGTTTCAAACATTTAAACATTATGATTCTTCTTCTTACAAAACATTGATCGTACTAATGAAACTGGTTGGTGATGAAACAATAAGACGGTTTACCTTGAAGGCGTAGATATCAATATTAGGGGATGTTCCTGGTAGAGAGAGACGGGAGAGAGTAAGTACAAATAATTGACGTCTAAAAGAAATCCTGCATTAAAACAAACATGAGACCTGTATGAATATTCGGATATACCTGGGATTCCTGGAGATCCTCTGTCACCACGCTCTCCTTTTTCCCCTTTAGTTTCTGCAACAAATACAAATGTGAACCTTTCTCAGTAAGACACAGCAGCTCTCAGGTGTATCTTGACATTGAGACTTAAAAAACTGTTAGCACCCTGTGTCATTGATAGTGATGTCTTCTGTGTTTTATCTGTTCATTCTTCAAATCTAGAAAGGCTTGACGGCTTAATCTCTTGACAATAGAGTGAATATCCCCGCCGGGCTGAGGCAGCTGGATCAAACTCAAATTAAGATAGAAGTGTTCATCTGTGCAGACTCTTTAAACCTCTTTCTAAATCTCTCTTCCTTGACTCGCACAATTACTTAACTTCAGCATTCTGATCCCCCTCTATCTTCCCGTATTATGTTTGATCTGCTAAAACAACAAAAGTTGTGTGTTGGAGGTCATACCGTAGTAATTCCTTGAATTTTCATCGTAGCGCTACAAACAGAAAGAACGACTGTCAGTTGAGGAAATTCAAGGCAACAGTACAGGAAAAAGTTTTATTGAAAGTGCATGCTACGTTATGCAAATTATGCAGAACATAAGAAGCAGATTATGACTCGTTCACTGCCCAAAAGACTCGAGTGTGATCTGGTTCAGCGAGAGGGTACATGAGGGACATGAACTTTGTGTCATAATCTGATGATTATTCTCAGCTGTACAGACACGTTTCCAAAATTGAGTTCAAAATAAGAGTTTTGGAAACTTGTGTACTCACGTTGAAGCGATCTATAGCTGGCGCAGAGGGTCCGGGGGGGCCGGGTGGTCCTGGTGGGCCAGGGACTCCCTGATAAAGAATGAGGTTGTCAATATTTCTTACCGCTCAGTGTGTGTCTGTGTGAGTGTGAAGAATGATTCCAATTAGGTAGTTGTGAGGGTCACAAACCATCAATAACATGCACAGTGACACTGTGTGCATGCACTGATGTAAACATTGTGTATGTTTTTACCATTAGCACAATCCTCTAGTAAAAAGTGACAAGTCTGTGCAGTGTACAGCTTGATGAGGATTAAAGATGCCCACTCCAGAAAAGGACTCGTTTATTTTAGTCATGTTATTGTCATGTCAACATTTATCACAGTGGCGTCTGCAAACTCTGCGACTTATTTAAATGAAAAAGGAAAGGTGCGCGCATGCTTTCCAGGCCACATACACATCAGAGCTGCAGAAAATACTTCCTTTCATTTCTCAAAACCCAGGACTCCTGTAACTTTTCCAAAGACTAACAGGTGTATACAAAGTGCACATTGGTTAGCTGGCCACTTGAAGAGATCTTAAAAAGTGTCTTTGTGGAAAATGTTACATTTAAATAAAATAAGCTAACAGGTTTACTGATGTAGCCAGCCAGCCAACCTTCACTCTTCCTTTTCACTGACTGTAAGTCCTAGTGAAAATGTCACCTGTGGCAGGCTAGCCTTAACCACCTCTGTTTTGACAGAATGCAGGTCACAGACGGGTCACATTTAAATCTTATTGAGACACTCGAAGCCGTTCATGACACACTGGCATGGCTCGGGGGTTCTACAGTAAGCAAGATTATGTCAAACTGTCTGTTTCAAATTCCCCCAATGTCACATCAGCTTTTCATCAAAGGCACATATAATGTTAACACTCACTGGGTAGCCAAAGCCAGTTCCAGCCGACGCCTCTCCTTTCTCACCCTTGTATCCATTTACACCAGGACGACCCTGAGGGGAGACAATCGTTAATGTTCACCTGCACTTAGAAAAACGGACACTGTGCGGTGGAAATGAGAAGGGGAAGCGTCTTTGTGTTTATTTTGAGTGTATCAGAGTAGTGTTACATATTTCAGATTCGGATTCCATTAATTATGAATACAACAACAAAGAACACAAGCACAGAATTAGTCACTTGTAGAGCCAATAGCAGCAGGGACAGGCTGATATCTGCGGCTGATTGGTTGCAACTTAAACTGAATAATCAAAGTGTACCAACATTACATATCAGGTCAGGGTACTTACAGGTCTTCCAGGCATTCCAATTTCACCCTTAAGTCCAGGAGGTCCATAAGGACCCTAAAATATAGATAATGAAAAAACAAGGTTTAGATGGAACAAGTGTTAAACTGCATAAGTGTAGAAATCTTTTTTAAGAGAAGCTCAGACACTTACAGAGGGTCCAACAGGTCCAGCATGTCCTCTGTCTCCCTACATGAGCAAAGATCATTTTCAACAACAAAATTCCTGAATGCAATGCAGTGCACCAAACTTGAATGTGCAGCGATACACTGAGACATAGGGAGACTCACCTTCAGACCCGTCAGCCCCTCCAGAGACATAAGGTTTCCGTCAGGCCCGATTACTAAGCCAGGCTCACCTTTCTCACCCTGAACACAGAACAGCAGCAGCACACATAAAGACTTAATAATGGTGGCATCCTCTTGATGATGAGCAGCTTAATTAATAGTGAACAACCAAGAGGTTACCTTCGATGCATAGCCTGGAATGCCGGGCTCTCCTCTATCACCCTTTGGTCCAATAGGACCCTGCAGGACAAAGATAATAAAAAGTTATTTACATACAAAAGGTCGGAGTAACAGTCCTTTGGCAGCAGGGAAGACTCTGTTGCACTCGATCAATTCAAGCCCACACAATCAGCCATTCTATTAAACTGTCTATACAGTACCGCTCCTGAACTGCTGAGTGGACTGATGTTTAGATATCGAGTGTAGAAATTAGGGCATGAGATGTTTTGAGCTTCACTAAGCAGATGCAATACCAGTATGTTAAATCAGTGGTACGGAAAAAAGCCTTTGAAGCTTGATAAGGTGTGTGGGTGACAAACTGTGCTGTTAAATTGTCTGTAAGAACTGGCCCTTCTTTTGGGCCAGAAGCAGTCTGTTTCTGTTTCACTGCTGTGTTGAAGTCAAATCTACAAAGACCAGATATTTGTTTGGATGAGATAAAGTTTAAGGATGCAGTTAGGTATCCATGAACAAAACGGTCAGCACTGTTAGATAAAGAACACAACTTCCCCTTTGGTCTGAGAGGTGGACTGACTATTACTATTACTGGCTCTGATCTTTACATGTGATGACGCCATGTAGTTTAGTTAAATATTGTCAGCTATCATCTTTTTCTGGTTAGATATTTTCTGGTTGGATATATTTGGGCCCTTTTATGACTTGAACAGGACAGTAGAGAGTGACAGACAATACTGGGAGGACAAAGTGGGGAGCGACAAGCTGAAAACATCTAGGCTTGATTCCAGTGCCCCCATTTATGTTTTTTTTAGGATTCTTGTAACATTTATGATTAAGATAGGAAAGTACAGAAACACAGGAGACTTACAGGGAATCCAGCCTGACCAGGTATACCAGGTCCTCCCTGGAGAAGAAAACACATCCAACATATAACAATATATCCTTTTGTTTGCAAATAAAACAAAAACTCAAAAGTGAAAACACAAACATCTTTTTCTGTCCCTTAATAGTCGGACATGTTTGACATGTAGTTTGTCAGATAGTAACAGCTTTCACTCGCTGCACATGGATGATATACGTCTGCGTTTAATCACAATGAAAGTTTAGTTGTGTTATTTTGCGGTTGTCTGTTAAAGGTCACACAGTAATGATGAAGTTTGATATATCTGAAATAACGACACCCTGTCATTACTGATGGTGGGTCAATAATTAACCACAGACAGCAGAGGACAAGTTAATAGTACGTTACCCCTCGTATTAAAAAAAACTTGTCATGTCTCAGCTGATGGACGTCTCTACAGTTATAATTACAAGGTCATGTACGTTACACAGAGCTCTACAACAAACATGATGCTCCAAGGATGAAGTTTTCCATATGAACTTAGATTTCTGTTTGAAAGAAACCACTGGGAACACTTTATTAACCCATGTGAACTTTAAGCTGGAAGAAATCAAATACCTGTTCCTGTACAGACCTGCAGGCGTGTGAAAATAAATCACTCATGTGTATGAGCTATATTTAAAGTAGAGTTGTTTCTCTGTCAGTATCACAGTGTAATAAAAAAAATACAAACCTGAGGTCCAACACTGCCAACAGTACCATCAGGCTGAGGACACACAAGGGCACACAAAGTTAATAAAGTGATTCAACTGTTTTGATTTCAGTCATACATTCCAGAGGCAGAGCTGGCTGTATTCCTTTAAATGTAGTTTAGTTACACGCCTGCCGACACATTGTGTTACTCACATTGCCAGATATCTGATAGACAATTTGACCTGGAGGTCCAGGCGGGCCAGGTGGACCCGGAAGTCCACTCCCGTCTCGACCTGACTCACCCTAAAAACACAAGATGCGAACAGACAAGAAGGATTAATACGTTTACCATCTTAGAAGACATCAAAGATTAAAACAATGCTCCATATGAAACTTCAATATTTGTTCTATTAGTGTATTTCTTAAAAAAAAAGATAATCAGTGTCTTCTTTTCCCCTCTGAGGTTTAAAAAGAGCGATAAAAAAATAAATAGAAAATGCAGAATAAGATGGTGTGTGTTGCAATCCAGTGAACTCTATAAATGAACATGTATTATTGAAGGTTAAATGAGTATTCACCGTCTCTCCTTTGTCACCTCTGTCACCCTTTGGTCCCTGTGAACAGGATGAAAGAGAAATGAGATAAAAGATGAAAGATTCATCCAGAGCTTTTAGCATTTGTTCAGCACCTTCATAACACAACAGGCTCCTTTACAGTGTTGTACTCCTGTCGATTCATAATGAGTTCAATCGAGTGCAAAATAACTGATTATTCATTTTCACACTCATCATCAGGCCATCCTCTTACCTGAGGTCCAGGGAAGCCATCCAACCCGGGCTGACCATCTCGTCCAACAGTGCCTTCATTGCCCTTCTGACCTGGAATACCAGGGAACCCAGGTTTACCCTGCAGAGGTACATTCAAACATAAAAATCAATTGAAACACATACTTGTGCTAGCTGCAATATATATCAATGGACCATATATTGATATGCGATGAAGCTGGTCCTGCTGACCGTGAAGGTACACACACATGGAAGCTGCTTGTTAGCGTGGTAACAAACCGACCTCTGGGTAAAGCCTCTGTGTTGCTGTGAGGTTGTCATAACGACCCCTATATTTTCCCGTCTTCTTCTCAATATGTTAATATCTGTACATTCCTATACATATTATTCCTCTGCTTTGTAGATCAGTGAATCCATTGTTATTAGCAGTATTGTTGCCTCTTAATTCCCCTAAAGAAGCAATTTTCTGCAGCTCATTTTTCTTTAGGCCTTTTTGTTTATTTAACAAACTTGTAATGACAGCAGAGGAGAGTCACAAGGAGACGTCGACAACAAACCTGAATGTTAAAGAAACTCATTAAGACTCTTGAGGGGGCACGGCGCTTAAACACTCGCTTATTGTCTTGACTCAGGTCAGGTAGGCCGACATTCACTTTTCCACCAGTCTCGCATACACATGTGAGCTGCTGTGGTTCAAACTATGATCGTTGTAGAAGGGGGCGTGAGGACCAGCTAATAACAGATAACTAAAATTCAGATTACTGAAATGTAAGTTACTTACTGGAAGTCCAGGCAGGCCAGCAGGACCCTGAAAACAAACACATGTGTCTTCATTATTGGTTAGCTCATTTTTCTTCCTCATGTATTTGCTACCTGTACTTAAAATTTGAACTAGTTCCAGTTAAATAGTCGGATTAAAGCTTCTGTTCTATTCGATTTCTACTGTTAAAGAAATGTTGTTTTTTTTTACTTTTCCCGAGAAGGCCAACAACCAGTGTAAAGATTGATTTAATAAATATCAAATGAAATGTATACTGAATGAGTGCTGCACATTTCACAACTGTGTTTTTAGAAGTGTTCAAGTACCAGTACATCCTTAAAGGAGATCTATTTGCAGCCGTGGAATCCTGCTTGATCTGAGCGAGACGTTTCTAGAACTTGCTGAGATTTGGCCAGAATCTGATGTCAGGTTCTGATGACGTATTAGAGCAAAGCATGGAGCGGAGATGTAGGACACGCCCACCTGGAAGCGCACTCAAATTTCCCTGCGACTGCAAACAGAGCTGGCCAATTAGCGGAAAGTGGGAATGTGGGGAGGCGGGCCTTAAAGAGACAGCAGCTGAAATGAATTGTTTCAGGCAGAGGCTGAAATGAGGGATTTTAGTGACACCAGTGTCAGATAAATAGGGAGGTTTTTGTGTGTCACATCTCGAAACTAGGTGTCCCAAACTGACATCATTAATGGTGAGAGTAAGGATCATAGATCTCCTTTAAGCGGTATTTGAATTGGAGAGAAAATCTGAATACATGAATCAGATTTTTAAAATAAGATTCAAGAGTATGTTTGTTGTTGTTTCATCTGATTTTGCTACTGATACCTGAGACTTGCTTTTTTTGTAAAAGTTTTTGTAAAGTTTCTTGAGATAATTTCATCTTCACATGACCTAAAAAATGTAGTTATATTACTGACCTGTATTCCTTCTGGTCCTCTGACACCAGGAAGTCCGTTGCTAAAACCTCCACCCGAGCCCTCCATGTCATCCTTCAGACACAGACAAAGATTTTTTTAAGGTGACATCCAAACAACACTTTATAGTTTATACTTCTCTACATTCCTGTTACATTATTTTGGAGCCGAACAAAATGTATTTTCACATGTAGAAGAACTCACAAATCCAACACGATAACTTGGTCCAGGAGGTCCTGGAGGTCCAGGTTGACCAACTGGTCCTATAGGTCCAGGCAGACCAGCCAGTCCAGGTTGTCCAGGCGATCCTGGTAAACCAGGGTCTCCTATAGCTCCCTGTAGGATGAAATGATAGAAGTTAGTACAGTGAAGATTCAAAACAGGATTTAATCTTCAGTGAGTTGTTTAGGAAACATTGTGTAAATCTGGTAGTTCACAGGACGGCTTCTACATGTATCATGCAGCATTTAGTTATCAGGTCTAGAAAGTGTGAGGTTTAAGTATTCAAAACCCATGCTCATTGTTCAGGAACCAAACTCAGACATCAACAAATGTTAAACCAAACCACAGCTAGCACTCAGAATAAACTGTGTGTCAGGTCTGCTGCAGACAATATTTGAAAAACATTTGCATATTGTTAAGACACAAATCCCCTCTGATGGCTGAAGTGCTGGAGCCCAGTTACCTGAGGATGGGAGGACTTAGAAAAGTAGGAGGAGGAGAAATAGTGAGGCAGCAGATCGGAGAGAAAAGAAAAGTAGGAGCTTGGCTGGAGAAAGAAAATAGATGAGAGAAGCTTTAGAAGTGGCGGGATGATGGTCGATATAATACTTATGAAACGGCCACCATTATACTGTTTTGGTGTTTTTTGTAGATCCCAGAATAAATGTGCAGCTACTCACGGCTAAACTGTTTAAAGAAAGAGAACATTCAAGTTCACAATAATATCCTCACCTTTGCTCCAACTGTTCCGGGAAGACCCAGATCACCTGAATCACCCTGGAGTGAGAAAAACAGTCAAACAAGACTGTTAGCAGCAACACCAGTCAAGCTCAAGAGAAAAGTTGAACTTCTACTTAAAGTTCAAGGAAAAATAGTCTTAAATAATGCCATGGCCATTGTTTATGTATTTCGAAAGAGACAGGGGTTTTTTTTGTTGTTTTTTTTTTTTTTTACATATTTGGCTCAAGAGCATCTTTGGGATGGCGGTTCCAAAGCGGCAGTCATTCTCAGACACCTGAAGCCGACTTCATGAGTAAAAGCAAACACACTGCTTTAGCCTACCTATACATGTTTTTATAAAATGCCATTTCCCGCCTCTTTACACTATTTAACATTTAACATTTTAGGAGTGATAACACTGGTGAGTTTGTTTTCCAAAGAGGAAGTTAGTTAGCCTAGCCCTGCTGTGACTGCATAACTACTACATGGCTATTGTTATTTTTTCAACACCTGCACCTCAATTATACCTCACTCTGTTCTAGTCTATAATGTCCTGAATATGTGCCTTTCTAACCACAGACATCACTAATCAAATAACACACTCTGAGGTTTTGCACACTTATAACTAAAACTGGCATGTTGATATTGTGGCTTCAACAGGTTCATTGTGTGTTTTCACTACAACTAACATTAAGAAGCTTTGTGGCTTAATTTCTAGGATTGAAAATGACTGAAAATGACTTAATCCAGACATAGAAACAATGGTTTTCAAAAGATTGATACCTTTTCTCCCTTGGGGCCACTAAGTCCTGGAGAGCCATCAGTACCTGGCAAACCGGGCAAACCCTGCAGTCCAAAAAATTAGTTTCAGTACAATACCATACTTGTTTATGCGGTGAGAATGAAAATGATACAATCAGGATTCAGACAGATTAAATGTTTAGAGAAATGTTTGGCTCTTTGTGTTGGCAGACTGAGAAGTTGATACAAACCTGTTGACCAGGCGCTCCATCTCTCCCTGGAGGTCCAAATGCCCCAGAACTGGACGCTGTACCTGCTGTAGAAGGACCAGGAAGGCCGGGGGGACCAGGGGGACCAGGAAGGCCAGGAAGTCCCTGAAACAAAACAGAAAATATTCATTAAAAGTGATCAATAATGATTTACAGGTGACAGATTTCCATCTCAGATGAGAAATGTCTCACACAAACATTGGATCTTTCTTCTGCTTGAACTTTGAAAGATGCTGGTAACTATCTAACCACAAGTACAAGTGTTGAGTGTTATTAGTGAAATATCTGTTTGTTCTCACCCGCACAGATTCCAGATCAGGAAATCCTGAGCCCTCCATGTCCACAAAGGTCTGAAACAACATCAAGTGAAATCAGCTGAAGTCCAAAAATGATTCATAAGAGCTGGTAGTCATGTGCTGATACAGTTTGATAATTTCACAGCATGTGACTGAAGCAAACATTCACTCACAGATCTCATCCCTGGGCCTGGAGGTCCAGGAGGTCCTGGTGGTCCCCTGAGGCCAGGTTGACCATCTCCACGATCTCCCTGTGTTCACCAGAGTGATTAAGAAAACTCAAATACGACTCTATTACAAGCATCACTGTGTGCAGCTAATATGTTTAGCATTTCAGCTGGTGTGTTTATCAGTGAGCATCTCACCTTCTCTCCTTTGAGTCCAGCGTCACCTGGAGTTCCTGGGAAGCCTGGAGGTCCTTCAGGACCCTGTGGTGAGGAAACAATATCGTGTGAGAAAAGAAGGGACTATTGACTAGGCTGTTTACATTATCTTTGATTCTTGGTACATGTTAAAGATTTTTGATCAGTTTTGTTGATATCTTGTAGAAAAAAAACAACTTACAGTCTTTCCATCCTCACCAGGATCACCCTGTAAATTGAAATACGGAATGAATGAATAAAGTCCTCTTTAGAATATTTACACGAGACCATTCACATTCCCAAATGAGTATACATTTTCACTTTGTAAAGATCATAAATATCTCTAACATCTTGTCTGATACATGTGCTCCACAAAACATATTTCATCAAACAACATGAAAAACAGGCCATCTTGGTTAAACAACCACAGCACCTCTGTTAAACGTTCGGCGCTTCCAAGTAAAGAATTTAAACTGTAGTCTACTCACTGGCTCTCCATCAGCTCCTGATGGCCCCTGGGGGCCAGGAGAACCAGGTGGCCCTCTGGGTCCAGGGACTCTGGAAGCAACTGCACCGTCACTGCCGACTGAAAACTCTGTTGCAGGCCCTGGAGGGCCGGGTGGACCAGCTGGCCCAGCAGGGCCGGGCTCTCCCTTGGTACCTTGGTAACCAAAGCCTGCAGAGCCCTGAAGATGAAGAAGCATAACAGTTAGCTGAGGTAACGGCATTGATATCGTATACAGTATATGCCATATTAGAAAAGAAAAGAAAAGAAAAACGATAAACACAAGTATCACATGGAGAGGATGAAACACCTGCTGGGTAACACAGATGTTGTAAACATGGGGACCGTCTCATGAACTTTGTTTCAAGGAGAACAAAGATACAGAAAACAAAGACTTTGTCTGTTTCTTACCTTTGTTCCTTTTTCCCCTGGTTCACCCTGAAAATACAAGAAGAAGAAACAGAGTAAACAGTCATTAAGCTGTCATATCTCTCTTGATTCACTAATCCAACGATTCAGAGAACTAAAGTTAGAAAAAGCCAAAGATAATATGTCGATTCTTAACCCCTAAACCACGATATGATTGATACTTTTTGCTCTTGTTTGTTTAAATATTTGTTAATCATTTTTACCATTGTATGTCTATATACTGTATGCCTCTTGCTTGATTGTAACTCTACACTTTTTATGTTTATGTTTCTTTTTTTGTGTAAATTTAAAAAACAGAGACTGATTATGCTGAAAAAAATAATCCTTGATACGTTGTTTTCTAATATTATTAATTTAAAAATCATTTTAGACATAATAATTATTTTATAATTTCTATTTTATTTCTAAAAAGCCTCTGGTGAACAGGTGTTGCATATTAGCTTCTCGCTATAAACACTAAGAGCAGTGCATGTGGGACGTGTGCATGGTTAAATATCACAGCCCCAATGTTACTGTACGTCCATGTCAAATAAACAAATAAACAAATTCAGTAGACCATGTGACCTGAGCTGTAAAATGAAGGTGAACTGAATTAAAGAACACTTGAAGGGTTAATGACTTTATTTGTATGATGCTTTCGGGGTTGAGGTTTGAAGAACATATGATATGCTTTGCATTTAGTTTTGTTTTTACACTGCCCCCTCCTGGCTGTTGAAGAGAGTTGTGAGTATGTGAGGAGTTCACAGTAGGTGCTGTGGATCTGTCACATTGATGCTTTGGACACTAACTGTTTGTAGGTTCCTCTATGTTTGACTTCTTTTACATACAAAGGAAGAAACGTCAGTTTTTTAGTTTGTCGCTTTAGAACATTTTATTGCAGTAGATTGATAGCTAGCAGAGCTTTAAGCTAGCAGCATGAATAAGACATTTTCAGTTCAAATTGTCGTTTAACACCATGCCTTATTTTCTGTCTTTTCTAATGTATTTTGAAATGTGTGCTTTGTTGCAGTTTTACAAAATACTGAGTGCTTGGAAATAAAAGGACTAATTTGTTTGTGGGTGTATTATCAGTCCTGTGTATCTTTCATCTTTATGTTAGCATACTGTGTGTAAAACTAAATATAAACATATCATGAAAAATCCAAATGAGACCTTTTCTGGGAGAAAATCGACAAAAATCCTGAATATCAGTGTCAGGCCTACAATGATGTCATCATCTTAAAATCATTGTGATGACTAGAGAACTTATCACATATGAAAATGTATCTTATACATTTAATAAACAGAAACCAGCTGTATAACAAATACATAAAAAGGCTTAATATAATGATGAATAAGCCTCCATAAATTAGGGCTTGCAGCTCCCTCTTGTGTTCCTTCAAGTTCAACACAGCTCATATACAGTTTATATTTCTTCAGTCCATGCTCATCATGGTTATATCCACTAACTCACTGTAAGCTTCAGAGGGACATATTTGGTTTTTCTGCATCACCAGTTGAACCCAAATCTTAAACTGCATATCAGAGTATTTCTCTTGCACTACTATATCATACAATATTTTAAAAAAAGGATCCAAACCTTCTCTCCTCGGGCTCCACCCCGCGAACTGGAGCTGGAGCTAGAGCTGGTTTCTCCCTTCGGCCCAATAGGACCCCTATCTCCTTTCTCTCCTCTATCACCTTGTTCGCCCTTCTCTCCTTTAGACCCGACTGGCCCTGAAAACAACAACAAAGAGACAGGGCCATTAATACTCTCATGAAAAGACCTTTCAAAAATGATGAATGATTGTATCCCCAAACCCCAAATAATACACGTGACATTTCCTGCAACCCAAAGCAGAAGAGGAGGACAGAGGAAAGGAAAACCACTTTCTGCTCGATGGAGAGAGAATCCCAGCGTGCACGGCTGCAGCTTAAAGGTCACGAGAAGATTTAAAGATGGTTACAGAATACACCGTCCCACAGTTGCATGCACTTCCAAACCAAAAAGTGTTTTTGGTGTGAGCTGTATTGACCATAAACTCTTCACAATGACTGTGTGTGACACCGCCATCAGTGAAGCTTGTCTCAACACTCCTGACACAAAATGGTGCATACATGTTTCTTTTTATGGTTTAGAGTAGAACAACACAAAATGTAATCCTATGCCTCAAAACAGATACATGAGCATAGAATATTAACTGAAAGATTTATGTGTCAATTCATTGCATTAGTATCCAAAGCTAATATGCAATCCTTGTCCTTTTCAGCAATAAAAAATCCTCCATCTTTTCCCCCAATTTCTCTCATTTTATCTCCCTCTTGCTTTTTCTCTCTCCCAATTGTGCTCCTCTATTTTCCCTCTCTGTGCATAATTCTTCAGGGGATTACAGCCGGAACAACCCCAATATTTTCATCCCTTTGGCTTATACACAAACATGTCTTAACACCCTTGGTGAATTCAAAAGCATAAAGCTGACAGTTTCATGCTTTCTTGAGTTTGTGTGCTTTTGAAATCCATGTGAGGTCCTGCAGGAGGAGTACACATGGAGGAGGCAGAACACCAGACCAGAGAGTAAAAAAAGGAAATGAAACACAGGACTTCTGGATACTTGTTTCTGTGGGGCTTGTTTTTTAGTCCCCTCGACCCACCTGGTGACCCAGGAAGTAGTCCAGGCCTGGACTCCACAGAAACTGAATCCTGGCGGGCGTCGCTTGCTGAACACAACGCAAAAGATTGTGTGAAAAAAATGGTCTCCATATAAACACGATGTAATGTCAGATGTTTCAGGACACGATGTAGGAAATGTTAAGCCAAGTCCTATTGTTATTGGACCATCTTAAGAAGAACATTTTCTAAGTTTCTAAGTTCAACACTACTGCAGCCCCTCACATCACAACTTAACTAAACACTACTGCAGCCCCCTCACATCCCAACTTAACTAAACACTACTGCAGCCCCTCACATCACAACTTAACTAAACACTACTGCAGCCCCTCACATCACAACTTAACTAAACACTACTGCAGCCCCTACCATCACAACTTAACTAAACACTACTGCAGCCCCTCACATCACAACTTAACTAAACACTACTGCAGCCCCCACCATCACAACTTAACTAAACACTACTGCAGCCCCCACCATCACAACTTAACTAAACACCACTGCAGCCCCCACCATCCCAACTTAACTAAACACCACTGCAGCCCCCACCATCCCAACTTAACTAAACACTACTGCAGCCCCCACCATCCCAACTTAACTAAACACTACTGCAGCCCCCACCATCACAACTTAACTAAACACTACTGCAGCCCCTCACATCACAACTTAACTAAACACTACTGCAGCCCCCACCATCACAACTTAACTAAACACTACTGCAGCCCCTACCATCCCAACTTAACTAAACACTACTGCAGCCCGTCACCTTTCTCACCACAACATGAATTCACACATCAACTCTCTTCTTCTTCTTGCTCATTATTTTACAAACATCTTTATCGTCCTCCTACACAATGTTTTGTATTCTCTTTCCTTGTATTGTCAAGCAACTTCACACATTAAAGCATTAAAAAACATTTATAGATATTACTTGGTCAAACTTGATACCCGTCAGCACCACCTGGAGGCAGAATCCAGGAGGAATAATTATCGGACAATTATCAAGTAAAAAAAGGTAAATTCAGCATTTTGAAATAGCACCCATCACAAATTTAAAAAGAAACTTTCAAAAGGATCCTACATCCCACAAACTGACATTGGAAGAATAGTGTAGTATTAAATATTGTTATAATAATAACTAATCATAGAGATCAGAAATACATTATCCCATTTCTGCTGACAAGATGCTGGGTATGACGTCTTTGCCCCATGAGCACTGTTGTTTTTAACATATAAACCATTTTGCTTGCTATGACCTCATGTCCGCATCCCTTCATGTTTCACTGAGTGTGCAATTTAAGAACCATCTGTATTTAGCATTGTGGCTTTGTGGTCGCTGCTCTCTTCAAATCAGGTTCAGTAAAATATTATAATGTTAAATAGTATTATTTGTTTGCACACATTATGTGGCAGACAACACAACCACAAGGTTATAAACTGAAGTGAACTGTGTTCTTATTTTAGATATCAACCTGCTCCAGCTGTCGTTCACATCAACACCACTAGGTGGAGGCATGCGGCTTTCAAAGTGTTTACAGGACACAGTCATATATTTTCTGCACTGGAATACAAAGATGCTACAGAGCAGGTTCATTATATGTTTTTATAATTAGTATTAAAATAAAACTAACAAGGCGCAGCACTGGAGAAATATGTAAAAAGTGTTGAACCAAACTTATCTTTTTAATTACAGAGAAAACCAGGGTAACATTATTTACTAATTTTACTTAACCCTGAATTTTAGAATATGTAAAAAGGTTTAATACTTTAAATATTTGACCATTTTCTAAAATTGATAACTATATAAACAAGATTAACCTTTCGTGTTCATTCTGACTTTGAGCCTGTGGTCCTGCATTACTCCTTTTGTCCACTAGATGGAGACCTGTATCAGTGAATCTGTCTGCATCTTCTAGGAATATGAACTCTGCAACAGCCTGCACTGTCATTAACTTTACCCTGCATACTCAACAGGTGAGATAAGTCACGTTTCAACAGGTGAGGCTACAAAAAAATGTTCTCAACTCTGTAATAAAGATTACAAATAATGTCCAACGCAGTGACATTTGCCAAACAGCAAGGGGCGAACCCAAAGACATCTGTGAAACACTTCAGTCAAGAGCTTGCATACATACATCTAGACTTATAAAAAACTATTTCATTTTAAGTTAGTGAAGCTTTATCTCTGGTAGAGGAATGGTGGAACTTCAAGTAGATGTGTGTTCTTTGTTTTTGAGGACTCGATGGGCAGATATACTCACCAGTTTCTCTTGAAATTGACACCTCCTGTTTGCTGGTCACCGGTGGCTGCTGAATGGGCCGGGAGGATGGAGGAGTGGTCTGCAGGAACATAAACATGCCACAGGGAGAGAGGTAGAAATTTAAGAAGGGGAACACATGACATTTATTGGAAGCAACACAAAGCCTGTTGTAGATTCTAAGTCTCTTTTTCATTGAAGGTCCTTAAGACAAAACAGGAAACCTCACTTTGCATGGGAGAACGTTGGCCTCTTCACATTAATCCTAAACAATCCCAAAGAAACATGACTCATGTCGTTGCACTGTGTGACCACTGGAATACTTGAAATGTTTATTGTTTGTGCAGCTAAAGCCGTTTTCCAGACTAACGAGATGTTTTCTATCTCCTCTACACCAGACTTTTTGTCTTCTTAAAAACAACTGAGTCAACATGTGCAGGGATAGAAATAAATTCCTCACTTTTTTGGCATGTTGTAAAGTTTTCAGTAATTGCAGTTTATGTGTGAGTCACTGTAAGACATCTCATTGCAAAAACTGCTCTAAATGTGAACATCATTAAGGGGAACACAGCGCCCAGTCTGTTATGCAAATCATTGCGAAAGCGAGAAAAAAAACATCCTGAATACAATAAGCAAGTTGTTTATAGGATACAAACACCCTCATTTATTGATTTATTTTTGTGTTTTTTTTTTTTTTACTCGTGACATAAACAGTTTATTAGGAGCGGCTGTATAATCTAGGTCTGAAAAAGGGAAGCAAATGCATCTGAATTGTTTTTATGACAATAATTGGCCAGCAGGAGGCGACTGCCCTTGACGCTTGAAGACATCTGGATGCATAACGAAACACTTAGACTACTACTCAGTTCTTTATTTACCTCAGTTATGATTTTTCTAATGAGTTCACAATGTTTATTACTAGTTTCGAGACTTTTTCAATACAGCGTGACTTTAAAATAGTTACCGTATTTATCATTTTCAATGAAGTGTAAAACTAAAACAAGCTGAGTATCATATATAGCACAGTGATCTGAAAAGAGTCTTTTTACTACAGAAACTCAGGAGTTGGCTGTTAATTATTCTGGTCAGTATATCTACAGGACGTATAAACAAGACGTATTTACAAGACGTATTTACAAGACGTTTAAACGGCCATATGTCATATGGATGCACTTTGCTAACCATGCTAGTGCTAGTTGGAGCTGGTAACTTTGCTTCTCTTCACCAAACACTCGGCAATTGCCAAACTGATGCAAGACAGGAAATATAAGGAAGCGAGGGTGGAAGGGTGTCATGCAGCAGGGAAAAGGCTGGAGATGGATGGTCAAACTTGGGGAAGGATGTTGTGTCTGCTCATAAGATTTATGCCTTTCACCTATGAACTGTATGCGATGAAGGCATTTATGACTTAAACTTGTTTTACCAAAGTAAATGTTCTTTGGAAATTACAGTTTAAGACTTGTTTCCTTTACTGTGTAAATTAGCTCTGTGGACAAAGAAAAGACAGACTAGCCTTCATCTAAATTCACAGCGGGGCTAAGAGAAGCTATAAGGAGTAATTGATGTTTGGGGGAGTCGGGATCCAAACAGCCTGTGGGTGAAAATGAAACACAGGGAGGGGATAATGCAAATACGCCCCCAGCGGCTGCAGCTCATTCTTCACCGGTGACACACCTCACATTGTCACCTGAGGAATCCAGGACAGGGGGGGGGGGGGTAGGCATGAAGAATGTGGAAGAGGGGGCAGCTGAAGGGGCGAGTGAAGCCAGCGTTGATAATTAACCAGCTTCTTCACTGGGACACTTTTCTCCCCGCTGTGTTTCACAGCGCTGACTATGCCAAGAATTTGGTCAGACCACTATAGACTGTCTAAAGTTGATAATGTATATTAATGTGATAAAGAATACCCTGCTTTCACTCCTGAAACTATCCATCATAGCTGCGTCTGACGGGTGGGAGGCGCTGATCTTTAGAACATACGTGTTGATGGATTTGAACCACACAACCCCTGAATCTTAAAGCAGGTATGCAGCTCCTTCGGCTATGAGCTTATTGCAGCTTCTTTCAATGCTAGCTTAAGAAGGATCGCAAAGAAAACTTTACAGAATATGCACATTTGTTGGTGGCTTGTCTCTACCACCCCCAAAAAAGTATTTTCACAACGACTGGTTTGACTTTTAAAAGCTCTTAACACAAAAAACGGGCTTTCAAAAAACAATCTTTGGCCTAAACTTTTCTGCACCATTAAAGGTTAAAGACAGAGTAAATGCAAAGCAAGCATCTCTAAGCCAATCAGTTAGCCAGCCTACATTTTCAATTAATAAAAAACTGATGGCAAGGCTCCATGATTACTTTGTTTCACATGTCAAATCTAATGAGCTGTCAACAAGGTTATCAGCCTTGGAAACAAAGCTGAATTAAAATGATCATTACAGCACACAAAGTCACATTATGACTTTACATTTCTTATAATCTGTCATCCATGAAAACAAATCTAATGGAGCTGCAGCAGCGCTCCCTGAGGCCTGTATTAAAAGCCACAGTGTAGAGCATTAGGTTATAGAATAGCAGAGAAGCAACATTCTGTTTCATACAATTATTACTGTTTATCAAATTCAATGTTTACTGTTTAGTCCCAGACTCGCTCTGCTCAGCGTAAAAAGGTAAGATTGTTACAGAGCAGCACGCTGAAGCCTCTTTGTACTTTTATTATAATTAAACATTTATAATATAAATGGATTGGAATATGTCCAATAACTCAGAGTAATGCAGTCCGGGTATATCCCTTAAAGATTACAGTTAAAGATGTGAAGTCGATTGAACCAAGTGCTAGTCAAGGTCATCCTCAGAAGTTAAGCCAAAGTCTCATTAAGTCTTTCTTGTCTTTCAGGAGGAGGAATATAATTACAATAAAATAATTAAGTCCAAATTAACATTGAATACTGACCCTACTTTTACAGATGTGCTATGTGAATTTGGAGAAGCCAAAAAGAGTTTGCTAGATCTGTACATGTGAGCCCTAACTGAACTGCTGGTGGAGTTAAGAGACAGTGTTTGGAAGCAGAGCAGAGACCCCCCCCCCCCCATTGTTCTTAATAATCTTTGCAGGCATTTCTTGATATTTTGTAATGGCCATGTGGATGTCATCTCCAGCTAGAGATTTGTTCCTGGGACTCTTCCTGTTTAGGCGTCCCGCTGAAGGAGACACTTGGTATCCTGCAGTGACACTGTTAAGGATGACTGACTCGCTCTGCCATCTATCACCATGAATTCCAGGGTGACAAAATGGAAAGTTTCACTTATTCAGCCCCCCCCCCCCCCTGTCTAACATGTCTCTGCCCAGACCTGCCTTTATTGCACTAGTTAGACAACAGCACACTGAGTGCAGGCTCTGCTCTCTGTGAACAGACATCAGATGGAAAGACGTCTGCAGGTATGCATTAAGATACCAGCTGTTGTGTTTTACATTGCATATTACATGATGTTAATAAATGCCTACTGAACAGATGGAAAAGCCCCTCGTAAAGGTTTCAGGGTATCAAGGCAGAGTGGAAGCAGTAATGATGCGAGAGACGCCCTCTCTAACCGTCTTTCCACCTCTTGTCAGTTCCTGTGCACAAGCTGATGGAGAAACCAGTCGGAATAACAAAGCCTGGAGGCCGGGGGGGGCCTCAGACTTGGATCAGATCAGGTCCAAATTGACATCTGGTTTTTCCAACTCTGCACTATGATCGTGAGTGGGAGTGCACACGTGCACGCACAGCAACAGTGGTGCAGGGTGGAGGTTGTGCTACAATTCAGTCTGCTATCTTTGAGGGTGGGAGGATGTGAGTGGGTGTCTGTGGAATCTGATTGTGTGTGAGTGTGGGGGAGACAGAAAGCAGAGAGAGTGAGACTGAAGGACAAAGAAGAGAGGGTAGAGAGAGTGAAAAGTGAAGGAAGACACCTAAAGATAACATGAGAACATGGGTTGATTTACAGAGTTTACAGAGATGGCTGTAAAATGATTTTGGATAAAACAAAAGTGTGAAAGTGTGAGAAAGTATGACAGAAATCTATACTTTGATTTATCCACACACACCTGACCTCACACCAGGCACATCTGCCTTTTAAACATGACAATTTAACCTGAGGAAATATACTGAGACTTACATTCAAATAACTCAATTCTTCATGCTTGCCTTGTTTCCTGTTCACAGAGCGAGCGCATATAAGGACAATAAACACGTCTGAGGATGTTATTGTCAACTCCTCAGTTTTAACCCACAGAGGTCACCTCCTTTGTACGCAGATCGGGTCAGACTCTCTCTGTAAAAAGCCTTTGTTTCTAAATGTATAAGACAGAAGCGGCTCGATCTCCAGACATCAACTCAGCAGTTTTAAATCTCTCTTAAGGGATGAGTGTTCGCTCACTTATACTGGGTAACTGGAGACATGAGTGGTAGATCTAAAACTGGGACGACTCCATTCACAGATGCAGCGTTCTAAAATCTTCTTAATATTTTAAAATAAAATCTCAGGTATACGTACACTTAGAGCTGTTTGAATCCTCTTTAAATCTTCATGAGTTATTAAGCTCATTCATTTGAGCATTTAGTCAAACTTATTCTCAGTGAAATAAAAAAAAAACATTCTGTTTCAGAAGAATGTACCAAGAAGAATAAGCAAGAAAAATAGTGCTTTGGCATTATTTATGAGGTAAAATGACTCATGATAAACAACAGTTGTCTCTTACCGCCCATCGATGTTTCTCCACAGTCGGTTTCGTGGGTCGACTTTCTGGCAAGCCGCTTCCTTCACCTGAAGCCTGGAGAAATAAATCATACATTTTATATTTAATTGTTCTTTTATTTCCTTGGTGTTCTGAAGTGTTGCTGGAGCTTTTTGACCTCTTTCACTCTTCTTGCACCTTGGAGGTCGGTGAAGTTATGCCACATAATCCTACTACCAGGATCATTTGTTTTTAGACACAGGTCTTATTGATTAAAATTAACACTGATTGGTCAAATAAGTGCAGGACAGTCCAAATGTCGTATATGGAGGTCTCTGTTTAAGTAAATATAAATGTGCTATTATACTGTTTTTTCCCAAAACGATGAGGAAAAGGTGTCAATCCTTGCTTCCCTGTTTATAGTGACCGTCTAGTGTTGGTTATATAGGAATGTTTGTGTGCTATCCTTGTGCAATGTGTGTCAGTTCAAACCTGTTATGGTGATTAGTACATTCAGGTCAGCTTTAAAGGAATTACGCTAATCGGGCATTGTTATTCTTAAAAAAGACATGTTTGTGAACACATTCCTCTTGAAAGCAATCTTTGACTCTCACTGAGTGTTTTCTGGTTAAAGGTGTGTGTTTACACCTCTGTCAAGTGTGGTGTCCTGTGTTCCTGAACCATTCTCATTAAGTTCAGTGATGGTGCATGTGTTGAATCAGAACATGTCATGAGCATTACTCCCTTCAGACTCAAAGTGTTCTTGGTGCTTCAGTACTTTGAATGTGTCCTCTGGCAGCTGTGTGTGTGAAGTTATCATTTAAAAGATAAAAGACGCATCCTGAAATCAGAAACCGCTCATTTCCAGTTGGAATGTGATTTTCCCCCGTCTGATCCCAACAACATCTAAAGATTTGATGACAAACAAGTGGTAAAGTCCTGAACCGTACTCTGTCAGTGAGGACCAGGGTTTTGGTGGTCTCAGCGGGCAGAACAGCTGCGATGGCAATGTTTGACTAAATAACAGTCCAAGCTGCTGGTGGGCTGCAGGGAGGCACCTGTGTTTATGTGTGGGTGGTCACAGTCAGTGGTGGAAAGGCTGGTGTCAGACTCTTATCTGCTACAGATTTACTACTGATTATAAGTGAAAGAAAATAAATGATACCAGTCAAGGGGAGTTGATTCGTTGTGATTTAGGACTGCACTCCCCTACATCAGCACAATATTTGGCTATTTTTTTACAATTTACAGATCAGTTAGTCTTCTGACTCTTAATATTTTCACTCCTAGGTTAATTTCTTTTTGTGCTCTCTTGTTGATCAAGCTTTCTGTTTTTCTACCAGCACTAGCCGTTCACAGTGATAACTAAGGCAGATACGCCATCAAAACGTTTATCAGATGAAATTCGATAAAACCTAAATCAGTTGCTGCTGTGACTCATGTTTTCCTGTTTCACAATGTTTCACAGTTAGTTACGCTTCATGCACACAGAGGACTAAACAGATCTGGGGACTTTTTGAAGAGGAACTATCCACTTGGGAGTTCCCTGAGAACTACACAGCATGGGGACTTTTTCTCTTCCTGCATTCGTATCGCCATGGTGATGGCTGAACCTAAAAGTAGCATTACCTCGGTAATAGTTGTAAGAGCTTTTGCCGACTGTTAAATTAATTACATTTAAAAATGGTGATCCCTGGTTCTGGATTGGCTCTTGTGTTTAACCAATCAAGTTACATGGATGCACTCACGGTCCCTCTTGTACTTAGAGAGCACCTACTCTGTAGCAGGAGCTAAAAAGGTTTCTCTAAACTGTTCTGGGAACTCTAATAGTTTGAGTTCCTGCAGTGCAGAACGAATAAAAAAAGGGGAAGAGATCCAACACACCCTAGAACTTTAAAAAAGTTCCTGTGGTGGGAAAGCAGCGATGGTTAAATGTTGCTGAGGACAGAGATCAAACTGTAGAATCCTGTGGACTATTTTTCTTAGCAGACATCATTTTAAAATCATAAAATAATTTAAAAATCAGTATTTGGAGTCAAATTATTTATTTTTTGATGTATATAGCTGTGTAATTTGAAATAGAATGTATAGTGAGCGGGTTGATGTAGCAAAGGAAACCTTAATCACCCTGATGAGGTCCAAACATCATACTGTACATCATCCCTCACTTACCCTGCAGAGACACAATGTTACTCGTGTTATCTTATCCTAGACAGTTATCTTTAGAATGTGATTCGTAACGAGTGCCACTCACCCCCATATCCGAGTCATCTTCATCCTCCTCACAGTGTCTCTCAGCAGCGCGGGGGTCTCCCACCACCCTCAGCTCACCGATCACCCCCTGTGTCAAAAAAAAAACACATGGACGTTTTAATGTTGTGACGATACATATAATAAAGTCAGAACAGCAGTTCTTCTCACACACAAGATGTCTTACTTTCAACATCCAAATATGTTTGCTTATCTCTGAACTCTCTGCCAGCTACATTTTAGGGGGAAATTCCCTCTTTCCACAAAATGAGAGAGGCTATTGATGTCTGCAGCTCTCGCCTGTGTCTGTGAAGTACCACCATCTTTGTCCCACATGTACGATCTGATACATGTTTCCCACACAGGATACTCACACTGATAGCTTGAATGCTATCTGAGTGTCTATCAAAGGGCCATTAGCTCCGTATGAGGGGGCGCGTTTTCTGCTCTGGAGTTATTTGAAGTCGACTCTTCAGGACACATTTATGTCCTGAGAAAAAAGTCAAATGGACATTTTTAAGAGAGCTTTGAAGATAAATAGAAAAGATCTTTGACATTCAAACCCTGACTCTACAAAGGCTTTTAATGGATGTACAGGGTTTTTTGTAACATGTAAGATGTTTAGTCGATGTGTTATGGGCTATTTTCTGACATATTGCTTCAGATCTTCTCGATAAATCTTAGATCCTGAACAAGAAAGGCTAAACTGTCCCTTAAGCATGATTCATACTAAAAAAGGACACACACTTAACAACCCCTTGTAAGGATGGAACGTCCAATTTGAAAAAGATAAAAGATAAAACATAAATAAAAAGATGCCAAAAAAAAGCTTTCCAAGTCTTAATTTAATTTGGGAATTAAGTTAACAAGACTTCTCTCGCTCAGGGCCACGCCCACAAAAAGCAAACATCAAACAAAGTCCTGAAAAATGGTTACCGTCTTATTCCAAAAATGCAGTTTATCAAACAACTTTCTGACAAAATATCCGACCATTATGAAATGCCATGGATGGTTTTGTGTGACAGTGGAGTAACAAAGAGGTTCAAAATAAACAGCTGTCTTCAAACATGGCAATAAAAAAGATTCAAACAAGAAGTCCAGCTGGGAAAAACACTCAAATCTTGTTTCAAGAGCTGAGGCAGCTTAAATTTGGATATATTTAGCCTAGCAGTGTAAACATTTCTTCTTTGAGATACAGTTTGTGTTATTTATATACTCTTTTAACATGGGACATTTTTCTTGGATCCACTAAAAGGTGAGTAAATCTGCTGATTCCTTTCGGCCTCATTCAGTCGTATTAACAGAACAGGAAGGTCTTTGTGTCCATAAGGCAGCATGTCTTTGCTATACTGGGTAATATTGAAAAGTGGAAACAGCAAAGTAAAGCAGAACTATGAGTGAATTATATTGTTAAGCAATCAAGTACTTAGTATGATTTTTAAATTGACCTTTTTTCACTCTACACTTAAACTGTGCAGGTTGACACAGATTATTACAGCTTTGAACTTTAACTGTTGTCTGATTTGTAGGCCTGCAGTTGCATGTTTTCTCGTGCAGGTAGCCCTGGGTGAACCGCTATAACCCTTTAACTGCTGAGGTCACCAGTTGTTGCGGTCATCTGCTGGGATTTACAGCAGTCAAATGACTGAAGTTAATTACATCCCAACTGTGAGGTCCTCCAATTATTTGTAGACCACTTTCAGGAAGATGGAGAGCTGGTTTAGACATTTATGTTGTGGTTTAGAGTAAGCCAATTTGGGCAATTCAATCATAGGAGGGTTATTCAGCCAAGATGTTACACATGACTGGATTTAGAAAATGAAAACACGGAGCTTCACTCAGCAGGAGGCTTGTCTCTGCACAGTTCTGATTAAAGTTGATTTGGCATTCCAAGATGTGCTGTCTTCTGACTTCAACACAAGATTATATCTGACTTACTCAGTGCTCAAGAGTCAATTTCTTATGTCTATCCTTCTCTGTGAACGCTTTTAAGTAGGTAAGGTCTATCTCTACATGAACATGTCATGTGGCTCTCAAATAACTTAACCTTCTGATTTCAGGAGCCTGATTATTGTTCGGCCTAAACAAAGCCCGTCTACCCACCAGAAATTTGTCAGGATCAGCTCCTCCAGCTTGTCCAACAAAGACTCCAGCTCCAGTCGCCAGCTCCATCTCATCCGGCGACCTCTCAATGCGCATCACTTGAGGGTCTGTGTCACAGTTGAGGTAGAACATCACCTTGTCGTCTCTTACAGCAATGGCAAAACGAGTCCAGGTATCCCTCATGGAGGGAACACGGAACCTGGCCGCCTCGTAGGACTGCTGTGAGTCGGGCTCTGTGTAGTAAAGGATGACGTTTTGGTAGCCTCCCTGCACTGCTGACAGTTTAACCCCCACGTACATGATCTGCTGTGAGGAATCTGTGACAGAGAAGATGACGCCGCCCCTGTCAGAGGTGGGTTTCAGGTGGAAGATGAGGGCGAAGTCTCTGTAGAAAGGACTCGGCAGGTGGGCGCGGGCCAGCTGGCCCGTGTTGGCGTCAGGACCAAAAACATACCCTGGACTGTTGTCCGGGCCATAGACCTGGGTGATCTCATTTGGAGGAGGGTCTCCAATCAGCTGTAGCAGAGAGACTCCATTCTCCTCTAGAGGGGGAGAGAAAAAAAGATGTGAGTGTAAAGTTAGAAAGGAATCGAGTGATGATTAGAGGGGAGGGCTGCATAACAGGGCTTCGTGTTAGACCAGGATCTATTAGGCTGCAGGGACGTGGCTTCAAGTGAATGTGCCTGATGGATGGATGGAAGATCATCTGCTGTAGCTTGTGGAAGAGTATTTTGGAGTCATTTAGTGAACAGCCCTCGCTGTGAGGGACTCTGCACAGGGGACCACCGAACAAACTATTCTATGACTTCTAGACATAAACAAAAAGAGGATTAACATGCCCAAAGAAGGCGAAGGATAGGCTTGGATGAGACAAAAAAGAATCACTTCAGCAGATATGGCAAGGGCTGAAATCGAAAGACAAACACAGCTAGCGCCAAACTTCTATCTCCTAACTAATGAGCACACAGGTAGAGTCCAGAAACGGAACATTTAGATATGACCTCAAAGTTGATTCATCTGGCTCATAAAGTATCTAAGTTCAAATAAATGCACATTCACAGGTCAGTGCAGTAAGATTTAAGGGTCGGACACAAAACGTGCAAGAAGATCTCAAAACCAGAGAAAGTCATGCAGAGCTGCAGCCAACAGATGTGTTCTCTGCAAAAAAACTGCAGATCAAAAAATTCAAACAGAAAAATCATATATTTCAAAACTCAAAGTATTTTCGATCATTTGGAGCACTGATTAAACCACTGTCTGATCAATATCGTGAATAATAATATATGTGGGATTAAATTACTAAAGAGTCTAAAGAAATGCAAAAAAAAACTCTTCTGAATTTTGTCACAGCTGTTAAATGTCACTGCTCAAGGGCACGCAGGGACCAACAGCTGGGCCTCCTGCATATCTCTGCTCACCCTCCTGTCACCCTGGGTGACTCTGCCGAGGTCACTGCATAATAATCGGAGTTGTTTAGGAAACACAGAGAACACAAAGGGCGATGTGTATTCTTCCACATACTGGGTGGAAAATTGTTTCATTAGTTCTGAACTTGAGACAAAAGCCTTTTTGATCAAAAAGTCATGTTTCCTCGTGTTAAAAGAAAATCACTGTTTTGGGAGAACGCTTGACGTAGTGTCTGCTGCTTTGAAGAAATGCTTTGCTTTACCACCTGGTGGCTAATGTGCGAGCTCTATTGCTTGGTTCAAAGCCTCCCCGCAGCCCTAAGTGCTGGAGCTCAGTGGGGTTGACACTTGGCTTTGTGTAGAGCTTAAACACACGAGGTGTTCGGCTGAACTCAAGGTCCTGCTTTCTGCTGTACGACCACAAACACGAGTCTGATTGTTTCTGCATGCTGTCCGAGAACTGAAGATGCTTTCATTTGAATCCGAGCTAACAGAGGACCGAGAGTCAAGCAGTAACAGGACAGCAATAAAAAGACTTTCCGGTGTTGATTATGCAGTCCCCTTCTGCAACATTCAGACTGACATGTACAAGCAAGATTCACCAATGAATGCATTGTACTCAATTCCATGTGGATGGACAAATATAAAGATGTTGCAAAAATACCAACAAAAACTGGATAAGCTCTTTCAAATAAGAGCCGCAAACGCCATTGTTGACTCGTTATATAATCAATTAATCTGCACATTACTTTTAACAATTAACTGAAGAATCATTTAGTCAACACAATTTCAAATGCCACAATTTCCTAGAGCCAAAAACAACAATTTAAAAATGAGTTATTATGTCAAACCAACAGATAAAAAAACTGAAAAATCAACCAGAGAATTCATTCAGTATCAAAATATAAGTTTGTCGATCTATCATCATATTTCTTGATTCATCATTGCAGCATTACGTGCATGTTCAATAGAAACAAATACCTTAAAACGCCTGTGTTAGCTAGCTTTAGGCAAGATCAAATCTCTACCGACGACAAAGTTGCTTTTACATGTCAGTTGATAAAACCTTGATAATCCTGAAAAAATGAGTTATTTTCTACCAATGAAATGACCTTAGGTGGACTGTTGGTGTTCGACTGCTGCACGAACGGCATTAAACAACAAACTGTCATTTGCACCAGGCCGACCAGATGTTTACTCTGATAAAGTCAGAATGAGAAACCTCAAGGGTCTCTTCAGCGGGCCTGTGCTCACATGTCTGAACCTGGCTCTCTCTCATGTGCACAATCTCTGCAGGGGTAGGGTTGAAAAAGGCAAAACGTTGTTGTAATTCAGTGGTCAAAATCCATCATGTGGGAAAGCACGCCGTTTTAATTAGTAATCCTCCTGCTACGGGTGCCGACGCTGACATGAGAGATAACTTTGAAGTCGATACCATAACTGAGCAGGGATTGCAACAATTTCCGCACTGACACGTAAAGAGGAAACGTTTGCAGTGACATATGTCTCTTCTGCCTGCAATTCATTTTCTCTATTAGTTTGCATTAAACATGAAATTTGTTTAGTGTGAGCAGCAGCTTGGTCATAAATAATATTTGATTTCCCTGCAGATTAAGCTTCAAAGTCCTTAATAGGTTGGAATGTGTGGCACATCTCTGAGACAAAGCCTGGTTGTCTCTCAGCGTGCAGCATGCCTATAACCATCTCTCTCTCTCTCCTGCATTTCAAACTGATTTTTCTTTTTCATTTGCCAAATGAACAGCAGACATCTTCACATGCGCCCTCACGTTCCAAGCTCCCCAAACCCCTCATTAGAGAAAAATCTCACCTATTAGTCATCCCTCACACCGACCAGATGTGCACTCTTTGGGACTACGTTCAGAATTGACCAAAGAGAAGATACAACCATGTGAACCATACCACCACCAAGCAGAATGTAACAAATTCTCTTTTTACTTCAAATCTAATTAAGTCACAGATGTAACTCTGCCACATGCCACTTAATGGGAAAAAATACTTGGAACTGTAAGAAAAGATAATTCTATTACTAGATCAAAAGGTTTGACCTGCTGTCCACTTGCAAAGGAATGCTTTTGCTGAAAGCCCGCTCAGTGTGTCTGCATTGTAAGCAAAGGGGCAGCCAGTCACTCCTGCTCAGAGATCAAAAATGGTGAGGTATACAAAAGGTTCACCATTAGCATTTTAAGTGCAATTTCAATTCAGGTTTTTTTTCCCAAAAAGCTTTTGTTAACCAATGACAGCTTCAAGGCCAATCTAGCTTAGAAAAGGACTGTTGATGAATGGAGGGGCGCTGATTTTATGGTGCTAGTTTGTCTTGTCAAGAAGGCGGCTTACCGACCAGGAATGAGACTTTTATAAATTCCCAACCATTCCAGAACATGGTACCGCAGTTTGTGATGCCCTGTTGATAAAGCTGTATATACAGGGTGAGAATGTATAAACAGTTTGAGACTGAATATACAACTTTGGGGTTTGTACAGGATTCTGTAATATCCATGGGAAAACATTTGACCATCTGGACGCTCATAGAAAACTTTGTGGTTTCTCTCACCACGCTCCATCACCATTTAAAACATCCCTGGAGCCCTGCTGACATGGCTAATAATCTCTCTCCTCACTCTGCAAAAAAAAAAAAAAAAACACAAACTGTCAGTGGTTTATGTGGAGGGTCAGGGTTTTCCTCAAGAGATGAGAAAATTGATTTACGATTTATTGCAAGGTATTTGGTGGAATCAATTTTAACTGGAAAAAAATGAACAAATGTATTGATGTGCAAAATTTAACCAATTTGTTGGGGGGAAAAAATGTTTTTTTTGCACACAGCAGGGCTTTATTAAACTGTATCTTTTGCTTGGAGACAGAGATAATCCTTTTCTATAACCTACAAACAACACAAATAACGTAAAATCTAGAGTGGCAAATACGTGTGTAAATATTCTCTTCTTGCTTTATAGCCGATAGAGTTCTCTGACTAGTTGTGTTCTCTAATGTTTCACTGAACTGGATAAAAAATGAACACAGGATGTTTTGAGTATAAACCCTACAGTATGCATAAATTGCTCTTGTTGTTTTGGCAACAATATTATGTGAGCCTCTTGGCAAATATTGTAGAACCCTTAACCTTACGCAGCAGAATGCTCGAGGGAAGAGAGATAGCAAACCAAAAACCACATCATAAGCCAGGAAGGAGACTTCATGTTGGCTCGCCCTGAAGACTGTAATTCACAAACCGCACAGAGGAAGATGGGCCTACCGCAAGCTGTGCCCTTTCTTCTTTGGAGAAGAAGTAATATGATACAGTTCAAGTTCTCTACCTGTAAGAAACACAGTTTGGGGGGCAACATGCAGTGTGTAAACAAAACCCCTGCCATATTTTTCAGCTTTAAAAGCTGTGTCTTTTGGTAACTATGGTACAAAATAGTAGGACATAAGATATTTGCAGACGCTGGTTAAATGCTTTAAAACAGGTTTAGAAATACTTCACAATTCTTTCCTTCAGACTGTTAAACAACGAGTGTCACAATTGGGCTATTATCCAATATAAAACATCCCTGTGCCCCACTGCTGTGTGTTGTAACACTTTCTCAGCACTTCTTGTTTTGCACTAGTTCATCACTAACCAGGGGGGGCAATCAAGTTCCTGGCAGCAAAGAAGCTGGACCTAATGTGCCCATAATTGGATCCCTCATGAGAGCCAACTCTGAACGATTCCCTGGCAAGCTGCCCGCTGAAGAACTTTGGGCTTTCCCTGTCATGACACACAACACCAATCCCTCCTCAACAGAACCATGTTGGTACAAATCAGTACCAGACCACCAAAAGGGCGAAACAAGCCACAAAACACAGACTAAATATACACAGACAGTCGGATACTGCCAGAGAGGCATTGTTTATGTTCACAGGATAACATCCTTTCATGCTTTGAGACCACCGCAGAGGTGGCTGGGGACCGGATTTATAGCGTAATCACAAATAAATAGCCTATAGTGACAGATAGGTGACATACAGGATATAGTTTTACCATGAAGAACTAACTCAAATAAATTGCAGTTGACCTCCGCACCCTGATATGAATGACTGCTCATCTTTCAAGCAGGAGCCTGGTAACCATGGAAAAACATCATTAAAAGGGCTATTGTGCGCTAACAATCCTGTCTTTGGCCCCCTGTAGTAAAAGGATCACATCTGACAGAGTTTCCATGCACACGCTGATATCTCTGCAATCTTCCCACAGTGAGCTCCGTCAAACACACACACACCCCTACTGGCTACAGAAACATATCTCAGTGTGTTTCCACCCATGCCAGTGGACCTTAAATGACATTTCAACTAAAAGACGATTGAGTATATCATGAGACATTCCTCTGTGACATGTCATAGTTAAATGATGTAGGAGT
The DNA here is from genome assembly GCF_963930695.1 of Labrus bergylta. NCBI lineage: Eukaryota > Metazoa > Chordata > Actinopteri > Labriformes > Labridae > Labrus > Labrus bergylta. The sequence continues at coordinate 17,053,900 of NC_089207.1, read as the reverse complement.
AGGATGGTAATAAAGCCCAAAACAAAAGGAGAATATGAGCGCCCTTCACCTACACAGCAAGCAAACACAGCTGCAGACGGTGAAAAATGTCTGAAATTCCCCACAGTTAGGGCTCTGATGGGTAGAAAACAGCCCAGGATAAAGTCATTAAGCCAATGAAATGGGATTTAAAGTTAAAAGGGAAAACATTATAGAGTTTTGAATCACATTATCATCAGCTTTTATGTGTGACCTCATTCATTTATAAGTCAAAGCCCACCAACTTATTAGCGACTTTAAAAAGTTACATTACATTACAGTATGAGTTCCTTCAGCGAGACTCTGAGAAAGGCACTGTTAAGAGAAACCATGTGGGGTTCGAATGCTCATAGGCAATGTCTCACTGACTCCAAAGTTTATCAGTCATCTCCTGCATTTCAGCTCAAAGAGACCTCACAGGGGCAGTGGTAACTCAATAGCAAAGTAGCTTTCTACACCAAGTTGATTAAGCCTCCAGATTTCATCTCAACCATCACTTCAACATGCGTTGTGCATATAGACTTTAGATCTGTGTATTTGACTGAGTTACTCCAGATGGTCTCCACTGCAGTGGCTTTCTGTCTATCCAAGAATGATTTAGAGTGACTGAAGGCACTCAAGTGATACCTTGAGGCTTGTGTAACAGATGATACCCAACACGCACATCTGTGTGGTGAACCAGCCTTTGGAGAATCAATAAAAGTTGTCCTTCAGGTTAAAAAAATGGCAACAAGATCATACGCCTCTGGTGTGTTTGTACTGTCAAGACTGATCCTTTTTGAGCTTTCTAAGCACAAATATGAAGCAGTTTAAAACTCTTTACACCTTAACTATCACTTGTTTCAAACAACTGGAGCGTGAAGCTATTCAGAAAAGCTAACAATACACTTTAGAGTGAAGGCAAACTATAAACCGTCCTTAACCGTTACCCACCAGATGTAGAAAACCACACAACCCCCTTTGCACACCAACACATTAAAAGTTGGAACAATTAAAACAAATACTGAGCTGTTCTGGCTCCTCAGGTGCTTCACTTTGTCCTGCAGCCAGAGACATCGTGTCCACTCACATCTGTCAATGAAGCCAGCTGTCAAAAAGATAGCGGCACTGTAAAAAGACACGGCTATGAACTCACAGTGATCTACTGTGTGAGTGGAGCGCAGAACCGTAGCCCATCAAAAGATCTAAAATTATAGTTGTTTTTTTCTTTTATCACAAGGGGTGCACAGTGTGCTTGGTTAACTGGTTCAGTTTATTTTCTGATTATATTGTGAATAAATATTAATATAAATGAGCATACATCTTATCATTTACTGTTATTTATTTACTTAAATAAATCTTCTGTCTCTAACATTTGATAAAATGATAAATGATGAGACAAGACAGAACATAATTTATGCTAAGGGAAGTTCCAGTCAGATAAATGACCTTTTCTGGTATTTGCCATGCCATATTCATTGAATCTATGTGCAGTTTTTACACAACGTTCAAAGAGTAGAAATCCTTCAATTAATGAATCTACAGACTCTTATGGTACATTATTCCATATCAGATAGAAAAAGCGCCTCGACTGGGAATTCAAATTGTCATCAGTTTACATTCAGAACATGCAAACAGCAACTTCACAGCTGTCAGAAATATTTTACCTGGTACAAACCATTGATGCAAACATAACTGCTTCCCATGCGTGACAACTTTATCTGTCCATTACTGGACAGCAAATGCACATCAAGCTGACTGCAAGCCACTCACTGTCAGAAGAGACATGCAATGCTACATGCCAAATTATCTACACTACTTCATGCATAAAATGACTCTGACTTTTATCAGATTTTAGATATAAAATAGATAGAATAAATCCAACTCGGCAAAATCCTTTAAAATTGTTTTTTTTCTTCTTCCGATAAGTAGAATTAAACCTGTTTTCTGATGATTCTATAATTTGAAACAGGTAACTCAGAAGTTTAACTGGAAGATGGAGTTTCTTTCAGTTCTCTTTTTGTGTGGCAGGTTATGCTTGAAATTTGAAACTTCTCAACATAATAGATTCTATGTCTGTCAATGCTACGATTGCACTGTAGGATAGAATTTTTCAGAATGAAGAAAACAGCATGTAAGGAAAATACTACTATTGGAATGAATTACCTTGGGAGGAAATACACATCAGTTGGTTTGTTAATGAACCATAATGGACTGTTCTGTGGCTGTGTGTGTGTGTGTGTGTGTGTGTGTGTGTGTTGATGACCTTCAAAGCTTAAATCACATGCCAACCCAAGGACAAGGGTAACACAAACATGCAACACCTTGAGGAGAGTTTGGTACCATGCGTGTTAGAACAACAGGATATACAATCTTGACACATGCTTGTTTAATAAAAAAAATTAAAAAAAATAAAACATTTCTGTGCATGGGAACAAAGACCTTGTTAATTTCTTCTTTCAGGGCTGACAGGGATGAATGTCAGTTTTCTTTGGGTGGGTATTTGGTAGTGGGTGGAGACACCAGACAGACTTGGGAGTAGGGACATTGAAAACTGGTTCAAAGTGTATCCCAGATCTTGGATTCATTTGAACCAGTGATTACCTTTCTGGTTACTAACTGACAAGCACTGATACCCATCATCGTCCTCGTCTGGTAAAGTGTGACACTCCACAGGGAGGCGTCCCTCATCCAAGAGTGTCCAGCAACTATCCCGCAAGGCTTCGCAGAAACTCCGGCAGGGCAAAACCGGTACTGGGACTGAGGGACCACACGTTGGTACCAAGAGAAGGCAGAAAAACCACTCCAAACTATGGTGGCAACTTGACCTCAACAGCCATGCCCATTCCTCTAAGAGAACCTGAACTTCCTCCACACTACTCTGGTTGAGATAATTGGGCATAATAAATCTTTCTCCTACCATGGAAGAGCAGAAAGGAAGAGCAGTATCTAGCAACAAGCATGTGGGGGATTCTACAGCTAGAGCTGATTTAGCGTCTTCTGGGTGGCTTTCAGCTGTCGGGCTAATAAAGGTTGCCTGGCTAGGTCCTTGGTCACTTGATTTTTCCGATGTATAAAATATATGACCAGTTGGGTTGGTTACTACTGTCTGGCTAGTTTGAAATTCTTGACTTGGCACTTGAGTTTGGACAGGTGGACGCTGAGAAACTTCCAATAATTGGTTGGTCTTAGCCATCTGGGTAGTGCTGACAGAATTGGTACTGAAATTTGGAGTTTGTGAATCTTCTGAAGAAGGGAAATTAGAGTTCCAACTCGAGGTACTGTTTGATTGTAGACTAACTTTACTTTTATTTTGGGGTTCAATGGAATAATCAAGATTTTGCTCTGATTTTGGACTACCAGCATCATCAGCTGTCCTGTTAAGAACAACAATAGTACTATTTTGAATTAGATCATTTAATTCGGACACTGTTAAAACTTCACTATCTAACCCACCAAAATCAGTTGGCATTACTGTTCCTTGTTGGCTTTCCCCTGAAAACACCTGGGATTCAAAGCCAGATGCCCCACTAGTGTCAGCTTCTGACACAAGTGTGCTGTTAAGAAGAATCACAGCACTATTTTGAATTTTGAATTCTTGATCCTTTGAATCAGGCACTGTAAAGGCCTCAGCATCTAACCCACTGAAATAAGTTGGCATTAATGTTCCTTGTTGGCTTTCCCCTGAAAACAACCCGGATTCAAAACCAGATCCTCTGCTATTGTCTGCTTCTGACACAAGCACCCCATTAAGAGTCATTTCAACATTATTTTGAAATTTTAAGTCATGATCATTTGAATCAGGCACTGTAAAGGCTTCAGTATCTAACCCCCTTAATTCAGTTGGCCTTACTGTTCCTTGTTGACTTTCCCCTGAAAACCCCTGGGATTCAAAGCCTGATCCCCCGCTAGGGTCTGCTTCTGTTGGAAATCCAGATTGAGACTCCAATTTTGAGCCAGACCAAAGGTGTGGTCCAATGTCAGGGGCAAATCCAGACTCAAGCCCAGATCCAAGTCCTGAAACATTTTCTATAAAACTTAATTGACCAGATCCTCCAGAACCCACACCCCTTAGTGAAGATTTGCCATTACCCGATTCACGAATTCGAGATGAAATCCTTGCTGTTCCTATTTCTGATGCACGATCATGTTCCTGTTGTGTTGTAGGTTTTAGAGAGGTCAGTCGAGGAGCCTCAGTGGTCTCATCCCAGGTATGCACAACCTTTGCAACCTCATGTCCCTCATCAATGATCTCGGCTCCAACTCTTTCAATATTCTCTGATGGTGGTTCTCCACTACCTGCTGGACTGCCAGACCCCTCCTGTTCCACTGTTGGGGGCACTGGGGTAGTACCGGTCCATGCCCAGAACCAAGCACCAGACTGGACAGGCCAAAGGGCCAACAAAAACAAAACTCCAAAATTGGTCCTCATCTTAGTTACAAAGTCTTAACCACGTCCACCAGCTTGATTAGGCTCCCAGAGATGACATGTCCATACAGCCCCCTCACACACACTCTGCCCAGCTCTGTCTCCACACACACTCCACCAGGCAGAGAGGAAAAGTGAAGAGGAGTGCCCCATTCAAAAGAGTAAAGGGGGATAGCAGGAGGAGGTGCTGTCTTGGCAATATTTCCTCTCCTGACTCCTCCTTCCCCCTCCTTCTCCTTTTGTCACAGCACTGAAAAGCGATCTCTCCTGCTGACTTATACCTTAGAATTACCGTAAAGCAGCCTTTCCTTTCAGTGTACAATACTGATGCCTTCAGTGTTTTAAAGAGAGGGGCAATTTGTTCCTCTTGACTTGTTTGCTTTGTTTAAACATGATAATAGGACAACTACAGATCTAGATCTTTGAAAGACTGCAAAGTGAATTCACAACAGTAGAAAAAGTTGTGTCCATTCCATTTGTTGATTTAGATTTAAATATAAGGAGCTCTAATGGATTCAATAAGTCTCTTCCCACTATGCGCAATGCAACAGATTATCAAGCAAAGTTGCTGTTTCAATGAGTAAAAATAAATGTAATCCAACATGCATATTGTATCTCATTACAATAATTGTTTGATTTAAAAGGACGTAGGTAGAATTATTCAAAACACCACAATTCAAGTACACTGTTAACTCTACAAATACAATCTTCTGAAGCCACAGAAAGTTTGATCAATTTGTCTTTACATTTAAGTCAAGATAAATCTATTCCAGGCTGATCATCATGCAACTTTGTCAACTTATATCCTTCCTCTAGTTAAGATGCACCACCAACCAAATGTCCCTGCATACATTGTCCTTGCTCTACATGGTGTCATCTATTGTTCAAACCAGTTTAGACCCCTTTTCTTCCACTCTCTGTGGTTACACAGTAACTCAGGCCTCACTTTCTTGTTCGGACTAGTTTCTCATTCTGCCTATGTGATCAGTTGACAGAGACCCTTGACGTCTGCTAACAGGAGCTTAGGAACAGGAGGTTTGTGCAAGTGTTTCTCCAACACAACCAGGGTTTAAAACAAAGGCGGGTATGTCGTGCATGTACCCTCAGTTGTTGATAGAAATGAACTCTGGTCATTTGTGTACTGCATGGCCTAGTCCTTGTAAAAGTTCCAGACGCTTATGTTAGGATATAGATGTCTTAACATGAGCTTGACAACTTTATCCTGTGGTTCTCTGTCACTGCCCGGGGTCAGTGTTGATCCAAATGACCCCTGTCTGCAAGATGAAGTTTGTTTGGTCTAACAACTATAGAAGGGGGGTCAAAAATGTTATAAAAAAAGGTCAAAGAGAAGAAAAACTTTACAAAATGGTATCTCTTAATGAACTACAGCCTTCATCAACAGGCGACAACGTAAATAATACAACATGGTTGTCTTTATAATCACATGTAAAGAAAATCATTTTTGCACCGTTTGCTTTGATGAATGAAAAATGTCCAGTCATATGGAAAGCAGCTGCTTTTTGGAAAACATGAGCAAAGACTTGTGACTGCCTTAGTTAGTGTCTGACTTAATTTTTTCAGAACATCTATCCCTTTAAGGAACAAACAAAACAAAGAAAGTCTAACTGTCATCAAAACAAATATTCATGAATAACTCTATTTAAGACTGGAAGATCTAAGGCTTATTTTTATCTCAGGTTTAGAGACAACATCTTGAGGGGCATGTTGTGGAGTGATCGCAGGGTAAATTAGATAAGATGGCCCTCTGAGCATGAAGTGAACCCTCTGTACCGTGACATTCACTTTTACTGCTTTAAAACAACTGTCAGAAATGTACTGTTCAGTTAAAAGGAGTTGCGTGACAAAAAAAATGAAGATTCACAACTTTTATTGGAAAATTAACTTGTTTTCCAAGGTGAATTCAAACAACGTTTTGCAAGAAAGTTACCAACACAAGATGTTTCAGGAGACACGAGAAGTCGACTGCTCATTTACTGTTGCTGTGGTCGGTCAAACTCAGTGATCAAAGTTATCTGTGGTTAGTCTTTACACAGAAAAAAACAATGTTTAAAGTCAAGTCTTGGATAATAAACCCAGAGAGTAATAAACTCTGAAGTGCTGTAGGTAATGATTAGCCTGTAACATAGCTCTGCCCTCTAATGGAACCTAATGCATTGTATTGATTCCGGTAAACTATATATTTAATGCCCTCTTCTAAATGTCAGGGTTTGTGTGGTCTATAGTGCTTAATTTGTTTTCAATGTACATTCTTGTATTCCTGTTAATGTTTTTTTTGTGGACCCCAGGAATCAAAGCTGAGCTCTAGGGTACAGCTAATGGGGATCCTACCAAATAAACAAATGTGTGGGGATAAAAAACAGAATGAACACCAACAGACACATAGGTGATTACTGAAACTTAATGTGAAACTTCCCATTGAGGCTGTAAAAATGGTTGATTTAGCAGTGATAAACCATTTAAGTTTGCATCTCCTGTGGACAGTTTTTCTGTCCTTTAGCGAGACAACAAGCTAAATTGGAAAACCCAAAGAAGGAAGAAATTGTCTTCACGTGAATGTGTCTCCACGAGCCTCCAAACAGGGTGTAATTATCCCAAAGATGACGATATATTCACCTGAAGGTATTTCTGTGTGACAGGGGAAGGGATTATCCAGATCTGGGGAATTTTCATAAACATTTGAAAAGTGGGAGATTTGTTGGAAAGTGGGGGGGGGGAAAGACTTGGGTGGTAAAGAGCATATACCCTGTCACATGTGAACGAGGAAACTGTCTGCTTTTTTTAGGGGAACACTTGACAAGGAAAAGACTAAATTGCACTTAATTATGGAAGTACAATGGTACGTTTGGAGAGACAGTTTTTTTTAGCATAGGAAATCTGCATCAATCAAACTATCAACATCCCCTGAGCTTTGTCAGAACTCTGTGTCAGTCTTTTCAACATCCCCTTTAAGTCTGCTGCTGCCCGCACAGAGTAGAGGCTGAAAGCATCATAATGACAACATGGCAAGATTTCCTGTGTTCAAAGTGGCATTTGTCGTCGGAACGGGGTAATTACAGTAAGAAGAGTTGAAACGTTTTCACTGGGCATAGAAGACACAGAAGAACAATGACAAGCATCCACTCTAACATAAAAAAAGAATCAAAACACAACAGATTAGAACTCATTTGGATATGTGTTTCTTCAATAAAATTAAGGGCAAAACAAGATTCTAAGAGGGATTAAAAATTTGATTTTGTTGTAGTTTGACAGAGAACCTAATCTGGGCACATGTCACTGAAAAGGATCGTCAAATGTCGAAAAATGCAGGATAATAAAATCTTTGAAACTAGTGTGAATAAAACCCTGGGTAAAGATTTTAACGAGAACATCTCATGTGAGTTATAGTTATTGGTAAATCATCCAAGATTCTTCTGTTTTGTGTGCCAAATAGAAAGAATCTGCAGTTAAACACGTTTTATACGGGTTCCAAAACTTCCCCTTCACCCAGTTCACACACAGGTCACCTGCTGTTCAAGTCCTGCTAGAGGACCATATTCTCAGCAGGGGTCTCCAGTAATCTAAAGGGCCCGCTAACCCACATCATGAAAAACATCATGTCAACTTTTTTGGCATGGCAAGTGGTGTTCTGTTCTCTACAGTCATATTTGGGTGGTGGCAGAAAATGTAGCAATAGAAAAGTAATTAATAAAACTAATGTATCCCACATGGTCGTGGTTACAACATGGTTTTAATGACTTTGGTGTAGTGACTCTGCAAACTGAGAAACTGAAGGAAATCAAATTACACTAAAGGCAGAAGTCTCTCAAGAAGAGTGAGATAAGTAAAATTCAGATTCATTTAGAAAAACACAAAAAGATATAATTTTTAGGAATCCGGGAAATCTATTTCAAAGTACATTTTGACTTGCTTGATTTCGCCCAAAATGCTGTAAATGAATCCTCCTATAGGAAAAAGAAAAAACATTTTTTTCTTTTGTGAATTCACTTTGCATTCACAGATTTTGCAGTGGTCGGTATAAATAATAAAGTTTCCTCATGTCTGCGACCTGTGAAATCTTTGGATGTCTGAGCAGGGGATGAATTGAAATTCCAGGCCTCCCCAGTGTCTGTCCTTCACAATACACGGACAAAAGGGTGAAACTTAAGACCAGGAATGACTCCGAGGGCTAAGACCATCAATGAGAGGATGAATGATCAACTAATTACAACACCAACAAAACCTGCTGAACATAATCCACCAGGGGGCAAAGGCGTCCAATTATCTGTCACCGCACAGCGTTGTCTTATGCTGCCCTCACTGTCATACAGATATTGGATTTCATAAGCAGAGTGCCAATTTCTTTGGTGCTAAATATAGCTTTAGTGAATAATTTAAGAGTACGAGGACATGTGTATGGAACTTAATCTCCTGTGCAATGGATGGAAAGTTAGTAAAGAGGGAAAGTATATATTTCTATGTAAACTTGAACTATCACTAAAGTGCTTAAAACATCTAAACGATGCATCTATTGAACGCTTCACAGCTAATAAGGGCTCTATTGCAATGCCACATTTTACGTTAGAAGTCATTTTGACCTTCCTGCACCTTCACTGATGTTGTTTCAGCAAGTTGGGGTCGTCGACCTCTCGCTGTGAGTCTTCGTGGTTATACGAGCATTAAGCTCTCAGGGATGGGAGTTTTAAATCACACACACACACACACTCACACTCACACACACACACACACACACACACACACACACACACACACACACACACACACACACACACACACACACACACACACACACACACAGATTAGGATATCCACAGACACTCAGGAGCGACCCCACATATGTGCAGACACACACACACGCACGCACACACACACACACACACACACACACACACACACACACACACACACACACACACACACACACACACACACACACACACAGACTTGGGCCTTAGCCGCACAGCATGTCACAGCTGAACAGCAGAGTAAACAGTGAGAGGCAAACGAACACAACTCTAGAGAACATATGGCTGAAACACACACACACACACACACGCACACACACACGCACGCACGCACGCACGCACGCACGCACGCACGCACGCACGCACACACACACACACACACACACATACCCACAGTCCCCTGCCTGACTTTTAGCCATACAGCAAGTCACAGTTGGGCAGCAGTGTAAACATATCTCAGTTTGAATCAACCGCAGGAATAAAGACACTGAAGGAAAAGCCTGTAAAACAATCATCTGATAATCTCTAACACTGTGTATCCGCTCACACTGCATGCTGCATTCCCTCCTCTGACCCTGTATCCCTGAGCAACAGGTTGCGAGAGATCACTTGTGAATCACTGTACAGTTAGGGGACTATTCAGAGGCCTTCAAGCTAAATGTAAGGCACGTTGTGAATCTTTAACTAGAGTACATTCGCTGATCTCCTCCACTCTTTGAAGGGACACAATCAGCAATATGAGGTCCCTTTTGGTCTTTACAGGCTCACAGGAATTAAAGTATGAGAACCATTTGTTTAAGAATGTAACTTTATCAATCAGGTAAGGTCAGACTTTCTTGATAGCAAGGTTGGTGGCATCAAATTGAAGGATAAAGAATTGATCAAGTGGTGAGACTGGAGGTCAAACTGCTTTTTGTCACACATGCACTCAAAACATAGGTTAACACCTGCATGTGACAGAGTTAAAACTAACTCAGCTTGGCAGCAGCAGTGTGTTCTGTGTATTGTGCCATTCTGCACAGGAAAAATGTTTGAATGAAAGAGCCTAATTCTAACGACATCTCAAAGATCTCCCAACAGTGAATGTGTGTCGCTGACTGTGCGAGGCTGCCAGAGAATGAGAGAGGTGGGGGGTAGGCTAACAGGAAGAGGGTCAGAAGGTCGCAGCTATCAGATTAGGAGGGAAAGGAGTCCTGTTTCCCACAAACAGAGACTTATCACCATCTTTGAATGGCCTGTAGGAGCAGGTTGTGAATGAGGAACCCTGCCTGCAGTGTAGACGCCTCTCGTTCAGACGTGATGATTGTTGTAAACCAAAGCTGTTTAAGTGTCTTAAGATCTGCAGAGAGCTAGAGGCAGTTTGACTGTCTAACTGTGCACATCCAACTCGCTTCATCTGGGACCTACCCGGCATCTATGGTCTCAGGGATTAGAAATAACTAGTAATAATCAATCTTCATGCTGATGGTTTTGTTCGTCATATAGAGGCAGCAGTATCTATTTCAGTATGTTTCAAAACCAGTTAAAAATCCTCACAGGGTTTTGAAAATAAACACATTTGGATACATCTTCCTTTCTGCCACTTTAGATTGTCACTAAAGTGAAGCATCAGTGAAGGAAACAACACTCATTCTATATTCAGTGTGTTTACATGCACAATTAAGTGGAGCTACAGTTACAGCTCGATTAGACTATTTAATTGAAATACTGTCCGTGTCCCAGTGTACATGCACGGAGGAAGAATCGAGTTAGTTACTATTGGACCTTCTTACAGTTGACCGTGCTATCTATCAGATGGCAAAGTGGGGTTACATGCGCCACGCTTTAATTTTGGTTCAAATGATGCACACTATCCCTCTGACTTGTGGTGATAGCCAAAGGCAGACGAAAATGTCATTGCTTGTCGTTATGCTGTTCAACTTCCAGGTCAAAGCCCGGCATGCAGACTGTGGAGCATGCTCAGAATGCAGAGTCCACTTTGGGTCTGACTCATGTGTGTGCATGCTCGAGTTAACTGACCTCCAACTGCATTATCGAGGGGTCTTAGGCTGACTTTGAGAAATTCTGTTAAGTACCATTTCATCTAGACGTTTATGTTTACATGGATTTTAAATGTCCACTTTTAGTCGGACTAACACAATAAATCAACTTTTTCTTACTGCATGTTAACCTACTGACTGTAGTTTAGACTATGGTGGGCTCAAAATATTTTAAATATTACCACTTAATTTTTTGTGAGAAAAAGTGACCACATTGATACACTAATGCAGTGTTCTCTTACAAATCAATGAGGATCTCTTGTAAATGTGTTGCCAGAATGTAAATAGTAGTCTGAGAGCATCTGTTTTTTTAGTTTAAGCAGATCAGTGTTAATTGTAAAAATGCAACGATTAAAGCCTTAATTTATTTAAATGTTACCCTCTAACAAATCTCTGTGGTTTTTGGGAATTCCCATCGATGACTGACAGGTTTACCGAGCACCAACTCCAAAATCAGGGAACCTCATCACATGCCAAAGGAAGCACTCAATTGTCATACAGTCCAATCAAATCCCAGCAGGTTCAGAATATTTAGGCATCTTTTTGTCTAGAAGCCACAAAAAACAACTGAATGCCTCTTTGGAGAGCGCTGAGCTGCATCTTTGCATTTCCACAGAACAATCCAGTATCCCCGTGGAAAGAGACAGACAGTCAGAGCCCTGCAGGGTTCCTCTCAGTCCTGCTCAGGCAAGCAGAAACAGCTTGGCTGTCACTCTGAATAAGACACATTCCATAACAACAGGAGGATATGTAGCCTGTGGTGCCTAAACTACAGTTACAGTAGAAGAGGAGATCGACTTCATTGTCTGTGGGACAGAAGGGTTGCATCAATGTTTAACCAGCTTTAATGCAGCTTACAAAATGTAATCTTCTCACTAAATATGATCAGGACTGAAGCGGAGCACATCAAAGCTCGACAGCTTTGCACAGAAATTGCGCTCTGAGAACATATACGTTCCACTTACTCGGACAGAGCATGACCAATTGGTTCTTTTGTTGAGTCTTTGGCTCGAGATCTTATGAAACCCCGTGAAACATGCATGTTTTGGGAACTGCTTCCCATGCACAAGCAAGCCAGAGTGTGTCAAATTCTTATTATATCGGTTTCATATCAGCAAACTTCAAAATAAAATAAATCACAATCAAGTAGCCATCGACATTAAACCAGAAATCCAAGACACACTCGGTTTATCTTATCAGGCAGAACAGATACCTCAACATCAAACAGATAAAAAGAAATATCTTATTATGTGATGTTATACGGAACAATTTAAATAAAACAACTGCCTGGCTCTCATACTTAAAACTTGCCAGGCTAAAACAGCTACCTGAAGAGTTCTTGTACCTGTAATGACTCCACTAATTACCGCAGTGTCAAGCCGGAAATGTCTGAACTGTAATTGGCCTGCAGTGCCTGGGAGCTGATGTCTTAGCTCATGACAGACACAGAATCAATTTTTCCGCTTGAAACAAACCAACTGCAACACACAGCAAGACGTGCACAGACTGCAGAGCACATGACTTTAATAGATGTTTACCATGTTTCTGTGTGTCGGATGAGAAAGATTGCTTTTCAGAGTTGTGTGTGGGGTTTATAAATGTTTTTAAAGAGTTTACGTACAGTACAATCATAGTGTTATTGCTGTCTATAAAAGCTGTTTGATGGAGATGTTGGAAAACAAGAATATTTCCATTTCCTCTTCTGTAGAGCCCATGGGAGAACTTTCTTTTACAACAGAATTAATCATAGTAAGAAGAGGAGTCCAGCATCACAGCTGATAAAACCTGATCGAGCAAGTACCTCTGCTTCATATCCCAGAGTCATGAGGAGTAGAAGTGGGGAAATGGCTCCCTCTGTTGTCCTAACATTGAGCCACAGACAGACGCAGTGAAACACACAATAGGCAGGTAAACCGCCTCATCCACACGTTTAACAGTTACTTACCAGATAGACAAATCATTAATCTTAAAAAGCTCAAGTGAAGAAATCTCTGGAGTATGTATTTTAAAATATTAGGCAAAAGTTGTAATGTGGTAACGATGGGCCTGGCTGTGAGTTTACAGTTTTTTACTCGCTCTTCTATTCAATACAGAACATTAAATGGTTCATTTGAAGGGTAGGTTAATTTCTTATTTAGTCACATAACAGCATAAATCATAAAATCACATCAGTCTAGAACATAGAGTTGAATGATTTGTTTCTCTTTCCTCTGTTAAGCGTGTTTTGGATCGTACTCACACGTGGTGAATGTATTAAAGTATGTGTTTTTGGCAACAGTACATTACAGTATTCTAAAAAAAGAGAGAGAGAGAGAGCAGGTTTATACGTTTTTCGTCTTCCTGCACCTTTTTGTTCTTTGTAAAAAAAAATGGAAATAAGTTATTCCTCTACATTGTACAACTTAAAAAGAACCAAATAAAACAAATGTAATGAAATGAAAACTGAGAAATAGGTAAGAGCAAACCTGAATTTCATCTAAGTCTCAGTTTTCAGCCCGAGTAAAGGGTTCATTCAGTCATCCATGCATAAAAAATACAATAGACATAAATGATTTCTTTGTTAGTTTTTTGTCTTCTAATGCAGAGCTACACACAATGCTTAATCCATTAAAACTAAACAAGATGTTAGAATGTATTTGAAGTTGACAATGAGTGATAAATTGATTGCTCTTTAAACACTCTATCCCACCAATTGAAAAAAACAAAAAACTTCACTGGGCAGGCAGGCAGTGTCCCCCCCCCCACCCCCCAACATTCACGCACACACAAACACACCTGTGGAAAATCAAACACTGTGTGCGAAAAAGCAAACAGCGTATCACGGTAGATAAGGCCCTCGATCTGAGGAAAAAAAACACAATATTCAAAAATGCTTTGTAAGGAACATGCTTTCCTTTGTGCATGACTGTGTTCATTGGTTAGGTAAGAGGAAGTGGCTGGATTACACGCACTCTGAGTTGAATATGTTGCTGACTAAGATAATAATCTCATCACAAGGTGTTTATTTTCATCAGCTGCAGCGATGTGGTGGCCTGGGCCTGCAGCAGAACGCTCAGCCCACACACACACGCACGCACGCACACACACACACACACACACACACACACACACACACACACACACACACACACACACACACACACACACACACACACACACACACACACACACACACACATCTACTCTGTTGATGTCACAGCACAAATGGAAACCACAAACAAGTGATCACAGTTATTGTGCTTCCTGAATGACGGGACGCCAGGATTCAGTCCCTAAAGGCGTCAGCTGTTTGACATTCAAAAGAGCGCGAGATGACGTGCAGGAGGACATGTGGATCGATTGTAGAATAACCACCACTTCATAAGTAACTCAACACACATTTTCATCTTTGTGCCAAAGAATACACTGAACATAATCTCAGGCACAGAGAAACATGTGGTAATGTATGTATCACTGCTGGATCTCTCTTGCTATTCAGTGCTCTCATCAGCAGAGGGAGACTGAATCACTGTGAGGGGTCATGGAGGGGTTTAAAGGGACACTGACCTCATTACAGTCCACAGCACTCAAATCACAGGACCGTCATTAGCATGCACACACATGCACAACACACACAAATATCAAATGAAAGACAGGTGGGGCGGACAAACAGGATGACAAAGTCCATCCTAGTCGTCAGAGGAAAACAGAGACTAAATATTTAGTTTCATTGACCTGCAGCAAAGAGTCGTGTTGCAGGCAAAAAGTTTTAGATGGTGATGATCTTCTCTGAACCCTTTCTCAACAGAGCATGCCCCATTTTGTTTTTGTTAGGAAGGAAAATGTGATCCATGTAATAACAGCCATTTATTTCTACTTAATTTAATTCAATATGTGTGTAATCTTTTGCATGTAGCTGATCCCAAACTTTCACTAAAATAAAAAAGGAAGTTATGTAAGAAGTAAAATACCATTTAACGCTAAAACAAAATGAATAATGTCTAAATAATTTCTGTTCTTATTCGATAGCTAATCTTCAACTTTTAAATTGGTTCAGGTTGGTTGTCCATTAAAGAGTTCATTCTTGTTTCAAATGTAGGCTGCCGCAGTTGAACTTGAAAGGAAGGGTCACCCCACTTTGACAAATCATTGACCTGCTTTCTAGACCTGAAAAGAATAAAGAGGGACTCTCCCACACCTGGAATCCAGACACTGTGCTTGTCTAATAAGGGCAGGGTTAGAGGGTCACTGGGTTGGAAGTGTCCCTCTCAGGTTAGCTACATATTTACTACAGAACATGTGGTAATAATGACCGCTTTAAGAACAAATCACTCCCTCTACCTCTGAAGAGTTCAGGCAGGAATAAAGACATTAGATATGGTATCATTAGAGAATATTGTGTAAAAAAGATAGTGTTTTCTACTCTTTGTGCCAGTGAATAGTGTCATTATAAGGCACCAGGTGCCTACAGGTAGAAGAATTGGGCTTTTTAGCTGGAGGGTTAGACCAGCTGGAAAAATGTGGACTGGAGGAACAGAGGAGTGACGGTGTCATCGCCTGTAAAGAACTGGCCTGAAGATGTCTTCAAGCAAGGCACTTAACCTCCAACTGGAGCTGCTCACGGGCTCAATGATAAATGACTGAGAGTGTATCGATCACTAGGCTCTGGTTTCATGTATGTTTATAAATGTATTTCTTTTTAAGCTGAGTTGCATGCTTTGACAGTGGTTGTATGCAGGCCACACAAATGGTGTAATGCTGCATTAACGCTTCTTCAGACTTGTCTAATGCAGCCTTTCAGTGTTTCCTCTTCAGAGTATCAAATTGTCAGTCCATTGAAGAAAATACAGAGGAAATAGCTCATATTTTTATTTTCCACTAGGAAACACCAGCTGAGGTGAGACTGGAGGTGGAGGGGTTAGCACAGGAATTGCACATACCAGCTGTGACTGTGACAAGTCTGAACTTTTCCTTCTTCAGACATTTGACAAACATGAAAGAGGCCAAGGGGTCCAATTTGGGGCTAAATGCTTAGCCATATTTTCTCACCTCGTAAAAAGCAAAAGTCAGATTCCACACAAAGCCAATATAAAGAAAAATGGACTAAACCTTTCCAAAGAGTGCCAAGGAAGTGAATACTTTCAGGTTTTGAAATGCCGATCAGAACAAATCAAAGAGAGTTCCTGCTGCTTGCTAACTGATCAGCTACAGCGCCGTGTTTGGGGAAGGGTTGGCCAGCGGGTTGGTGATGACAACGCTGTCATTCTCACTCCCCAAAAAGATGAAACGACATAGAGATCGGAAGTCCGGCATAGGGACTGTTGACTTTGGGGATTAGGATCCATAACAGAAAAGAGAACAAATCATCCAGATACTTCTTTGAGAGGCATCTGTAAGTGATTGCAAGGAAATGGAAAAAAAAACAGACAAGACATCTTTAAACAATCTTTTGACCTTTTGTTTTCTTTCAAAAAGGCTGTGTCTGTGACTCTGCGTCATGTCAGTGCTAATATACACTGAGTATGTCCCCTGAGGATTCATGTGTTCACATGTTTGTTTTTGCGTGGGTTTTTGTTTTAATTGTCATACTTTCCCAGATAAGAACAGACACAAAGAACAAGGTTTATGAGAATCGCTTGGTTCAGTTCTAGGGAAATGATGTGATGAGCTTAAGTCTTGATCCTCAACATCAAAACAAACAGTCTCAGTTTCTCATCCTAATATAAAACACTGGTAAGCAAAACTATTTATTATACTTGAAAACGTAGGCGTACACTAGGTACAGAGTGATATGTCTTTGTCGATATTTAGACAGGAAATAAGAGCTTTATAACAAGGAGAAAAGTGCATTATTCTTTAATGATAAATGAAGCAAGATGTATGACTAAATGCATCCTAAATGTCTCCAAAAGGAACTTTTATGTAAAAAGGAAAAGGAATGGGCTGTGCACGGGGTACCCTGTTCTCTATTTCAGAAAAAGGAGTGGTGTTTGTGTGGGGATGAAGAGCACACTAACATATAAACCATCATGTTTGTGGCCATGTCCCCTCTATTCTGTGGGAAGTGACTTCATGTCTCAGTTTGGTAGAGATTCTTCCCCAAATTGGTAATTGTCCCATATTGGCACATCATTTGAGAACATCCTGTCTTGGTATTTGGCTTTTGTTTCCAATGGTAACTTCTTTATTGTTTCTCACCCATATTGGAAAATTCATTGCCAGACATGGCGGGGCTGGTAGACCTGGCGTCAGAACAAACCAACCATCGACTCTTTGCCAGGAATGGATCGAGACAGTGATGCGCTGAGACATGAATTACAATTTATTTTATCATTCCTTACAAAGATCTGAAGCATCATGTGTGGCTATATCCACCTCACACTTTGGGCATACCTGACAGAGCCTCATTTACCTGATGTATCAAACTGCATGGTGTCTAACGTACACACATGCTGAGAAGTCCTACTATAACTACTACTACTACTATCGTTCAGAGTAAAACAGCCTTGTCTGTGAAGACTCAGACGGTACTGTTTATTCCCTGTCACTGACTCATGCTGAAGTGAGTCAAACGCTGCTTTTGCTGTTAAAAAGCATGAGTCAGGATCTGCGGAGGGAAACGGAAATTTGTCCTGCTTGCTAACAGATGGAGGGGAAATCCAGACATCACTATTACCAGACAGTCAATAACACGGAGATCAGCCTTTCGTGCCTGAAGGATTTGCAAACATTTATAGGCCAACAAACATCTAAACGCTGTCTGCCCTTGAAAGCAAATCATCTGTTCAATCTGTCTAGTCTTTAAGAATAGAAAAAAAATTTAATCATGAGACAGGGATTTTTCAAATCACAAAATGTTAAGACTTTAATTGCAGAATTGGTGGGAGACACATCGGTGTCAGTGTTATTCAGACATGCACAAAAGTCCTGAACATTCTGGATTTTTTGGGGGGGTGAGCTGCATGTGTAACCACAAACGGACCACATGTGAGAATAAGAAACTCAGGCAGAGGTCAGGGGCGGGCCATCCTGAAATTTTCTAAAAATTTTCAGGACTGCGTGTGTGAAACCAGCTTATGTCTGGTTTGAACACTTTTAGGTACTGTACTTGAGTCAATGTGTCTGAGCTATTGCAGTTACACAAGCGAGCGAGTCCAGTTGACGCTAAATAGGCAGGAATTAAGCCTTGGACTTTACAAATCATTGGGTAATTCCAAACAGGCCATTTCCTCAGCCTCTTAATCCTAAAGTGAGTGAGGCATGTGTTTAAATCAAAAGGTCCTGGGACTGTGGCCGTGAGAGGAGCATTCTTCTGTGACTGTGCCAATGAAAGGGAGTCATTTCAAGAAGCTTTACTCAGCCGACCAACCATTAAAGGGTCTCAAACGATCACTTAGAAAGAAAAGAATATACTGCATAATGAATTTAAACTATTTGTATTTTTGGGTGAGGTCCAAGGGTGGATCGTCACTTTGTCATACTGTAATTATGAACCTTAAGAAGGCCTCTATTAGCTTCTCATTTCACTCAGATAAACCAGAGACAGTTATCAAAAATGTGCAGCCTCTTACTGTGTTATAAATGGAATTAAAAAATGATTTTTATAATACTTTTGAGAATTATTAGTACATTGTGACAATAATAAGGTATCAGTTTTACATTGGAAGTTAATAAATAGCCAGGTCTTGAAAGGAAAAATTGGAAATCACTCAACAAAATGCTGTCAAAATTAACTGTCTGTAACATAATCAAATTCAGTCAGACATTCAAACATTTCTTGCAGGCTACTTTATTTAAAAGTCAAGTCACTTTACTATCAGATTCCCTATTTAACCAGATGCAGGATATTGTTCATTGGTTGAGCCCCTTCTGACATCCTTTGTCAAAACAAATTTGAATCTTGAAGCTACTTTATTCAGTCTGTTTATTGGCTTTTATTATCAATTCTGCTCATTGAAGACCTCTGCAGATAATCCAGCTCTGAGTAACAAAACATTTTTAACAAAGAATAGTGATGTGTGCATTTGAGACTTTGGTCTTAAAGTTTACAGCCCGCCTGATTTTGCTGTAAAAACAGATGTGCAGAGATTTGACAAAATTGGGGTTCATTTGAGGTCTTATCCTCCATAAGTTCCTCTCATGGTGCGATTCTCTGGAGATAAAGATTGGTGCTATTTTATGACACACTTTCTTTTAGGAAATATCAGGAACACGTGCAATGGCAAGGAGATTCAGCACAGAACATCAAGTTGCACAAAGATTTAACCAAACTAATCACAACCATTGCCAGCACAATGAACACGATGTTTCCCAATAAAAGATATCAAAGGGAATTGTTCTCTTAGCTGAGCAGATCGGCTCTGAAGAGCAACTTGAGAAGAAGTTGGATTTAAAGAAGAGGAAACTCTGTGGCTTTAAAGCTCAATGGAACGTATTCTCCATAATCCACTGAAAGCAAATAAACAGTTTGCAGATGAAAGCCATGGTGTAAGAACAAGACAAAACAAGCATACAAAAGCAGTGGGAATAAAACCTCAGAATAGTGCTGACTCATTATCAGAACACAGAAGACTATACCAAGCCACAGAATTGAGAGCAATGGAGGACAAATGAGAGATGAGGGGCAGGTTCACCAGGGGCAGTGAACTGGTCTACTAAAAACTCTTGCTTTTAATCATTCCTTAACTGAAACTTAAAGATGCCAAGAAACACCTCCGCAATATGAAGTAAAAAAGTATAATGACTGAGAAAGTATAATGACAGCTGTTTCAAGAGTGCAGCAGCTATCATTATATCAAAGTAGAAATATTTGATTTATAAATCATATCCTAATTTTTATTTACCATCGCTGAGGTGTTTCTGTGCATCTTTTAGTTAATGACACCTTCGACAGAATGTTCTTCATACCTCTTGAGATCATTAGCAAACACCTAATTACAAAACAAACAGAAAAGATCTGGGTAAACATGTAATTGAGTGTCGGAGGTATTTATTAACTGAATGAAATCTGCCTCCCATGACTCGTAGACTTGTTAAGGTTTTGAAACTCTCAGGAACACATTCAGACAACTGTTCTCATCCTGATTTTGGTTTTATTCTTTCAGATCAGACAGTATCATTTATTTACTTTCCATTTTTCAAAGTAGGAAACGGGTTTCCTTGAACACACTAGTTAGATGAGCAGACAAAACAAAGACACCATAAGGTACTGCTACATCTTAAACACTGATATATTTATAACAATAGTTAACACTCTTTTCTGAGGACTAACTGGTGACCAGGAAAACAGGTAATCAAACATTAGATCAATGGTCCTCCAACCATTTTGATAAAGCAATGTATTTTCAGTTTTCTAACCACAGTGGTTAACCATAGACTTTATAAAACATGGACAGAGTGTCAGTGACATTAACCAGTGGTTTTAGAAGCGTCATTATTTAGCCCAACAATGGCGGTCGTCATATTAAAAACGTTATCGCCTACTAACATTAATCAATAAAGAGGTGGAGCTGAGGTGGTCATTATCATTCAATCTTTATTTGTATAGCGCTAATTCATAAAAAATTATTCAAACAGCTGTCAGTCAATTCAGCCTGCCTCCAATTATGCAAATGAAAGAGTTCATGAATAACTCTTAGCTTTACTATATAGAGACAAATCTTTTTATTAAAACCAGGATGTTAACGTGTTTATTTCTGCTGTAAAGACTGACATTTTAATATGGGACCTTAATGGCGATTCCTTTGCTTTTGGAGCAAGCCTAATGTGGACACTCAAGGAACTGCATGTTTTTTTGCATTCCTGCATTGGCCTTATTTTTCAACACTGGAGGTTGCTGCTTGGGTGTATGTAACAAAGTCCTTTTGTATAAAATTGTTAAATTATGACATAACGTCACATCCCCTTTAACAGTATAAGCAGGCATGGCCGTTAGGTAGGACGCACTGAGAGATTTGATGCCAGGACAGATCTGTGTTGTATAGAATCTGTGGTGTGTAAATGTTCAAGACATTGGCCTTTTTCTGAGTTTAATGAAAGAAAAGAGATATATAGACCGGAATAAACAAACCACAGTCAGAGGCAGATCATCTCTGACCAACTAAAGTCTTTGTGCGTGTCCATCTCTTCAATCTTCACGCACAGCTCTAAACACCCCCAGCTCCAAACCCCAAAGTGAAAACATTCTTCTTAAATTATCCCATTAGAACAAAGGAGCTTCTCTACAAAAAAAGAGGACAAAAGAGGAAAAAAAAAGACATTCCAATCATGTTGGTTCAGGCTTTGCAGTACCAAAATACTGCATGTGAAAGAGGAACGGCAGGCAGGCGCACCGAGAGTATCGCCCCTAGGCTGTGGATTTGTGTGGTCAGTGAGAGAGGGGTGGAGATTTCTACCACCTACAGTCTCTTGGAAAGCAGACAGTATGATTCAGTTTCATTGAAGGAAAGAAAAGGTTACATCTGTTTGTCCTTAATACAAACAAGAGTACTTTATTTCAATCTGGCAATCAGTGGCACATCAACAGTGCTACAGTCATTGCATGGCTGTTTGTACCTTGAACTTCCCAAACAGTTTATCAGGACACACTTAACAAGAGTAGGTTTAAAAAAAACTTGAGCCCTGAGTCATTGATGAGAATATCAGGGAGCAACACTAGCCCTCCCAAACGCCTCCTATTTCCATTCAGATGAAAAACCTGAATCTTTATTCTGCAAGTGGGGGAGTCCCAGGAACTGAGTGTCAATGATCGATTTAGCATGACTAAATTATTTCTGAGGGATTTAGGAGAGGGGGAAGATGGAGGGAAGTCTTAAACCACATATGATTTACTCCACATTCATTACACTTTCACTACTTGCAGTGTAGGAGGAGAGAGAGACAGAAAGAGCAATGTTGTGGCATAATTTGTCACCCTCAAGACATATAACCTCGATTTCCGTGGGCCCAAATCTCTTAAACAGACGTAGAGGGATTTCCTTCATCATTGCTTTGCATTAGTCATATGGATAAATGGCTACAGATGGCTGGCTGTAGAAATGTTTTTCACCACCAAGAATTGAGAAAGGGCCACTTCAGTTTCCTTTTCCCAAAATGTAAGAATTGGACAAGCTGAATTCCCTTATAGTGGACCAATAAAGAATTATCTTATGTTAGTATCTGATATTTCAATACTTTCAGTGCCACATGTTTTAAAACAATATAATCTTCTTTATTTTAATCAATATCTTAGTATCAAAGCTTCAGAAGAATAATCAGCAAATACTGATGCCTATAACTACTATTTTTGTTGTCTTGGCATCAAAACAGGTATAAATAATGTTTGATTCTTACTAGTATCATACACTATCTAGTTCTAAAAGTCTGTTATTGGGATGACCCTAATGAATAGTGAGATGTGATGTCCTCAGTTGTCCTCAGCTGGCCAAGGTCAATCACCTGACCTCAATCCCACTGAGCATGTGTTTTATTTACTAAAGGCCAGATGTGAAGCAAAAAGGCCCAAAGAGACCCTCACAAGAAGTGAAGCTGGCTGCAGTCTGAGTCTGGCAGAGCATCAAGCGTCACACTGTTTCTTGCATTATGCAAAAATGATAAATATATATTTAACAGCTTTCAATATATGATCATTTGAAACACTTGGGACTTGAGTGTTTCATATCAGCCACTGGATACAGAATAGAGATGTTCATCCTCAAGGACAACTAAACATACAGTTAAAAAGAAAACAACAGAACAAATCAAACACCACCAACAACTTACAAGGCAGCAGTAAATGAACAGGAAGAGTCCCACAGACACAATGCTTCCTTTGAAAGTCTGGGTGGGGTGGACAAGTCTGGCCCATCTGAATACCTGCACTCTTTACTTGTCCCTCTTTCTGTGTCCTTTGCAAGTGAACTTTTATGACCTGGTCCTAGTGGAAATGCAATGGGCGTGGAGGACACTTTTAATGTGCACAGCCTGTCCTTGAAGACGACAGACGTGATGGGAAGGCCGCATCCTTTCATCCCACGACTTCAAAGATTTGACAGAACTGAGCGAGCGGAGCAGAACCCCAAAAGTGGCAGAGCTCAACAACTCACACATTCTTGCACTGTCATTCAGAAGAAGTGGGTCACTTCAACATGGAAACTGCCACTGCTGCTACAACATAAAAAAGAATATACTGCCCTTTAATGCGTCTGTACATACACAAACAAAAGCCGGCTGTGTTTGCAATGTGATTGGTTCTGTCAATGTTTGTAACGCATGTTTGTGTCCTTCTTTTCTAGTTACCAGGAGACTTAAAGTGATTACTTCCCCAGCTGTGTAGCGTACACTTATCATTTGTAAATATTTGTGCACCAGTGCAATAAATCAAGATGGTGAATGTGGTAAACATTGCCCGCTCAATCAATCTCAGTCATTTTGAGCATGTTAGCATGCTAATATTCAATTCAAACAAAATAAAGATTTGTTGTTGGGCTTTTTATGCCTTTATTTTGTAGAGATAGGACAGTGGATAGAGTCAAAAATAGTGAAGAGAGAGCCACAGGTTGGATTTGAACCAGGGCTAGGGGTGCCTGAACTAATTGCTAAGCTAACAGTGCCCCAAAACAAAATAAATGAGTGCCTTTGTCGATACTCTTAAGTTATTCTAAATAGCTGAAGACTTTCAGTATGATTTTCTTATAGCTGATTGTCTGATACTTATATGAGGGAAAATAGACCTAGTGAGTAATTGTATTAGTGGCAGCTGCCTTAGAACACTATAAACAGCCACCTCTTCAATTTTACTTAACCTGTTTTATTTGTGCAGCTTTTTTCACAAAATTATACATATTTTGGTTTGGTCAAAGTCCAACAGCTCTTGCTGCCTAAATTCAAATGTGAGAATGTGAATTAGGATTATTGTAACTGACGCATGCATGACTCTTAATCATTCACAATTTTATTTTTCATGTCTACCTGTCTTAAGTTCTGCGAATCAGATTGAATTTCAAATAAATTCAAGCAGCTTTTGTTTAAAAAAAAGATGAAAAAAATAAAGCCCTACTTTCCCACTCATGTCTGTGTTTCAAGAGGAAAAACAAGTCAGTGCGGGACACTTTGAGCTAAGAGAGAGCACAGACTAGATCTCAGAGTCCTGCAGTGTTTCTGTTGGACAGTGTGAGCAGTAAGTAAGAATACATGGCTATTGTCTGCTCTGAGGCATTCCCCACAAGCTGTGACTACTCACCAAGGCGACTTCACTGTGTGTGTGTGTGTGTCTGTGAGAGAGACAGAGAAAGCATGCTGACCCCTCACTTCGACTTCAGACACTGAGCTGATGGCTATTTGGACCCACTGAGGGGGAGCAGAGATAAAGTAAAGTCAGGACTTAAGAGATGGGCCGAGAGGAGGGGTAAGGGACCGTTTTGGTTTGACTGACAGAAATCCTTAATCTAACCAACACACCACAGTCTGTAGCTGCACAGTGGTGTTTTTGGCAGGAAAGGGAAGGTGAACTCCAGTTTGAAAGGAGGATGATGTGGGTGTGTGTTTGTGTGTGGCCTCATTTTCTTCTTTCTGACAAACAATGCACCATTCAGCTAGAGAATAAACGCCACAGAAACTACAAAAAGGTATGCCGCCGCAGCTACAAATTGCTACAGGAAGGACTTTCAGAGAATTTCATGACGCCAAGAAACAAATCTAGATAATATAAAAGATTTCATATATTCTCGCATGATAAATTGCTCATCTCTTTTGAATGTGTCAATTATGTGTTTGTTTCTAGATTAATGTATTCTGAAGAGAATAACTGGCCAGAACTTCTTCATAAAGCAAAGATGAGTGGAAAACACATTTCCTGCCCCCTCCTCCTCCTCCTCCTACTAGAAAAACAGAAGCAAGATCCCACCTTCATAATAAAATTCTAGGAAACTACCAGTCATGGCTTGTTAGTATGTGATTAGTGTTTATAAAGATTTAATAACCCCTGGGTGGACTCTGGGCTTCTACGCACTCTGATTTAAGGTAAATCCTATAGCTCCCTCTGGTTCCACTGAAAGAAAAACACTTCTATTCTCAGGTACAGTAGGTGTAAAGTTTTGGCTCGGCCTTTTCTAACCTACATTTTAAAAAGGTAAAGAGGTGCAGACTTTTCTGCCTCCTTGACTTAATAAGGAAGCTGATCTTACAGCTATGCCGCTTTTGAGCCGGGATCAGACCTATTAGATAACCCTGCAGTAACCCAATAGTGCTGCTCGGCTGTATGGGCTGAGCGGCGGTATGCGCGGTCGGAATGTGTCCAAATACCTGAGCCGTGGCATGAGAAAGGCGTATGGGAGGTAAGGAGAAGGAAGTGGAGGAAAATGCACACCTCATGTAAACCCTATGAACAACAGATGTAACCAATTCAACACTAAATGATCCTCCTTTTCCTATCTACTTTAAAAAACCATTTCCATCAGCTCTGCACTCAACCTATTGTGTCAGGAAGTAATATGTCGTCAGTGTACTTTTCACCCCATTGTGAATTCCTGGTGATGTATTCAAGTCTTGGAAAGTGTCCAGTCTTTAAATGCAAGACCCCGTGGACCCCTTCCCCCCTGTCCATTCCTAAAGACACACCTCAGCAGCCCTCTTCTGTTTCTTTTTTTTCCTGCTGTCTTGGAGACACAGTCAGTAGCCTGAGGCCAGTCTTTTTAGAGGGTGGGGAAGTGAGAGGTTTGACTTGCCCTCAGGGGAAGCATACTGCAGTGGTGTTGGGGGTTAAAAGAGACATCCATCAATGCAGGGTTACAGCAGGGCAACACACACATCACATTCTTTGACTTTACAGACGATAATACACACGTGAATGCTTTATTGATGCTCCCTCTGTGGTTGATCGCACAATATGTCAACTTAAATGACTCTTTACTCTCAAACACAATGCAAATTATCTGCTGGAACCTGTCCAGTAAACACACATTAAGTGTCATGACTGTAAATAAAGTACATAAAAGTACATCAAATTATCTTGCTGCCGTAGGGAGAGTTTGAAAACATACCACTGCCGACCACAAAAAAGCAAAGCAATCCTGTATGCAGACATCTTTAAGTGTTGCTAGCTGTGAACGAGCTGATGCCTGTTAAATGAGAGAGTGGGGACGAGGGACTCTAAAGTGATGCTGCATCAACTCCTGTTTTATCCTGTGGTAGACCAAAAAAACACACATAGGGATTGTCCTCTATACTCAATCAAATTAAATATAACTTAATAGTAATATAAGAGCAAGACCAAAGCAAGGCGAGACCGAGACAAGACCAAGACCATAAATATCACTGAAAAATCATCATCATGTGTTTTGAGGATGTGTCACTAATTTAGACTGTAACAGTGGGAAGGGTGAGAACAAAACTGGGGGATCAAAATCAAATTATGAATGAAGTGAAGTTCTTTGGAAAATAGCCTTTAAGTGGTGATCTTGACCGGTCTTGAATTGAAATCCAGAGTATACCCAGTCTGAGACCGACAAGACAGAGTAAAAATTATTTAGATTCCAAGACGAGACGAGACCTTCAAAAAGTGGTCTCAAGACCTTGACCGATTTCGAGAACACTACTTTCAAGTTTCTGGGTGAACACAGATTCTCTTCCGTCTGTATGTCCTCTGAAAGTAACCAGAACTCACAGGGGTCTGTTAATTTTAATCACCTAAAATAACAACATATCTAGAGCTGAAACAAAAAAAAGTTTCCTACACAACATTAAAAAAAACAGTACAAAGTCTAACCAGAATCTGCTGATGTGGGATAAACCACTAAACAACACAGGTCTAAACCACAGGGTTAGCACATTGTGTTCTTGAGTTCTCACTTAATCTTCCCACTTGACCCAGAAAAAAAGTCCTGTTTATTCAGGCAAAGAAAACGTGTTTAATATCTGTGATCCTGTTTAATCTATAGGACGCAGGTCAGTACATGTACTTTAATATTTAACATTTTGTCAAAGAAGAATGTGAAAAAAAAAGAGAAAGCTCCTTTAAATGTGGGATTTGATAACTCTGGCTAAGCAAACGTCTACCATTGGTTAGACAAGGTGTCTGCGGCTGAGCTTACTCAGTTTAAGTGTAATTA
The DNA here is from genome assembly GCF_963930695.1 of Labrus bergylta. NCBI lineage: Eukaryota > Metazoa > Chordata > Actinopteri > Labriformes > Labridae > Labrus > Labrus bergylta. The sequence continues at coordinate 17,026,608 of NC_089207.1, read as the reverse complement.
TCAAACACCAAAGAAGTATTTCAAGAAATGATGATTCAACTTTTTAACCTCAAATTTAAATCAAAGTAATGGAGCCAAGTCTCCCAAGGTAGCTGTAAGCCAAGCTCTGATTCACTGCTGTTAATATATGCCCCTGAGCAGAAGATACACCTTGTCAGAGGGCCGACTGGAAAATTGGCTTACATCATGTTGGCACAAGAAGGTTTGGTTTCATAGTTGAAGTCATAATAACAGTTTAATACATGTGTAATACGTTTGACTTGCTTGAAGGGTTGGATAAAAATAGATATTTTGATAAAATTAAATTGTTTGCAAAAGGACCAACTCAAATCTGAAACTGCAGGTACTGATCTCTACATGTATTTTACACCTCAGTGCTTTATATTGTGGGTAGGCAGTGGTCACTTGAGGTGTGGTTCTTGAAAAATCTATAACTTCAACATCCACACAGCTGTTTCCCTCAGCTGAAAAGTAATGCAGACAGATGTCGATATAACCCACATCGAATCATGACAGTCCAAGAAACTGTGATGTGAATATGTATGCCGTATGCAGACCCACTACAGTTCACAGGACTGTCATGACTACAGATTGCCAGCTGACTCATTCACTAAATAGTATACTAAATATTGAGCCTCGGACCTCGGCACGCACGGAGTATGTGTGAATTGCGGGTAAGCGTATATGATGGCTTCTTCTTAAATATTGTGATTAATAATGTCTCCCAAACAAGTGTTTCAGGACATTATTCTTTCTCAACTGTTCTACATGTTTATTTTACTTTGCAAAAAAATAGACCCTTGGTCTTAAGCTTAATAAACAGGCATTGTGTGCATGATTTGGGGATTGATTTTACAGTTCTACAGGAAAATAACGTGTTTTTAAACTGCACAAGGTAAAAGAAAATGAAGTTTGTAGCATTCATGTCAGAAGTACTTCATGAACAGTAGTTATTTATATAATGTAACTGAATCATCAATAATCAAATCAAACTGAATTGATAATGGACTTTGTGAATGGGAGTTAAATATAATTGGAACACAAAAGACAATGTGAAGCCCTACGTAACTGAAGACTTTAATTGTGAAGCAGCTAAATTAAGTGTTGAGTCTAAACTGGCTTCATACATGAGTGAATACACCTGCTGTCAGACAACAGTTACCTGCTACACACAGTGTTTCCTTATAGACAAGAGAAAACCCTTTAGTGTGGAAGTGTACTGATAGCAGTGTGGACATAATAAAGTTGTGGGTTGAGATTTTATCCTTAACCGCATAGCGCATGCTACAGCATATATTACTTTGTGAACCCACTGTAGCTAAACCATGTTGGACGCATTAATTGAACTTTTTCAAATATTAAAGAATTATAATGGCAAAACAAAAGATGTATCTTAAAGTCAGGAATTTCAAGGACTTGAGAAGTTCAAGAACCTGCAGTTGCTTTGCTGGCTCTTGGGAGTCAAAAGGCACATTATGGTCACATTCCAAGACATGCTCATATCTAATAAAATAGAGGCCCACCTCTTTGGCCTGCAAACTGTCCACTGACAAACTTCCCGGGCTATCAGCATTCTTAAGATTCTCCTGTCAGTCACACGGGACAATTTATTGACTGACCATCTAACAACCTTGATGCAATGTTTCAACAAGGATGGTTCAAGGTTTCTATGTTCTTTCTCACATACACAGCATTAACATGGACTGCACAGTAATATTTTGACGATGGTTTAGCAACTCTATTAAAATGACACTTAAGGGGTTAACCCGTGAAAAAAAAAGGTGTGTTTCCATCAGCCATAAAGACCAAAGACAATGACTCAAAGATCAAACACCTTAGAAGATGTCTGGATCATTAGCTACAAATTGTAAGGACCATGTCCAGGCATGTGCACAGACACCGATTCCTCAAGTGATTTCCAAAGGTCGCCTACCAAATTAAGAGAAAGGCAGACAGGGTTTTGTTTGATCTTGTACAGAGTTTCGTCAGCGTCTGAAGAAGACCTGGAAAGCTTTGGCTTTATAGGCTCAGATTCAGTTTTTATAAAGAGAGTAAATATTTAAATGTTCTTTTCACCGCATTCAAAGCTCCACTGGCAGTGTTTGTACAGACACATTTGTTTGGTGCTTTTTTTTTGTCAATGGAGCATAGTGAAACATTGGGACCATGTCCAGATTTGATTGAAGCAAAAGTATAGTGTTAGTATAGTTAACTATGGTATGTTATGCTAGTTGTTTGATGTATCAATGCTGTTACAGTTAGAAAGGAAATAAGTCATCATGCCAGGGCTGCTTTATGTTATTTAAACCTTTTTTTTAATTGACTTGGTTTTCATTTCAGATACCTATTCTGTGATATAAACTGTGGTTTCCTCGACTTACAGTTTATTCACCAGTTATTTGATGCAATACAACTAGAAGTTAAACCTTTTGAAAACCTTTGAGATATAAGGAAACCTTTATTATGAACTGATCTTTTTGGTGGATAGAAATAAAAGCAAAATGATGGCTTTGATTGGTGACGTTCAAACATAAATTAAACATTCAACAATATTATTTCATCTTCTACACATTTCTTTCTTTCTCCATGGTGTATCCTATCCTCACATTCATCAGAAATGCACAAAGTCTACCTGCCTACACAGGTCTACGATGCACCTAGAAATGCTGGCAAAGGTGCATATACAGCAGCCAAGAATGATTTCCAACTATTCCCATTGGTGTTCCTGAACGCATAAGTAAATAAAATCCTCCAGTGAAGAGGTGGGCTTCATGTGAAAAGAATGTGCATGCAGATCTCATTCGTGTGCATGCAGCAGATTTGTCAGATCAGTCTTTTGGCCAGTCTCTTCTCTTTGTCCTTCTGCTGGTTCTTTGAAAGCTGTGAGGCCTCACTCAAGTGTTGAGTTTCAGCTTTGCACAGCACTTCAGGAACATGTCAATGCAGATCAACACTTTGACAGTAAATCCGACCATGAAAGGCGGGCAATACACTTCTCTTTTTGTCACAAAGCTTCCTCTTTGCATTAGAGAGAATCATGGATCCAAACCCCTTGACATCTGCAGCAGACTGATACAAATTCCACATGGAGGAATCCTCTACAGAATGAGATGAAAGAGGTAGATGTGAACTGCTCCTCTCAATTCCTTTGCACTGGACAACTGCATATGTAAATGAGTTTAAGTTGGTTGAAGTGATGATCAATGTTGTCAACCAAAGGAAAGAGAGGCTCACTTGGGTGACAGAACTTATTTCCAGAGTCTTGAGTTTTGTTGCTGGACCATATTTTAATTAGTTGATCCTTCTTTCAGATGGTGCCCTCCAGTCACTAAAAGCCAAAGTCTCATCTCTGAGGTGTTGACGAGGGCATAAACTTTTAGCTTACAAGTCAAAACGCCTTCAAACAGCACTCAGTGAATATAGCCGACTAGCTCATACTTCACCTTCATCTGACACTTTAATCCCCTGTAATGAATAGAGACAATGGCTGCAGGGGAATGACGTTATGCCTATGGCCATATCAGAGGCCCAGGGGGATACAGTAGATGAAGAGAAATAAGTGGGACAAAGAAGGCTTTCATCGACAAGACAATATCAGGGCCCTCAATTAGTACAGGCCAGAGCAGGGTCCAGGGTGCCAGCGTTCATTGTTCTGGGCACTTCAGCACAAAAAAAAAAAACCACAGGTCATGCTCTTCCTCTGTTTCAGATTAAGCCAAGCAAAGGCATGTTATAATCCACGTGATGGAGCTTTGAAGGGCTAGAGAGCCAACCTGATCTAAAAGTAGTGAACTTTGTGAACCAGTTGAAAAATATTAAGCTTGAGTTTTTCACATATTATTAGAAAACAGTATTTCAGGGGGCGCTGAAGGTCTAGCGGTTAGGATCACGTCCAATGTATGGAGGCTGGAGTCCTCCAGGGCGGGTGGCCCGTGGATTCAAGTCGGACCTCTGGCTCTGCATGTTATTCCCCGCTCCCTATCGAATACAGGCAAAAAGCCCAAAAATAAATCTTGAAAAAAAAGAATAAAGTATATCAGAATATATGAGCCTAGGCAAAATGTTTTTTTTTTTTTTTTTTTTTTTTTTTTTTAATCAAACCTGTATTAAAACTATGTTATGTAAATATATGTGACGAGTCAAAAGAAAACTTGTACAATCTTTTGCCAAAGCAACATTTGGGTTTCAGGGGGGACTCAAGATCAAAATGTAAAGACAGCCTCACCATATGATCTGATCTACTGTGCCAACAGTCAGCCAAACCAGGAAATTTACATTTGTTCTCATTCAGACCTTATCTCTTTCAGCGTTTCTCAGAGAGAAAGAGAAGAAAGGAGGAAACAAGAGACTGAGTGAAAACAAGCACAGAACCAGCCAAGACCCAAGGCTAGCATGTGCTTGTTTAAGTGTCCTGACACAGAAGCCAACGGTGGACTGCCAGCTCGAGTTTCCTCAGGTATTGCTAACTAAGTCTAGGCTTATTTCGAGTTATTTTCCACTCTTGTAAACAAATAATAACCTCTTAGAGCATAAGCATGGGTAATACTGGATGTGGTACATTGGCAGAAAACTAACAAAGAAGCCAAGCTTATTCCCGTGCTGAGTAGTCGTGCTTCTTCAAACCCTCAATGAGTGATGGTATAACTTTGGTGTTTGATAAAATGTCTGCACAAACTTGTGTCTTAGAAGTGTTTAAAGTCTGACACACAACTGCTACCTACAAGTCGCTTAAAGTCAACTACACTGATTAACACAGAAGTCGTTCTGTTCATGCTGCTGTGGCTGAGACCTACTGAAGATCTAATCTAGCGTCAATGGGAAAGGTTCCTTAAAAGTGATCAGTTTTTGTTGTCACATTTACTTTTTACACATCTTTAGTGCAAACACGGTTCTATTGATGTCAATACATCTTGGTACATGTACCCTTTGTTGTTCTACTTTCTGTATTGAGTGTACTCATACTACATCAAAATAATGCAAGCACAGCAAGACTTACTGCACACCCTGAGTTGTTTAATCTGAATATTTATTTTTTAACAATCTCTAACCTTTGCAAACTATTTCGAGGTCATGAAAATGTATTCATATGTAGTGTATCGATGAAGCATTCTGCTATCAATGATGACACTTTTCTCTCCCTCACAGGTGAGTAATACAGAAAATTTTAAGAATTGTACATAACAATGAAGGCAATTCTGGCCCTGCTTTACTTTGAAGAAATTGACAGCAAGGTTGCGTTATCACCTTCCTCTCGAACTGAGATTAGACAGAAGCAAATTATTAACAATGAGGATTGAATCAACACAGACACTTCAACAATTTGGTAGTTTGCCCAATAACCCCATCCCATTCTTCTCTTCTATCCAACTGTTAACATGGACAGACACTTTCAAGACAGGAAGGTCAAGGTTACAACAACTGAACACAGCAAGTCTATTACCAATGCCAAATAACAAGGCTGTAAAGTGGACTTGTGAAACCACAGGGTTCTGTTGAACGTGGCACTAACGGGGTTTCAGGGGATGTCTCAGAAAGTCAAGTGGCCACAGAGGGAGGAATGTGACTGCTGAACATTTAGCCCATCTCCTGTCTGATAAAGCCACTGTATCAGCAGACGAATGGCCCTGCAAATCTTTCACTGGACCTCTAAATATTTAACGTCCCCATGGTTGGCCTATGTTCCTCCTCTCTAAACCTCTCAATGGATGGCACTGTGCCACCTGGCCCAGAACAACCAGCGAGTGAATAGAGGGCACCCTTTATTGTCTGAGAGCTCATGATTCACACAACAATTAGTAGCTTTCAAGTTACGAGCGACTGAGGCATTCACTTTGAGAAAAAAAATCCAGGCTCAGCAGATGATCCCAGTGGATTCTGCAGGGGTGAAATGTAACCAAGCACATTTAGTTAAGTAACTCACTTAAGCACTACTTTCAAGGTACTGATCCTTCACCTAATTAACAACATTTTATTATTCTTCACCTTCTATTCCACTATTTTTCAGACAGAAATATTGTACTTTTACTCCCCTTGTTAAAGTCGTCTTATTTACATTTTTATATAACAATATTTAAATCACTTTGTTTGAAAGAATACATTAAAACGAATAAACTAGTCGTGTCACAGAATATTGTTTTGGCTTCTTGTCACATTTCAGATGTCTACGTGTTGTCGGCAGGAGTTCTACCGAAGACAAATTTTTACCACTTTTAACTTCTCGGATAAATATCCATTGAAATAACTGTTGAGGATTAAGATTAAATCCCACATGATCTGAATTGAATCTCCCCTTTTTTAAATGATCAATAGTATTGAAAAGAACAGAAGCGTTAAAAAAAACAAAAAAAAAAACATCCACACTTCAGTAATATTTTACCACCAAGTCGCCTAGCGGGAGAGAGAAAGCAGCTGTGATCCATTCAAATTTCACAGGTCAGAAAATCCTGGTACTGATGTTTTTACGTCCTTCGGGCGTTTCATAAAGATGCAAAATTTAGAACTGTGTCTCTTACAAACAGGCAGAGAGTAAAGGAATTTGCTTGCAATTCTTTCTTTGAAAGAAAAAAATTGGTAGCCTGGAACTGATTTTTTATTGTGTTGGTATCAAAACAGGGATTTATACCATTTGATTTTTACTAATATCAGACAAAGGTTAAAACACCGACACTGTGACTGACTGACAACCTTAGTCCTTGCTGCATTACTTGTCAGCCCTTTGATGCTCGTGAAGCCCAATCTCCCTCTTCCCTTCGCTTCCGCTATGTCTTTCGCCGTCTAATAAAATAAAATAAATATTCAAATAAAATGTAAAATTGACTGTTTGAGGCTCAAAGACATCCAAAGTATTCAAATTGATCAAAAGGTATACAAAAGTGAACACTGTTTTTAGATATTTTAAGCTAGTTTAGCTGAATATTTGTTGACTTTTACGTTGGGTACTTTCTTCTTTACTTTACTTCTGACTCTATACCTGTATACTGCCAGTGTAAGCTTTATGTATACACAAGATAATAATAGATGAAGGGATGTAGCTACGCCGATTCTCTTGAGTGCAGAAGATTTGATGTTGAGCGGTACTTCAAGACAAACAGTCAGAATGAATCAATGATAGGTTCAAACTCAACCAATATCAACAAGAAAAGGCTGCTTCCTCTTATTTGTTTGTTTCTCCACAGCTTTTTCTTTATACCTTAATATATCTAACGAATGCACCTGGAGAGTCCAGCTCTCAGTTTCTGGTAGGTACAGTGAAGATAGGCCATGTCATCGACTCACATACCACAACCAAAGTTGAACTTCCGGCAAGACCATACGAAAGTGGACGACAGAGGTGCAGGACTCAGCAAATCCCTCTTTTGTCACAGGAGCTCTTGGCTTGATGGTAATCTCCCCGTCCCATGGGATTCTCCTCAGTTCACACCCCCATGGTGTGAGATTTGTGAGGGGCTAAAAAAAAAAAGAGAAGTGCCTACAGACATGGCAGCTCTTGAAGGACGGGTGAATGAGTGGAATTCAAGGATGCCTTGAAAAGCAGCCTGCACATCAGGAGAGTCAATCAGAAGATAAGAAGATGTGGAGAGCAAAAAAAGAGGGATATAACGACAAAGTGAGGTTCAAAAACGCACAATGGCATTCCCGAGAGGGGCCTCGTGAAAATTCTGAATGGTCTATTCATTCATTAAAAAAAAAACGCATTGGGTGGTAGCTGCTGCTTGTCACATTTGACATTTAAAATATGCTTATTGCAGGTCTGAATCCGCAAAGCACCTTTAAAATAACATAAGAGGATCACATCATAGCAGCAGACATAAAGTGGGCTAAATAGTCTTGGTCACTGTGGATCAGTCCCAGCTCATGGAGGGTGAAAAGCTTATGGTATAGATTTCTAAGGACAAGAGAATGTAAATGGGTGGATGGGTGGAGGGGGTGGGGGTCTCTGGTTTCATGCCTGCCTGTGTTCAGCAGGCTGTCAATGAGGACAAGTGAACACTCCCAAAAGCTAGAGACTGGGGACAAAGTGCCAGGTAGACAGATCTAGTTTCTTTAGCTGCGGCCAAATGTGGCTTTGTGGTGGAAAAATCTGCACCTGGTGGCCATGGAGACCGCTGTTCACCCAGGCTGTGGCCTCCAGTGCTGACAAAATGACTACAAAGGAAAAGAAGTAAGCCTGGCCTGAAATGTAATGGTCTCTAAAAAGCCTAAAAGCACCTTCACCAGGGTAGTCTGGGTGGCTGACATGTCTATAACAAGTGTGGCTATGTTCACCCACCACAGGTTTCATTGTGGGGTTTTTCAGTGCTTAAAACAGCTCGGTATCATCCTCAAACTTGCTGTTGTTTATCCCTGCGGCAAGAAATCTGTATGAATCTTGAAAAAAAAAGTCAATTGTTTCACAATGAGCAATGCTACCATTTCATTGTGTCCACTGCATTTTAAAGCTATCTTTAAATATGAATAACTATGGTGACAGAGCTGTAAGTGGGTTAGTTTTACTTTTGAAAGTCACAGTAACGCTTACATTTTCCATCTTGCTCTATGTTCAAATCTTTAAAACTAGAGTCCTGTTATTTGCAGAGCCGGGCTTCACACCTTCCTCTAGCTGTTAGCTCGATTACGGCTGGGAAAGACAAGCAAATAAGTGAGGGTTTGGTCACAAACAGGAAAGAGGTGCTGAGAGGTAAGAGGACACTCAGTGTGCCATTACTGCTGGAGATAGTCGGGTGTACAGAGCAAGTGGTCCTACAAATCCACTTCTCCTGGAACAGAAGCGGTAATTATGGTGTCCCTCTGTATTTTGCCACTGTCAAACCAGCATTTTACCATCAGGGACAGCATGAGAGGGCAGCCGAGCGCACCTGAAACACTGAGTGGTGGGAGCACATAAAAATACAAATAACAGCTGTTAGCGACATTCAAAAAGGCTGCTCTGCCCTGAAAAAAGAAGATGATAGGGTATTGCAAATCTGGGACAAATACTTAGCAAAGTGCTGCTAGAGCACTGTTAACAAATCTGTGCTGTTTACATAATCAATATCAGCTTGGTATCGTATGTCACAGTTTTCATTAAGGTTGGTTTTGTTTGTGATTTTTGTAAATCCGATCTCTAAGCTCTGCAAACATTCGGGATGTAAGCACTTGCAAGCTCAAAAACTGGGCCAGATTCACTGCATACAACAGACATACTGTAACACAACGCTTACTATGACTAGCTTGCAAAAATAGATTATGTTGTGAAAACAAGCATGCATAAGCTTCCTTTTAACTATTCAGTCAGTCCATCTGACACATTTAACACCAAGAAAGCAAGCACAACCTTCATCTTCCACAGTTACTTTAACATTCACAGGCGTTTTACTTAAAAGTGTCTTCAAGACCACTTTTTGGAGGTCTTGGTCTCCACTCTATTCAGTCTTTTCTTGCCCAGAAAAGGAGGCTCAAGAATGTATCTTAAAACAACTGCAGTGACTTTACTGAATTGCTTATGTACTGTGTGATTAAAAAACTCCATCACTTTGAATGGATGCCAAATGGAGAGCTACCTTATTAAAGTTCATTCATCCTAATTTTGAGGTTTGTAGCTTTACTGTACTAACCATGAGGGAAGATGTAATGTACAGGTGACAAATTGTTGCATTTTGACTTATGATAATAATGCTGTAAAACTAATTTCTCCCAGCAGGTCTGGTCTCTTTCCCTGTCTTTTTTGTCTTCCCTTCTGAAACTTGGTCTTGGTCACAAAACACATTTGTCTTATTTATTCGTCAAGGTCTGAGTTAAATAAGTTTATGCTACAACACTACCATAAACCCGTTGGTGCTCTTCTTCGGTTTGTTTGGACGACCACATGATAGAGGTTCTTCACTGGCTCTGGCCAAAACCAATCCCAAGAGTTCTCTTCAAACACAGCTAAAATGTCAACATAGCAGGATGCCTTAGTGCTAATAAAAAGCTAATAAGTGATCGAGTTTTTCATGATCCGACCTTGAGCCAACAAAAGTCCACTAATATATAAAGTTTGTCTTAAGTCTGGCAATTAAAAGCATCAGAAAAACTAATAAATTCAAGTATTTCAAACAGAGGCGTGCTGCCAAGCTGAGGCAGAGTGTTGGACAGCACATGCATAAGACAGCAGAAGCCTAAAACTCCTTTCACAATGGGGGTAAAACTGAAGCACCAGTTACTAATGAGTAGAATCGTTACTGAGGAGTGATGACATGAAAAATTGGAGATGATATTTTAAGGCATCTCATTAATCTCCCAGCCCTAAGGGGGTCAGTTGGTTACGTGGTTGTTCTCAAATTGTTATCTTTGGGATAATCTAAACTCGCACACATATTTAATGATTCAAACAGTGTTCCTGCTGACGCTGGGACGACTGTAAAACTGGGCCATGTTTTCAATGTCCAGAACAGATATACAACTCGACAGAGTCGCTGCGGGATCCAGATGGTTTGAATTAACTAATCAAAGCAGGATGTGACCACCGTGGTTTTCTTACAAAAAAACATCCACATAAAAGTAAACTACACCATATCTAGGTTTCCTCCTCAGTCTCCCCAGTGAGTGTGTTTCTCATTAAGAGACGCTTCTTTGTCCTGCTTCTTTGACAGCTGTGCTGCTTTGAGTGTGGTCCTGTTCCGCTGTATGAGTTTGGAGAGACAGACGCGAATGGCCTTATAAACATAGTTGTGACAATCTTTTTGAATCCAGAGTGTTTTTACATCAAATGGGTTTTTTTTTAAAAGTGCGTTCAGTCCATTACCACATCTGAAACCTCGGGCTCAAATTATAAGCAGACAGACGGTAGCTGACCTGCATCTTAGTGACTGGCAGACAAAAGACAAGTTAAAGACATGCATGAGTGAGAGCATAAATCAACAAATGAAGGGTCAATTGTGTCAAATTCTTAAAAATGCAGAGAAAAGGCAGCCAGACAGGGAGGTTCAAACACCCACTTGACATTTTGATAACCCCCACCCACAACCTCACACATGTAATCCAACACTGAAAGTCACACACCCAACTATCCCCACACACAAAGATAGAAACAATCATTGTCCTGGCATAGGTATTATGGCTTTTAAAATGCTAACAATGCTATTTGAACCGCCAAGCTCGATATGAGGCACCTCCAGAGATGTCGATAGTGAATAAGTAGGTTTACTGACTAGAAAATCCAGGGATTAGACATCACAAGGTTCACTGAGTCAACAGAATCTGTGCACAGTCGGTCCATTTATTTCATTTGAGAGTTACAATGATCCGAACAGAGGCACCAATCTAATGGGCATTTACCAGGGAAGCTTTCAGAAATTACAGTACATACTGTGGCGTCTGGAGTTTATGTCTGTGGTGTCATCATAGGAAACCAGTATTTGTTCAAGTCTTAGGTAAGAAACAAAAAAATCATTTACCATGCACGTGCAATGAAGCTTTTTGCAACTAATATATTTTGTTTGTGTATCTAAATAACAGATTTCGGTTGTATATCAAGTCATATGGAAGGTGTATTCAGATGGGATTAATACCAATCAATTACCTTTAATATTATATGTGACACAATATTTGGAGTAGCGTGGAGTAAGAGTGTCGTGTGCTCATTGTAAACGTCTTTATCCTTTTCTTCTACACATTTTCAGTGTCATCTGGGATGTCTTAATCCATCAAATAATGCATTCTTGAGTTTAAAAATGTTCATCTTTATTGATGCTACTAAGTTCATTGGTAAATTTAGTTAAACTGCATATCTTGATACCAAGCTGTTGCTTTTCTTTCTGTCTCTTCCTTTTTTTGTTGGCAGAGAAGAAATGGATCTTGCAGCTCTTCCCTTCCGTGTTGACAGACCTCCCTCTCAATGTTGGCATGATTTTGTGGTTATTAGATCATGTGCGTCTTGCAGGCCATTCATTGGAAACCACCTGGCCTATGACTAAAACTAGAAAGGCACAGGTAGGGCATCCTTTGTGCAGGGTGGGCCTCAGCACATAATGTGTACGTCACCACAATGTGTCAGTTTTGGGATGGGTCAAGACCCAGTCCGTCGGTCAATTCCCTCTCTGTCTGTTTCTGAATTTCACACCACTCTCTCAACTGTCTAATAAAAGTAAATACAGGACAGACAATACATTAATGATATATTTTATTCTGATTCTAAAGAACAAAGTGCAATTTCTTCTCAAATGGGTGACGTGCCATCAATTATTTCAATGTTTTGCTTTTACTTACTTGCCTTAAAGATTACAATAGTCATCACTTTGGCTTTTTTTTTACCAGTTGTTCAATGTTTTATGTTTAAGCTATGGGCACCTGAATTTCCCCCAGGGGATGAATAAAATATATATCTGTCTATTACAACTGATCTAGTAATGCAGGGACAAAAAAAAAAGAGCTAGACGACAGGAAAGTTCAAAACCTCATCATTTTCAGGACACATCTGAGGTGTGTGGAAGCAGATGTTTTCCTGCTAATGCTGCAACTATACTTGACATGTCAACACATGTTTGTCAAACGGTGCTCTGCTTCAGACCTGCTGTTCCATCATCTATCATTATAACAACAGCATCACCAACTACAGCTCATAGAGATGAGTTTTAGAAACCCCGCAAGAAGGAGAACTTTCAGTCCAAACAACCTGCAACTTGTCTTCGTAAATATTATTTAAATATCTGTCTGAAGCAAATACAGCTCTACAGGGATGTATATGATGTTTGGTTATTCTTCCCCTCGCGCTGAAAGCCTGTCATCATGCTCCTGTGCTGAACGAAAGAAAAACCACAAGCCAGCTGTGGTTTTTAATGTGGCATCTAATTCAGCCATTAAAAGGCACAGTGGGGTGTCCCCATACAGCCGCTCCCCTCCCCCCTTCCTCGTCCTGCTCCCCTCAGGGAAAAACCACGCTGGGTGCATGTCAAAGATCACATGACAATAGGGATTCCTGACCCAGCCAGGGACTGGGAATGAATCAGACCTAATTCAAGCATGTCGCAGGCGGCCAAAGGCATTGCTCTTGAGACGGAGAGACTGGCCTTTTCAACCTGGACACACACACACACACACACACACACTGACGGGACGGCATTCCTGAGAAAGTGTCACATTGTGGAAGTGTTACTTGCAGTATGTTTAAGCCATTGCAACTTTTTTTTTCTCACATGCTCTGATCCCCATTGATGTCGAGGACAGGGTAAAACTTTGTTTAAAGAGAAGAAAAAAAAAGAGACCCAAGAGAAGGAAAAATGCAAACAATGTTTGATCAAACACAGTTCTCTGTCCAGCAGTATGCTTACAAAAGACAATTGATTTGTACTGGGAGGGGTTCAGCTTGACATTCAATGTGTTTCTTCTCCTAAAGTCACTACGGTATTGCGTCTGGTGGTGATCCTAGTCAATCAAATATTAATTGAAGCCCTCTCAGTTTCCTCTACATATCATCTGACAGCTACACAGCTCTCCAAGAGCACATTTACTAAATTAATCAAAGGACATAAGTGAGGTTAAGAGATTAATTATTCAGCAGCAGAAGAGAGTTTTGTCATTCAGTGGCTCAAATCAGCCTCAAACATATGTGCAGGAAACAATGTGTGCATAAAGGAAATACTCTTTTCTCATCACTTCTTTGTTCAATTATACTGACAATACAACAGCAGGAAATATCAACTTAAGAAGTCTGCTTGATGTGCCTACAGTATCATGCAAACAGATCGGTACAAAAGCTGACAGTAGGGGGGGGGGGAGCATCCTTCAGTAATGTAGCAGCAACAAGTTTCTAGTCTGTGGTCAGACACAGAGCAAGACTCGGGACAAACAAAGAAGGAATGTAGGTTTCTGAGCGAAGCAGACTTTGGACTTGAGAAAAGCCTGTGCACAATCTCAGAGCCCCCTTTTGACCTTGCAAGAATGGACAATTTGCGGTTTGTTTAGCAATAAATCATAACAATGTGTCATCCAGGCTTTGAGGCAGCCATGCCAGTCAGGCAGTGAGTGAGGAATGGAAAGAGGGGTGCTGCAGATTCTTGCTCAAGAGAGTCAAGATTACTTAAAGGAAAATTAGATCCAAGCCAAACGTACAGCGAGTCAACAACATGATCAACATGCATCAGCACAATTATTAAACCCAATGTAGCTGCAACAAATAAGCTTTGTAGAACACCCCAGCACTGAAAGGGTAAATTAAGGGACACAGTTTTAACAACCTAACTTTTAACTTAGACATAAAGATGACACAACAAATTATTGGTCATCTGCAATGATTAGCACAGACTACAACACTAAAATAAACTTTTTCACGTCCATATACCTTAAAGTATTTTATTCTGAATATAGGCTAAGTCAGATTTTACTATAAGTGAGATGTATAGGCTACTCTGAGGTGTAAGGAAACTTAAGTGCACTAGAAAAAAAAAATCCAGGAATATTTTAAGATACAGGTGTGTTAAACCATTTGACAAATCTGGGTCGCTTGAACTCGCCGGATGTTGCAAAGGTTGCTGTGAAACTTTTCTCACGTTAAGGCACACCATCACTCAATTCACGGTTTTTTTTTTTTTTTGGTCTTACCTGGCCATTGCGATGCAGCCGGGCTGACAAGAACAAGGAGGCAGCAGAGAAGACGCTCCAGCCGTGAGGAACACCTGCAGAGGTAGCAAGCAATCAAATTTCACAACTTCATCGCTTCATTAAAAGCTACGAAGAAAAAAAAAAGTCGAGTTGTAAAGTTTAGTACCTCGTCTTCATCTCGTCTTTCACAGAGATACGAGTGGGGGGACGCTACATGGACTATTCACGGGTTAACGGGAATGTAAAAGGAGTTCACAGCTTCCTCTGGTCCAGCACCGCTGCTGCTGCTGCTGCTGCTGCTGCATGCGGGGAGAACAGCTGATGGAGACGCAGCGCTTTGCTGGAAACAGAGAAGAAGAATTGTTGCGCGCGAGCGAAGTGACCTGCACGAGTTGAGTGCGCGGACTTCCGCCAGGTCCTAAAACGAAACACGTTCAAACCTCCGTGACTAACTTGGCAAGAAATACGCAAAAACCGCAGCAATAAATTCAACAGTTTAACAGTCATTATTCAAGTTAGGAATACTGTGTGGCTTATTGTTTTATTTTATTTTATTTTATTTTTTTATACTAAAATCGTATAGTTAATACGGTTAATACTTCTGTATCACCCAACACATCAACATTTTGGGTTCGCTTTATCAAAACTCATGGGCTACATCTTTAACATTAAGTGTCTTAACATTACTTGAAGTGTGAGCGGATTGATTTCAGCCACTTTAAAGTTTTGCACCCATGCTTCTGTAGACCCACTCCATTTTTCAGCATAACTACATTCAAAAAGAAAAGTGTTATTTGCGGTTTTATCAGCTGTTTTCTAGTGTATACAATACATGTAAATACATCAAATATATATATTTTTAGTAATATGAAGTTAACGAACACAATCATGCACCATACATTAGTGTGGCATTACAGTAGAGCCTATAGTATGACTTTGATGCTCTAAAGTGTTAAACAGTATTACTATTCTTGTATATTTTCGGTTGAAGACTCCCCCCCCCTTGTTGTCACCTTTAAACAATGAACAGAGAAGAGATAGTATTAGCACAGCTTGTGTCTCCTGCACACTTGAACAAAAAAGCACACAGGTGCCCCTCTACCTGTCAGAAGCAGGAGTGGATGTGAAAGGGTGACAAACTACAGCATGAGCTGTGTAAACCTGAGTTTTCCTGTGGAAAATCCTCCGTCATTCATGCAGAGTTTACATAGTCACTTTACCGTCTCGAGCTGTAGCGGGGCTCACAAGAAGGGACTTGACAAGATAATGACAACATGGAGTTTCAGTGAACATATATTTACTTTGGTTGGTCCTGCTCAGAGGCAAGAGAGAGATGAGAGCTGCATAAGATGGACAGACTTTTTTTTTCTGTATCTTTAAAAGGAAATACATTTGTATTCTTGAAGTATGTCTGTGTCGGATTGTATAAAAAATCACTTCATTGTGTGCAGCTACAGACAGAGCTTTACATAAATTAACATCAGTTTAAATATCAAACCTGCAAAAGAGCTGAGTGTAGTTATATTACCTACCCAAGAAAAATGTACAATAAAGTAAGTTTACTGCAACACATACAGTAAATGATAGAAAAACGTAAGTATAATAGGTAGAACATTTGACCTTAAAAGCACGAAAGAAATGTGGCATGATGCACTTACACAAAACGACCACTAGAGGATGAAGTTGGTTTGGTTTTCAAGACCAGCAAAAGGAAGTGTGATGTGGTCCAGCACTACTCATCATGTTCTTTCAGCCTAAAGTACAGTGTTGATCTAGATTAGATTGTTTTTTAATATGCAAGATTTTTTTTTTATCTGCTTGGTTTAGGTGCAAATGCAGTTTTTTGTCCTTTTGTGTATAGTGATGAAAAATATCAAGAATTAGAGCCCGACAACGTGTCCATGCTTTTATCTTAAGTTGACTTTATTAACATAAGAGTGTCTTTACAGGTCTGGCTTTAACATCAGTCAGACAACTGCAGCTGATTCCAAACGCTGCCTTTAAGAGTCCTCACCAAGTCGTAGAAAGTGGATCACATCACTTCAGTTCTGAGGTCTTTACACTGGCTTCCAGCCTGTCAGAGAAGATGTTTTAAAATACTGCTGCTGGTTTATAAAGCACTGAATGGTTTAAGGCCAAAATACATGACTGACCTTCTGATTAACTATGAAGCATCCAGAACACACTCGTCCGGGACAGGTCTGCGTTCTGTCCCCAGAGTCTGAACTAAACATGGAGCTGCAGCGTTCAGAAATCTGCAGGTCTGTCAAACTCTCAGTTCTTTCATTCAACGATTTAAATACATTAATTTAATAATATTTTTTAACTATTATTTTTTTAATATAATGTAGCTTTTGTAGCCCTTTTTATATTTTCTTCTCTGGTTTTTAAGGCTTTGTTACATCATTTCTAAATGTCCTCTTTTAATGTGTTTTTCTGCTCTTGATGTCTTGTGTGAAGCACTTTGAATTGCCTTTTTGCTTTGCTTTATAAATACATGTCCCTTGCCTTGAAAACACACTGCAACTTAATTAGCACATTCTTTGAAAATAACTTTTAAAATTCATATTAAATGTAAAAAAAAAAAAAAACAAGACGGCTGCTATAAAAAGCACTGAAAAATATTCATCTTATAGTTGATTGGCACTTTAGAGCGTATCAATAGAAAAGTTTTATGCAGACAACATTATTAGAACTCGTCAAGTCATCAGTTTGATGGTACTTCCTTTCTGTGTACCAGGTACCACCTTCTCCATGACTTCTTCCAGGTGAGTTAGTTATCACAGGTAAAGGCACTGGGTTCAGTCCTCTGGCGCTGTGTTTTTAGCCTCTGCTGTATTAGTGGCTCTTATCGGTAGGCCTCCAGGCTGCTGTCTGAACACGTCTGCAGCTCTGTGATTGTCTGCTTTGCTCACATTCCTGTGTCAGGGGAAAAGAAAGGTAAAATGGTCTGTTAAATGCTATGTTACAGTGTAACCTTACAGAGAGCAGGGTGGGACCGTTTCCACAAAATAATATGTGGGTGCCTACTACAGCTCTATAATGATGACATAACTTCTGTCATCATCGTATCATGACCAATGTATCAGTCAATGGCAATTGAGTTATTTTTGAATGGAGAAAGTATAACATGTTTAGTGTATTAAAATGGAGAGTGCTGTTTAGTGTGTCATTAAAAATGAAAGAGTACTGTAATGAAATGTTAGAAGAATTAGAACAGGAACTCACTCCCCCCGTTGCTTTTCTATTTTCTATTATTTTTGTTCTGTTCATTTGTTTTTTATGCTTTGTCTGAAAAAGTGTGTTTTTAACATTTTTAAAATTGTTTCAGCCAGACTTTTTATTATAAATAAAGGGGGTGAAACAGTGGGCTTTGAGCTGCAGTCTTTCACATGGTGGGTGATCTAAAACCCTGCGGTGCCTGACCAATCAGAGACATTCAGCACTACAGGGGCTGCATGTCCTGGCCTCCAAAGTCCCTGGACCTTTAGAAAGGTAGATCTTTTACCCCAGAACTACATTTAGACCCTGGTTCCTGTGTTCAGAATGCACATAGTTCCTCAAAAGGTCCCTAGTTCTGGGGGATAGTTACTCCTGTCAAAAAGGGTGCCAAAAAAACAATAATGCTCCACTATTTAGACGAAGACCTTTACAACACAAGCTGTACCACTTTTGTCCACAGGGGGCACCAAAATAAAAACAATGATAGTTCCTTTCAACTGCTTTAAAGGGTTAAGGTATGAGGATTTGACAAAGATCTTATGGTGCCTCTGTCCTCTCAACTGTTCATTTAAACATTCAAATAAATGTCTTGTAGTCTTGTAAAGGTTTACTCACGACATTTCAGCTCTGCTAACCACTTTTACAAAGCCCAAACAGGGAATGATCCTCACAATATGTACACCAAATAACCTTGACCAGGTGTAGTTCATCTTTAGTTATCAAAGGTGAAACATCCTTTACTCACTGTTGTACTTTTACTCACTAAAGTGTTAACAGAAAAATAGTTCAGAATAACCAATTGTCCAGATTCTGCTGGCTGAATCGAACTAACTTGTGTCTTCTTGACAGAGTCGCTGTTGATGATACAGTTTTAGTAACCAAGTGCTTGTTTTGCAGATTCTGTCAACACAGCTCAGATTTAAAAGCTTCACACCCTTTTCTGGTCCACTGATTTACTGGTCCTGTGATACAGGGTGACAGCCTGACTCCGGTTTGTTTTCCATCATAGTTGTTTCTCTGTTTATCAGCGACACCAATCTGACTGATGGTTGACAGAGAATGTCAGAAATGTTCCGACGACAAACACTAATCTATCAACATATTGCTACTGTAAAATATGCACTTCTTTTCTTTAGAAACAGGTTTGAATTAGAAGTGAAACGTAGAATGAAATGTGACTTTAGGGCAAATTAATAAAGTATCAATAAGCCATGAATACCTCGGGAATACTCCTTGATGCGATAAACATAGTAGCCTTAGCCTTAGTAGCCATATTTAGAAACCACAACCCCATAGATACTTTCATTTTGTTTTCAGCTCTACTTCTGATAACATAACAACTCTGTAAGTTTGCACAAAGAGTTTCATAACCAGCTACAGAGGTCTGAGTTATATATCAGATTACTTCCAACAGCTGAAATCAGGGAGGAGGGAGTGTTGGGCTGTGGAGCCACTAAACAGCTGAAAGGACACTGCAGCCAATGCTTGGAGCAGGTCACACAACAGACTCACACACTGACAAACCCAGACCCACGTGCTGCCGTGCAAATGCTTGAGCAAATGCTGCTCATGGACTCCTTTAAATGTAAATAATACCAAACTTGATGGTAGTATAAACCAATTTGGAAGTTGTAGGTATACACATGACCCGTACATGTGGTTGAATTATAACTTAGGGGTGTGTTAACTTGAGAGCTGGTATTGAAAAGGCAAACCAACTTAAGGAGGGCTGACATATGGTATCTAACATCAGAAAGAGTTTCAAACTAGCATAGCGCAAGTTCTAACTTTCAAAAGAGAGAAAACAAAAAAAGTAATCTTCCATTTACACTTTTTTCTAAGTTTAAAACATCCATTCTCTATTTCCACAGCAGCTGTATTTTGTTTCAGATTTTAACCCATCTTATTTTTGCAATTTTTTGTTAAATGACTTACTTGGCTTGCGACTGACTTGCAAGTTATTTCATTAGCATCCTTTGTTAAGGGCACATTTAAAGAACAGTATACTTCTACTCCAATATATGCAGAGGCTATTCACAAATCTAAACTTTAAATCAAGTATAAAACATCAACAAGCAATGTCATAAGTGGCAACTGCTAACCTATACTGTATATACATTTAAATAATCAAACAACTTAATATAATGCAGACAATCTAAACTTTAAATCATGTATAAAAGATTATCTACCCAACAGTAATAATTAATATTGGCTTCACCTTAATAAGTGGCAACTGCTAACCTATCTGTATACATAAACAACTTAATATAATGCAGACAGGGGCTATTGTACTGTAAACTTTGACCTCTGATCCTGCAGTTATTGTTGTCATCATATCAAATCCAGTGTTTTTGATAGTGTGGAGCTACTTTTCTTCATGTAAATGGTTTTAGCTATTCTTTCATTATTTCAAAGTGACACTTGGCAACACAGATGCCAAAAACATGTCTTGAACTGAAGCAAATGTACTTGCACAGGTATTTGAAATGCAGTTAAATCGCCTGTAAAGTGAAGCACATGCTCCATTGAACTTGCCAAGCCATGACGGTCTTTACTGCAGCAGTCAATAGGGCTCCATAAGTATTTGCACAGTATCGAAATGCTTTCACTTCTCCAGTATAAATAAACGTTATGTAAAGTTAAAGAATCAATGCGCTGTTGTCCAAGTTGACAAAGCTAAAAAGAAACCTGGCAAGCGGATAATGTGATGGATATTAAAAGGTGAGATAATTAAATAAGCACAACACTGCAAAGTCAGAACATACTGCTTTCAGATCACATTATTTACCTCAACTACTAAACATCAACTTGAAGACACACATTGGTACTATCAAAATAGTGCTCAAAGCATTGACAACAACATATCTACACACACCTCCTTTGAGCATGTTGTGTTGGATAAGGCTGTTGGATTTGCAACACCTCTACCACATGACTACCCATGGGTTGGTTCCAGCAAAGCAGAATTATGAAAGGCACCCTCTGCAGGGGCATGAAGCTCAGCTATTTCAGTGTTCCAGATTAATTAATGGAGCAGATTAAAAAAGTCAAAAGTGATTTAGCAAACCCTAGAAATATAATCTTACAGTATATGCAATTCATTCTTCAGGTGCTTTGGTACATGGTGTATTAATGTTGGGTCTTTATAAATAATATATCAATGCTCTTTCTGCATGAATTTAGTGGTCAGTTAGCGGTCACTCTAAAACATAATTAAAACAAGCTAATGGTAATGGTAGCTATGTAAGAAGAGGTTTTCCCAGCACAGTTGTATTTAAGGGCTAAAAAAAACAAAGTATAAAATATATGCTTTTTACTGGTGGGCCAGTTTCAAAAATATTATATGGGAAACAAATTGTCATGTAGCATTTTGTTAAAGCTGTGCTGGGCAACTTCAGAAGAAACAGCAAGATTAAGCAATTAAAGATCTCCCAAAAAGAATGCTTAGTTCGGTCCTTCAAACTCATTGATAACACAACAGCCTCCTCACGACTGGTACTGGTATGGTTTTCAAAAGAAAGAAGGTTTGGGAGAGGAGTCCATCGTTGTCATTGCTAACAGTATTGTTTTTGTTTGTTTTTTTCCATACTAAACTAATTTCTCTAATTTTTGCTTTTTGAAGATTCTGCTCACGTAAATGAGCACATTTATGAAGAGATCATTTTAATCTGTTTGAATTACATGATTGAAGGGCCTACATTGTAGGTCTAGGCCTACATTATATTACATTCAGGGAAGTAACCAAACATTGCCCCCTCCGCTGTCCCTTGTAATTATCCGAGACTTGGTTGTTGTTTTTTTTATAATTTGTTGACCATTTGGTCTTAGTTGTATAATATTTGTTTTATTATATTAATATTTGCAACTTTTAAATAAGGTTTGTTGTAGATGACACCAAAGTGTGCCTTAAAATGTTTTGAGACCAGAAGCTTGCTCTTCTGCTCACATTTTTATTGCAAAGTCTCAAGTAAGCTAAGCAGTCTACCCTGCAGTGGCCACCTGAACTATCTTTAGCCCCTGCTGGCAAGTGAATGGAAGTGCCCGACTTATCTTCACTGCTGTCATCGAGGCAGCCAGTATTTTTAGGGGACAGCAGCAGCTGCAAAAGCATTTAACGGTATTCCATGAACAATGACACTTGGGGTGTCTAAGGCCTGAACGACACAGAGATTGGGGAACCACTCTGAAGTTTTAGACGAGAAGCTGCTGTGGATACTTCTGAATTCTGTTCTTCAAAGATGTAATGGATTAAATGTTGGGATCTTTGAGGAGAGCATGTGTCTGAATCTGAAATCAACTTGGGACATAGCTGAGCCTTCTGGAAACGGGAGGCATTGCTTCTTACCTCGAAGAGAGATCGCAAGTGCAGAATGTATGTTGACGGTCGTTCCCTGCGACTGATGCGAGGTAGGTCATGTGAGGGGTACACAGCAGAGCTTCACAAGGGGCAGAGGTCATTCCAATTAAATGAGACAAGTAAACACGGGGTTAATCTCTTCTCTTTAAACCTCCAGAGGGAATATTGAAGACATTGTCCAAACTATGGAAATGAAACATTCTGAAATGTGAAAAAAGTTATTTCAAGCAAATTATAAATGTAAACATACAATTCTATCAAATGTATGTCAAATTGTGTATTCAGTGGTATTCAAACATTCAGTTGGTCAGTTTGAAGTGTAAGACTTTGATGTTTGTGTGTGTTGGTATTTGAATAATGTCATCATTTCAATGTGAGCGTTATCATAAAGATACTGTAATCAAATATAATGTTTATGGAAACAAAATGGTTTCATTACAACCATCCTGACAACATTTTCTCTTACTTAGATCTTTCTTAATCAATAGGACTAAGCTACAAAGTAAACTAAACTTACCGATATGTAAATATAATATCTTATTTGATAAATTTATGTTTGATATCTACTCAAGGAAACGTTTTTATGAAAGACAAGATTAGATAAATGGTAAAAAAGGGGATTATAATCTAAAGCAAGAGAGTAAATAAAGTGTAAAGCAAACAATGTCTAGAACTCCTATTTATGAACATGACAAACTATTTCAAACATCAAATTTAGAAAAGGAACTCCCTGACAGACTTGCCAACAAAGAGTGTGATGGAAGCGCAGCGTATTTTGACTACAAGGTCTCCTGGGTGGGCAGACTGTGATATTAGCCTGTGTTTGTGTGAGCACGCGGGTTTTAAAAGCCTTCTTTGTGATACCTGACACACACTCCCTCGCAAGTCTTTATTTAGGGTGTACTATATTAAGCACTTTCCCATTGAAA
Organism: Labrus bergylta; assembly: GCF_963930695.1. Classification (NCBI taxonomy): domain Eukaryota; kingdom Metazoa; phylum Chordata; class Actinopteri; order Labriformes; family Labridae; genus Labrus; species Labrus bergylta. The sequence continues at coordinate 17,003,544 of NC_089207.1, read as the reverse complement.
TACAGCACCAGCTGTAGCGGCTATGTGTTGTGGCTGCTATTGCAATAGGACATAGGATGTTCCCCTCACACTGCTCGCATGTGTTTTTCTCTCATGCAGACAGATCTAATTCAATTAGACCTAATAATCATACCATCCGTTCGTGCTGCCACACATGCACGTAAAGGCTGAGTGTTTGAATGACAGAAGCTTTATTTCATTCCAAATGATTTGGGTTCATTACTTTATTTATGGAAGGCTTTTCATATTATTGTGTAACATATACAGTCAGTTCATATGATAAACTGCAAATATGATATGATCAGAAGCACTGCTGTTCTATATTAAAATTATCCATAGGTTCCTTTTCTTTTTCCTTTCTTTTTTGATTATAGACATTTTTCCTGCAGAGGTTGGACTGTCATGCCCGCGTGAATAACTCCCACTGATTACACTCCTGGACAGCTTAGCATAAGAAGAGGCTGACAAGGAAGCAGCGATGGATGTGTTTGGAGGTGCACCGCGTTTCTTGGCCTATCCAAGACCTGTGGTGGTACAAAGCGGAACTGATGCAGTCCTAAAGTGCCAAATTGGTGGGGATCCCAGGCCTGCAGTTATCTGGGAGCGAAACAATGAAAAGATTGACCCACAAGGACGATACAGGGTCTTCGAGGACGGAAATGTTTACAATCTTATCATTTCAGCCGTCAACACTGAGGATAGTGGCCAGTACATTTGCAAAGCAAAGAACAGCATTGGGGAAACATACGCGGCGGCCACACTCAAGGTCGAAGGTGAGGCACAAGAGATGGAGTTGAGAGAGGAAAATAAGCCACGATTCCTCATCAAGCCTCTCTCTACTCGTGCTGGTCGTGGGGAGGATGCCGTCTTCTCTTGTAAACTCTGGGGAAACCCAAGACCCGAGGTTGTCTGGGAAAAAGATGGCAGAAAACTCAATGAAATATTTGAAAGCACACATTTTAGTGTTGGCTACCAGGACGGTGGATGGTTCCAGCTCAAGATCTTTAAGACTCGTGCACCTGATGGTGGTGTATATACGTGCAAAGCAAGGAATGAGTGTGGGGAAGCGTTAGCTGGAGCTGTATTGCTCGTTGATGCAGGCCCAGGACACGAGGAAGAAGGTAATCGCAATGGCTACACAAATGGCCCCTGGAAAACCCACCAGGGAAAACAAAGAAGTGGGAGGCAAGTTCCAAATCGGCTCAAAGATGACACCATGACCAAGTCAACTAAAGTGAAAATGTTTGCAGTGACAGAGGGCAAACATGCAAAATTCCGCTGCTTTGTGACTGGGAAACCCAAACCGGAGATCATTTGGAGGAAAGATGGCAGACTGATACTCTCTGGAAGGAGGTATTTGTTATACGAGGACAGAGAGGGATACTTTACACTTAAAGTTCTGTATTGTAAGCAGAAGGATAATGGAGTTTATGTTTGTGCTGCTTCAAATACTGCGGGCCAAACCCTCAGTGCCGTACATCTCTCCGTAAAGGGTAAGTTAAGATCCATTTTTGGCGCTTCAGGGTTTTTATGTGATAACATGTTTAGAATTTGAGTGAATGCATGCAGTTGCAACCTGTTATGGTTTGTGCAGTTAGTAAAGGAGTGAGTCAGGGTGTGGTGGCTTACAGTATAGGGTTTCTATCCATTTGATGCTAGCATGATGTCAGTGAGATATATTCAAAGAGGTACTCTGAGATCATTTATTGGGGTAAGGCCAGAAAGGGAGGGCAAAGTACATCTTTAGGCTGTATGGCGCTTCAAAAAAGCAGAACATTTTGAATGATGTTCTTTTTATGCACTGAAATCATTTTTCAATGAACAGACATTTTACAAACATGTCCACTTGTTAACAAAACACAGGGTCAAAATCCCAATATTGTTTGGTATTGCTATAACATTTTCTATCTACCGAAAAATGTATTTGCTAATTCAAATCTATATTTTCCAGATAAAATAATAATTATTATCTTATTATTCAAGTTACAGGGTAGAAACAAAGGTGACCAATGTTTTTAAATAGCAAATATAGCATAAATGCTAATGTCATGAGGCAGGTTTATGTTTAAAAATGCTTCTTAAGGGTATTATAAGGATATTAGGCTTTGTATCATCAGTCAGTTGACTTTATAAAAGGACAGGTCAGGGAATATAGTGAAGCCCTATTTGACACCAGCTTCATTAAAATCTATTCAGTCTTATGTTCGGTGGAGGATTAATGAACTGCATTAACAATCTTAAATTTGAGCCAATAGATATCTGAACAGACAAAGTTCACCAGGTGGATTCCACCAGCAGCATGATGTCTGCAGAGTCACTTAACTTGTGAAAGGTCCTGGGGGGTGGGGAGTGGTCCATGTGATCGAAGTCTTTGCAAAGGGGATCATATTTCTAACATGGCCCAGAGAAGTCCAAACTCATGGCTCCAAAAGATAGTATTGTATTGTATCTATCTGAAACATGGAAAATAACAATGATGTATGATTAACTGTCTGTCATGGCTTGAGGGTAGATTCAATGTAATAAAGTAGTTGGTGAACATATTTCAACAGTTGTCTGTGTGGTAAACTTGACTTAAAATATTAACAAGATAAAGAAATAAAGAGCTTTGCACACAGACAACTAAATAGAGTTCACATTCTTTTGTTTACAACTGTCTGGTACTGTCTGTTGGTGTCAGTTACGAACAGTTTATTTTCTATCTAACACCCTGATGTGTTAATGACCTTTCCATTCCTCAACTAAATGGGCCACTTGTCTCATGATTCTGCTCATCTTGTTTGCTTCACTGGAATTTACTGCCAACTATATTTCAATTTACAGTGTTTACTACAAGGACGTAAATGTTGTGCTGTGTGAATCTTCACAGGATAGACTGCCTGTAGACTTGTAATTGATAAAGTAGACGTAATGCTTCTTATAAACTGCATATAAACTTGAAAACTAGATTTTCAGTAGCTGGTCATGCACCATTAGCTTATCAAAACTGGTGTTTTTCCTCCTCCTTGGTTTCAGAGCCGCCTGTGCGGTTCAAGCAGCCCCTCATTGATCTAGAGGTATGGGAACGAGATTTGGCAATTCTTGAGTGTGAAGTTCCAGAGGACTCTGTTTCCATCACATGGTATCTGGAGGATAGACGACTGCAGCCAGGGGCCAAATATGGAATGGAGGAGTGGGGAACAAAACGGCGATTAACTATCCGTGACATCGGAGTGGACGATGACGGGATTTACCTCTGCGAGATGCCTGATGGGGGCAGAAGCATTGCAGAGGTTGCTGTGAAAGGTAAATATGGAAGAAAAAACTCCTATGAAAGCATAACGCAAGTAAAAGTATATTCAAACAGGTTAACATTATTATGCCCAAACTTTCTTAATTTCCTGTGCCATTTCGAACGCAGAGGCTGCAAAGCCTCGGACTAAAAACTTTCACTCATATTTTTACACTGTCTTCTGACTTTCCTTAATTCCACTGAGCCAGTTGGGCACTGCAAATGCTGGAAAAATCGCACAGTAAACAAAGTCTGAACTGTTGATGTTTAGTTTATGAAACTATGTCTACAGTGCACTGTGGCTATTGAAAGATATATGTTGAGGGTGTTCATTTGATAGAATAAAGAAGTTATCTTAATAAAATGCTGGTTTCCTAAATCCAATGAAGAACAGTTGTTGCCCAACTTAATCAAAACCTTTACCATAGCAATGTTAAATCTAAATAGAGTTTTGTGTTCGCTTTTGAAGTATTTTCTAAAGGCCCTGACAACAGATGTCCTGACAACATTGGTCTCTGTTCAGAAAACAAAGGGAATCAAATGACAGTAGCCAATTCTGTTGAAGTTTTGCCTTTTATTGTGAGGAGTCACTGACTTGTGTTTCCTTGTAGGGACAATTTTGCGCAAGCTTCCAAGAAAAGTGGATGTATTGGAAGGCGAAAATGCTGCTTTTTGTGTTGAAGTTGAAAAAGAAGAAATGGACATACATTGGTACAAAGATGGTGTAGAGCTCCGTGAAACACATCAGACCATCCTGAAGTCCTTTGGTCGCACTCACATCCTGGTTTTCGTCAACACAATGCCTCCAGACTCAGGCCTTGTGACTTTCCTTGTAGGCAAATCCAAGACTTCCTCTCAGCTAAGAGTGAAAGGTACGGTGTCATTTGTTAAGTACCGGTAATACATTCAAGATCCACTATTTTTCAAATTGTTTAACATGTTTTAGTAACTCAAGTTCAAAAGGGCATTATTGGAAAACTGGTTTTCCCTGTTTCAGCTGCAAGACACTGTCCTCCCAGTTGTCCGGTGGGTGTGCAAATCAACACAGAGCGTGCTAATGCAGCTCTGCTCTCATGGGTTCCTGCTCAGGACTCACGAAAGAACCCTCCATCTGGATATGTGCTTGAGCGACAGGAAGTGGGCACTGGCTCACAGGAGTGGCTACAGTGCCTGACTACTGACTCTGCAACAGCTGTGGAGATCCTTGGTGACAGCGTTCCATGCGAAGCTGATTATCGATTTCGTATTTGCAGTGTAAACAAATACGGAAAGAGCAACAATGTTGAGTTCCCCAGGGCTGTTCACTTAGGTAAGTTTGGTTAATTTTTAGACACAACAGTACATCATCAATTAAACCTTGTTTTTACTCAAGTCATTAAACCTCCACATGGTTGATGTAACATTTGTTAATAAATGGATTTTTTTTCCCAGTCCCAGTTGCAAGAATACAAGCTCCTTTACAAGACGCATTGGTGCCAGAGGGCCAAGACGCTCTCTTCTCTATTGAGCTCTCGGCTTCAGTTATTGGTACATGGTTCTTAAATGGTACTCAGCTCCAGGAGGATGACCGTTGTTCAATGCGTCGATCAAGAACTCACCAGTCTCTTCGAATTCGAGGAGTACGTGATACAGACAATGGAGCTGAGATCACTTTTATTGCCTATGGCATCCGGGATTCTGCAGCACTTTACATTCAAGGTATGTACGTCAATGTAAATGTTCTCATACTGAGTAAGTGTCAAGATTAATTTAAGATTTATTGGGATTTTGTTTATTTCGTTTTAACTGTGCTAATGTACGTATGTGAAAAATTATCTGGCACAATCAATAGAATATGAAACTAACACCCTGTGTCCTTGCATTCATTGACAGAGCTAGGAAATAAAAGATGTATGTAAATTGTTTTTCTTAAATTTGCAGCTCCTCTTGTCAAGTTTTCACCCATGTCAGAAATGGATCGAAACAAATTTGTAGAAGTTGGGAACCCTATTGTACTCTACTGTGAGCTGTCAGACCCTGCAGCTCCAGTGAACTGGTACAAGAATGGGGTTGAATTACAAACAATAGAGGGTCTTCATATCCAATCAGAGGGCACCATGAGAAGAATTGTCATCCAATCAGCAGAATTCTCACATTCTGGAGTTTATTGCTGTGATGCCATTGATGATGTCATCAGGTTCAATGTGGAAGTAGAGGGTGAGTGGCTTGAGTTTCTTACTATACTGATATCTTCCCAGAGACTAACCACCTTCTTCTTTTTCATTCAAACATACAATTGGTTATCTTTCTAAAGTCTGAATTATTAAAGAGCACCATAACCATCTATTGAAATATCTAAATATCCATAGCCCCACCTGTGAAGTTTTCAGCAATTCCAGATGCTGAAAGGAACAAAACCATCCAAGCAGGCTGTCCCATTGTTTTACAATGTGAGCTCTCAGATCCTTCTGCCCAGGTGTACTGGTACAAAGATGGGGCAAAGCTCCATCCTCAAACTGGAGTAGATATTCTAACTGAAGGCTTGGCAAGAAAACTGATTGTCCATTCAGCAGAATATTTCCACTCTGGGTTATATTGCTGCAAGACAAAGGGTGACACCATCATGTTCAGTGTGGACATCAAAGGTGATTTGTTTTACCTTACGCGACTTGAAACATTAACAAGCTCTCTTGACCAAAGCAACTAACTCTGTTGACACTCCTGTTTGTTGTCTGTTGCCTTCCTTCTTGGCATTCATTAAAAGGGTAACTCAGCTGAAACATTTTCTTTGATTGCATTACAGCATGTTAGCAATGTAGTTGCTAGTAGATAGACTATGATGAATAATCTTAAAGGCTGGTATGAGGCTGAATTGAGGTTGACATGAGCTCTAAATATATCTATAGCTCCACCTGTGAAGTTCTCAGCAATTCCTGAAGAAATGAGGACCAAGTCGATCGAAGCAGGATGCCCTATTGTACTCCAGTGTGTGCTGTCGGATCCTGAGGCCCATGTTTGCTGGTACAAGGATGACAGCCAGCTTATTTCAAATTCTGGAATAGAAATCACCTCAGAGGGCAACAACAGGACAATAGTGGTTCAGTCGGCAGAGCTGTCCCACTCTGGTGTATACAGATGCACCACACAGGATGATACAGTGGAGTTTCAAGTGGAGATCAAAGGTGACTTTACACTTTTTATCTTGTGCGTTAATATAGTAACCCAACATCCTCTTTATAGATGCAACTAATAATCCCTGCTTCTACTGAACGTGGTTTGAAGGACTGTTTCATGCGCATAACCTTTAAGAACTTTTAACGCACCAGATATTTTTTTATAACTTCTTGTTTTGTGCCTTGAATTCTAAGTCTCCAAACCCCTTTTCTTATTGTGCTCAGCATTTTCTATCTTTGTACCATATTCCTGTCCATAGACATGATTTTATATAGTTTTCCTGAATTTCCAATGCTAGCATTACCAGTGACATACTCGACTTCCTTTGATGTTGAGAGAACCCAGTCACTTGAAGTGGGCAAGCTTTTGGAGCTGAAATGTGAGGTTGCAGACTCCACTGTGCCTGTCTGCTGGTATAAAGACGGCGTAAAGCTCTTTCCTCAGAATGGTTGGGATATACAGAGTAATGGCACATTGAGGAGACTCATTATTCCATCTGCTGAGCTTTTGCACTCAGGGCTATACAGCTGCCAAACCTATGATGACACTATCCACTTCACTGTGGATATCAAAGGTGATTTTTATTTTAATTTGTTGAATCTTAGAGCAAATCCTAGAGCTTCCTAGAGACTAGTGCAACTAATATTTACAGTATGCATATCCGTCTGTCTGTGTTCATGTGATGTTTTGTGTGAAGTTGTAACTGTTTCTTAAACCATGGTCAAATTAATCTCTACTGACAAAAGAAATATTTCTGTGTGATCCTTGAAAAGAAAAGTTTTCCTCCCTGAATTTGGTCAAATACAAACTTAAAGTTTCCTGTTTGGGAAAGCTAAATCTATGACCCAAAAATAAGACTGTAATTGTGCCCTGTCAAGACTACAATTATAATATTAATCATCATCTTTAGCTCCAACGTTGCTGTTGTCGCCCTTGCCCTCGCCAGAGGTTGCGGAGACGCAGTCACTTGAAGTACCCTGCCAAACTGCATCAACATGTGAAACCTCAGAACCTGCTTCCCAGGTGTCACAGCAGAGGGACAAAGAACATGATTCAAACAGAGAGCCTGATTTTGAAATGGAAGGCATCAAGAAGACCCTTGTTATCGAACCGACTCATCCGTCAAACTCTGGAGCATACTATTGTGCAACAGCAGACGATGTTGCCCAATTAATAGTAAAAACACAAGGTGATTTTTTTGGTAAATGTGTTTAATATTGTAGTTATCACTAACCATTTATGTAGCTTCTGTCTGTCTTCTTACTCGTTACAAGGATGAACTAATATGTATGGAAGTTGTGACGATATCTTTTTTTTAAGTCAGTTTTCCTTTAATGTAGGGTAATGCACATTCATATTTTGCTTCCAATGATTGTCTTAGTGCCACCTCAAACATATCTGACTGGTCCTGAAGTTGAGAAGTCTGCTGAAGCTCACTGCGCAATTGTTCAGCAATTTGAGATTTCCGATCCCATTGCCAAAGCCTGCTGGTACAAAGATGGAACTCAGATCTACCCAAAAAGGGAAGCTGACTGTGAATTACAGAGCATCAGCAAAGCTTTGCCTCTTCAGTCACAAGAAATGTCTGATGATGGGAGGTTCGACTGTGAATCATCTGGGGATGCACAGCTAGTTGCAGACAAGAAAGGTGGTGTTCCACATTGTACCTGCACAATTAATAATCAAGTATTTAGTTTCATACATGCAGCTTTCACCTAGCTCATTGTTTTCTTTTTGGCTTTGTCCAAACAGCAGAGCAGTGTCACTTTGGTAACAAGATTGGTGAGATAGCTGATGAATCTGGCCAATACACTCTTGATGTCAAAGGTGATTTGATATATTTCAACATCAGTCATCCATGTTAACCCATCACATAAATGCATATAACAGTAGTGGTGCATTTTACCATTAGCACAATCATTAAAGGCATCTGTACTTTTTTCTGTCGAAAATTGCTTTATGTCATTTTGAATTATGATTTCATGTAATCTTTTGCAGTTCTTGGCTCGTAATCCATCATATGGATGTTAATAGCTGAATCGCTGCTCTTCATACTAACATAAATGTTGTGTTTGTCAAATAATTCTTCATTTTAACAGCCATCTTTGCTTGTAACAAGCAGCTTGCAAGTCTTGAAGTCCATCTTATATCTTATTCATCACCAGATCCTCTCATTCATTTTGCTGCCCCAAACATCTCCTCTTGCAATGACAACGAACTCTTATCAAAATGAAGAAAACGTATGTTCTTTTTAGGTTTTTGGAGTGGTAGAGGACAAACTGATGGTAGAACGCATTAGGAGTCAGATGAAGGGGGAAACATAGGAGCTCAATCTCAGACCAAGACTGGTCGATCTTCTTGTTTGTCTTTGCAATGAACTATCCCATAACTTCATGCTAACCCACACTGATGTAAAATTCTGTTGTGAGAAGAATTATTGAGACCATCAATCCACTGAAAACCTTTCTCTGTGTACATCACAATGCTTATAGCGACAACGCCAAGGCTCTCTTCTGACCAAGAACAGAGGTCAACTGAAGACGCTTCTCCTGACGCCATTGACTGCATATTGGCCAAATGTAATACTGGCATCTCTGGTGGCAAGACAGGAGATCCAAAGACATATGAAGAACATTTTGGTTACATACCAACTTCTCAGTCAACACATAAATATACAAACTGGATTACAACTAAACAGCAAAAGGAACTCCCAAACATTCAACAAAAAAACAATTGTCAATCTCCAGTTAACTCTAACTCCATAAAGCCATCAATTACACAATCTGACACATTCTGTCGCACTGAAAAGCCCACAGAATATACAGGTGAGGAGTGTATTCATTATGTACAGCATGCAGTGGCCCCATCAAAGAAGCTTGGTCTTTCTTTGGATACCGTCTTCCAGACAGATGAGTTCTGTAATTTAAAAAAAAATGCACCTGTTGAATCAGGGATATCTACGATCGAGACTCTTACTGGCCAACCAGAGGAGCTGCATAGTTCAATACAGATGCCAGCATTCAACTCAGAGCGAGGTGACACCGAACAGACTTCAGCTGCCCATTTAGAGCATTTAAGTAACCAGCTAAAGTTTTCAAAAGTCAAGTCAGATTGTAATTTCCCCAAAACTGCAAATCTGTTGATGGAATCTGTTGAGGAACCCTCTAAATCCTCACATACTGCAACTGACCAACCAGAGGTGCCTTTTACCTCCTTATATACGGCAACTTTCCAATCAGAAGACTGTTTCAAATCTTCACAGACTGCATTCGTCCAATCAGATGAGTTTTGTAGCCCCATACAGACTTCAGCTGTCTTGTCAGAGAGACTTCTTGATTGCTTACTAACTAAAGGTATCCAAGAGGGGCCCGGTGACTTATTGTATACTGCAACTGAAAAATCAGAGGAGCTAAAAAGGCACCTACCAACCTCAGATGTACAGTCAGGAAGGATTGATAACTTACCGAAGACTGCATTTCTGCAAGCAAAGGACTTGTTTTACTCTAAAGAGGCCAAAGCTGTCCAATGTGGAGAACATTACAGCATGCAACAGTCTGCATATGCCAGATGTGACAACCTCCATCACCGAAAACAAGCACCATCCAACCATTCAGAGATGCTGTGCCAGTCCATGCAGGCCGAAGCAGTCCAAGCAGGGTGTCATCCCATCACCAAGGCCACAGAATACCAGGCAGAAAGCACAATTAACTCTGTGCAAAGTGCATCTACCCAGTTGACAGAGCCTTGCTATGTAAAGAAGACATCTACTGTCCAATCTGAAGAGATCTATCTATCAAGGACATGTGACAGTCACTGGAGTGACCATGTCACTGCAAATAAGGTGGCTGTTGAAGGTGATTTAAATGGTCAGCATTATCAAACAAAAATGGTCAGGCAAAATTTTTAAATTTTGTAAAACGAAGAGATTGCTCTTTGCAATCCTTGAGTGATGCCAACTTCTACATTTAGTTGCTTAATTTTGTTGTACTAAAACTACTTCAGTGGCCAGTGTAAAATATTTTAGCTTGGGTGGTCTTAGGAATAAATAAAAGATAGGGACAATAATAAATAAAAGAGCCTCAAATCCTAACTTGAATGCCTAGTTATCTCAAATCTAACCAAAGGTAGCCCCTGTGAGATTACTAATAACTTAAATATTATATTAAATAGGACTTATTTTAACTCTGAGGGATTATTGGCATGACTAATCTTGATTTGTGATTTTGTTTATTTGTTGTTTGAAAGCATAATTTCTGATCTAGTCAGTAATAGTGATGCAACTTTCTCTTAATGTTACCAAAACATCCCCAGCTTCACCCGTGAGAATTACAACACTTTGTGTGGCTGAGAGGAACAAGTGTGTTGAAGTTGGTGAATCCATAGTCCTGCAATGTGAGATATCAGATCCTAATGCTCAAGTAACTTGGTACAAGGATGGAATAAAACTACCTGAAGCAGCTGGGCAAGACATGCTGGCAGAGGGCTCTATAAGGACACTGGCTTTCCAGTCAGCGATGATGTCTCATGCAGGGATTTACATCTGCAAGACAACAGATGATGCAATGCAGTTTCATGTGGATGTTAAAGGTGAAAAATGCTATTTCTACCTTGTTTTACAAGTAGATGTTACGAAGGGTAAAGACCCTATAAATGCTAATGTTGCAAACATTGAATGGTGTCTTTACATACAGTAACTGACAAATCCTCATACTCATTGTACCTTAAAACAACTGTAGGCTCTATAACATATGGACTGTAAGAAGAACATTTGAACACTTTAACTCAAGAAATTATTTTCTATCAACAACATTAGTGCTAATAATATAGTAGAAAATCAACCCAAAATGGAAGGTTACAGATATTTATATTATTATATTGATATTTACATAAAAAAAAAAAATCTGATACCACTAGTTGAGGTGTCAGGCTAAGGTAGTGTTGATAGTTGTGAAGTACGGACCTGCAACCCGCACTGTCAACCTCCACTGGTCACTTAAACTGTCTTAAACTGAGGAGTTTTATAAATCATTCAATCACTCCACAAGGTTTATTTATTTTATACCAACATTTTTCTCTAATGCTTGATTATGACCTAATAAAAAGTTACACCGGCAGCCTGGCCACATCACTATGTATCCCAGCATGTAATGCGCAGCCAAGCTGCAATTTGCAATACACAATATGATAAATAATAGAGAGATAATAATAATTAGATAGATTATGGCGTCATAAAAGTTCTTCTCTCAGCATTTGACAGTGGTATGTTGGTCACATTGGTTTATAGGATGCAGCTCATTTTTAGATCAAAGGAAGGCATTAAAAGTGTGTCTTATACACTGACTTTTGTGGTATTTGATATGTAAAGTAACATTCTGAGTTTTTTCACTTAAGGCCATATTGTCCTTCTGGGTATTTCCATTGCTATGATTAGGCACTTTTTTCCACAGAATATTGAAAGAATTCCAGGAAAGCCATCATAGCTTTTTCAGAGAGATCTTTGGGAAAAATATATTCTTTGGTTTAGGCTGAAAACAAAGTTGTTTGACCAATGATAGGACTCTAGTCCTACTTATTAAATGATTGCCTGCAAACACGCTTTAGTTTTTTAGTTACTTTAGGCTTTTATTCATCTAACCTATAGCTTTATTGATATATCTTATTATATTTCAATTGTAAGACACTTGTGACACTAAATTCATTTTGTACAATTTTTAATTTAGGTCCTGAGAAGTTTGCAATTTCAGGTTAGAATAAAAAAAAAAAAATTCAATATTTTAGTAGTTTTTAAGAGCTTTAGTTTCAGCTTTTATTTGCTTCGTTCGGTATGTTTTATTGACAAATTCTGTTTCACATTTAATCTTGTAGCACCACTTCTGAAGTTTTCAGCTTTAATGGAGGCTGACCAGAAACAGACAGTCATGGCGGGCTGTCCCATTGCTCTGCAGTGTGAGCTGTCAGACCCCACTGGACAAGTCAGTTGGTACAAGGATGGAACACAGCTCCTACTTCAGAGTGGAGTAGACATCCAGTCAGAGGGAAGTGTGAGGAGTCTAGTTGTCCCATCAGCAGAGAGGGCTCACACTGGCATATATCGTTGTGAGTCTAAGGATGATGACATCCAGTTTGCTGTTGAAGTAAAAGGTGATTCTTTGAAACTCTGTAGAGCTTTCACTGCTTTGCACTGCCAACTAACGATAACAGTGGGTGATCTTTGTAAAATAACTAAACAGAAATAAATCTGCTTAGCCAATTTGGTTGACTAATCCAAAAACGTAAGCAACAAATTCACACCAACATAATAATTGTGTTCATTTTAGATCCAAGGTCATAAACATTTAAAACTTCTTACCTGTGGAAAATGTGTGGAAATCTTTCTAATATTGTGTTAAACATGCAGCTTCACTATGCAGCCTCTTATTATGCATGACTCACATCTTAAAAAAAGGAATTAATGTGTGTCATATAGGGATGTGGTTCTCAACTGGTGGCTCAGGACCCAAAGTGGGTTGCGAAGCTGTTTTCAGTGGGTTGCCGATGAGTGCCTGGGGGAAAAAAAAGTCACAAAGTCTTTGAAGCACTTTTATAACAGGTTTGTTTTGTTGTGTCTCTTTGTTCTGTCATGTTTTGTTCTGTCTGAGGTCCAACCTGCAATGCTATTCATGAAGTAAATCTGATTGGTTGAAAAATATGAGAAATTTGGGTCACGATTTCTCATTAAGGAGTTTGCTGGTGGGTCCTTAGGCTGGACCAGTTGAGATCCATTAATATAGGACACTAACCGAACACAGCTATTCTCTGCCATAAACAACCACTACCTGTGCTCATTCAACGCTTCTTAGATGGTGGACAATAACTTTGGATAACTCTTGATTCTTGCTCTTCAACACTTTTTTGTCAGATGTTTGGTCATTGTGAAGGTCCTTGTTTTTGTGTTTTGTGATGCTGTGTCTCAAATATCTTCTCGACTGAATATACAAGATTTTTAAGTAGTTCAAGAAATGTATGCGGTTTATTAAGACACTCTTTTTGCAATATCTGAAACCTATAGCACTACCTGTGAAGTTCTCGGAGCTTCAGGAGAGGCACAGGAACAAGTCTGTGGAAGAAGGCTGTCCCATTGTCCTCAGCTGTGAACTGTCTCATGACCCTTCTGCTCATGTCCAATGGTACAAGGATGGAATGAAGCTCCTGCCACAACACAATATGGAAACACAGTCAGACGGTCTAACAAGGACACTACTCATCAATTCTGCTGAACACATGCATGGTGGCACCTATGAATGTTCCACATCAGATGACACCATCACATTTAAAGTGGATGTAAAAGGTGATATTCTATCTTCTTTAATCTCCTAAACATACCACGACTGTCTTAGTCTATAGTGAGTGATTTGTTTTGAATGTCCATGAGAGCATGTTATGACTGAACAAGTTTTGTCCACTGAGTGAATTTCGTCTCTTATCCAAAACCCCTGTTGTTCCTCTCTCTTAGGCCGATCGCCAAAGATCATGCCAGTCTCACTGTCAGAAAAAAACAAGTTGATTGCAGTTGGTTGTCCAATTATCCTACAGTGTGAGGTCTCAGACCCTGCTTCCCAGGTTTCCTGGTTTAAAGATGAGGTGGAGCTTTTTTGCAAAACTGGCCTTGATATGAAACGAGGCGGCAGCGTGAGAAAGTTAATGATTCATTCTGCTAAGGTCTCTGATGCTGGCCTCTACAGCTGTAGCCTCGCTGATGATGTTGTGACATTCCATGTGGACGTTGAAGGTGATTTGCTTGTCTTGAGCATATTATTGTGTTTACAGGTTTCAGATGAACATTTAAGGATCCTCTTTATCACCCTTATCTGTACACTTATTTACCCAAATATCAGTTTAGATACATATGTAATATTGTATAAAATCCCCAAATACTTACAGTTAACGTGTTAAAATAACCACAACAAAAACATAATGTGCACAGCACTACTTGTCATGATATTCTGACAGCTTAACAGCAGTACTCTGAAAATCTTGTAATACCCACAGCTACTCCTGTGAAGTTTTCCACACTTCCAGAGATTGCAAGAAAGAAATTTTTTGAAGCAGGCTGCCCAGTTAAGCTGCAATGTGAAGTCTCAGAGCCAACTGCCCAAGTCTATTGGCACAAGGATGGAGAACAGCTACCTCCAGAAAGTGAATATGAAACCCAAACCAAAGACAAACTGAGAGCGCTGATTATTCAATCAGCAGAAGTCAGACACTCTGGGGCGTACAGCTGTGAGGCTGCAGATGACCGTATTGAATTCAAGGTGGATGTTGCAGGTGATCTACATACTTTGAGCTTTGTCATATTAGCTAAAGTTTTCTTAAGTCTTGGCTACCACAGCAACATTGAATAGAATTCTAAACCATTGTGTACTTAAGCTCAATCATGTATTTTGAATTATACAGCTGGACATACTTTTAAAAATATATAATTTGTGAGGGCTTACAATAAATGGATCATAGATAAGTTCATAAAGGATGACATCAGATTCAAAACTGATAGCTACCGGTACTAAAGTAATGCCAGTTATATTTTCAGCAACCTGTTGAATATCATTACATCCAGCAACCTGCAGTAGGCAACCTGCTTTAGCCAAGCAAAGCTCTGGTAAATAGACTAGTCTCCAGCACAGGCAAAGTTAGCGATAAGCAAAATATAATACTAGCACATTGGAGCCTTAAGCATCCATACAGCCAGATGTCTTATGAAGAATGTTGGAGACCACAACTCCAAAGCAATACTAAAACTGTGCTTTCTGCTTCAGTCGCGTGTATAAATGTGCATTTGTTTGCTAACATGTTCACAAAAAAATGCTGTTGAACAACTCAGTCCTGTGATACATGTAGTGGTCCAATTTTTCTCTATTTCTGAACATGTCCCAGGATGCCACTGCCTGCAAGATGCTGAGCACAGCATCCTGCACGCAGAATGTGCTTGGTACTGTAATCAAAACTTATCAAGTACCATTTGCAAGATGCTGCAAACCTCCTGCCCTGGAAGGGAATTAATGCTCTATTTCCTGGATTAACAAATGCAAAATAATATATCAAAAGACAGTCAGATGAAGACAGTGCAGCAAGTCAATCTGGTTTTAGCCATTTAAACTGTTCCAAAGCACAATATTGTCAATATGAAATAGAAATGTAATTTGACTCATTGGTCATTACACTGGATCACTGATTGCATGGCAATTCATGTGCAAACCTATCTCAACACAAAATATTTGTTTTGTGGTTAAGCCAAACAATATTGACAACAGTTTGTCAAATCTGAAATCAAAATTTTGAGTCCTGTCACCTATAAATCCAAGTATGTTACATAACAGAGCATTCAATGAATTGAAATTCCTATAGCACCGGTTTGATTCTCAGCTGTTCCAGAGGCTGAAAGGAGCACATCTGTGGAAGCAGGCAGTTTGATCAAACCTCAGTGTGAGATCTCAGACCCAAGAGGCCAGACCTGCTTGTGTGAGGATGGGGTTAAACCATTGCCAAAATCAGAAATAAACATTATTTCTGAAGGAATTAAGACGACAAAAGTTGAGGAATCGACCATGTCTTCATGCTCTGGCGTGTACAGTTGTAAAACTGATGATGAATCAGAAATCAACGATTTCCATGTGGAGGTGAAAGGTGATATGCTTTTTCTTAGAAAGATGTAATCATTGTAGTTCCCTTTTCAGACCCATAGAAACCTGATCATCATCATATCTTTATAGCTCATTTCCCTTTAATTAACCAAATTCTAATAATTGTTTAGTCGTTCCATATGCATTCTGAACAGTCATGGCCAGTGAGGAAGAATTAGCATGAATTCTGATGAGTCTGTTTTTTCCCCAACAGACCAACAGCTACTGCATTGCTTCAGTGCACTACTTCAATTTTTTCTTTGCTCTAAAAAGGATTAACACCCACTTAAATACCCATCATAACATCTATGAAAAACGTAGATAGCAAGGCTTTTCTAAGCTCTGAAACACCTGGCCTTACAGCTGAGCTGCTGCATGTACTACGAGCAAAAACAATAAGAGATACTTTCAAGCAAAAACTTACTGTCTTTGTGATATCTTTTCTGCAGCACCACCGGTGACATTTTCTGAAATCCCAGAGGAGGACCTCTTCAAGAGTGTTGTGGAACAAGAAGAGCTTGTTCTGTCTTGTGAAGTATCTAGGGCTGATGGTGTTGTCCAGTGGTACAAAGACGGAATTGAGATGCAACAAAGCAATAAAATCACTATCAAAGCAGAAGGCACCCAATGGAATCTCACAATCCATCAAGCCCAATTGTCTGATACAGGCACCTACTCTTGTCGTGCAGGCGACAATGTTTTGCTGTTCAAGGTGAATGTACGAGGTAAGATAACAGCTATGATTAATGAAAATACAAATGACCAAATGTTTTAATTGACCTAAGTTTAAATAGAAATAATAGTCCAATGTCATTTGTTCTTCATTCATAGAGCCTCCAGTCATGATCACTTATCCTAAGGAGGATGTCCATCTTGATCGTCATGTCCCTGAGGAAATTATTCTAAGCTGTGAATTGTCTCGTCAAAACGGTGCCGTCAGCTGGTACAAAGATGGTCAAAAGCTGCAAGAGAGCGAGAACATAAAACTCAAGGTTGAAGGCCCTTATCGACGTCTGAAGATTATTTCAAGTGGAGTTGAGGATTCTGGGGAATATGTCTGTGATACAGCCGACGATTCAATATTCTTTCATCTAACTATTACAGGTAAAGTAAAGTGTTTGTGAAAACATTTGAGAATCATACAAAAAAGGACAATGAGTAGATGTTCTTATTGAAGGTATCAGTATGCTTAAAGAAAAAAAATTGTGTTAAGTGTTTATAGCCAATTTTGAATGTTGGTTGAAGGGGAAATTGTAGGAAATCCCCACTCAGTATCACAGACTTTCTCCTAAAAAGCATTTGTCTTGATTCCAATAGTTGTCAATCTCAGAACATAGTAATAACTGGGATCTTTCTTCTCTATGCAAGTTATTGTTGACAGGGACACTTGCAACTTGAGTCCTATGAAGAGTTGACCACTTTTACGACCATCATTTTATCCATACTCATACAGTATGCAAGAAGGATTGAAAAATAAATTAATCAGACTGGTACTGATATTGCATTTTTGCCAGTGCTTTTTGGGTCTTATCTTGATGACAATATCTCTGTGCAGAACCTCCAGTGCGCATTGTGTCCCCAAGTCAGTCCCAAATGGAGCTGTGCCAGCAGACCTCTGAGAGGATGGTACTGAGCTGTGAGATCTCCCGGCCTAATGCAGTGGTGCGCTGGTACCGAGACGGACTTGAAGTGGAGGAGAACGACAACCTCATTCTCGAGGTGGATGGTGTCTACAGAAGACTTATAATACCTGAAACTACAGTCAAAGATTCAGCCGAATACGTCTGTGATACAGCAGATGACTCCATGACTTTCTTTGTCAACATAGCAGGTGAAGAAAGCTTAAGAATAAAAAAGGGTCATCTTTTTTCTATGTTGAAGGGATTTTAACAAAACGTTTTCTTATGCAGAGCCTCCTGTCCGCTTTGTACGTCCAAGGAAGATGGCAAGTAGAGTGGAGATGGTGGCTGGGGAGACTCTTGTTCTAGACTGTGAAGTTTCCAGATCAAATGCAGAGGTCAGCTGGAAGAGGAATGGGGAAGAAGTCGAAGACTCCAGAAATATCACCATCCTTGAGGATGGAGTCATTCGTCAATTAACCATTCACTCACTCGTACTTGAGGATACTGGGCAATATGTCTGCGATGCAAAGGATGATGTGATGGATTTCCAAGTAAAAGTGCAAGGTAGGCAACTATACTTACTGAAAAAACGATATGGGATCTCACAGTTTTGACAGAAGACAAAGTTCCAAAAAAGAAGTTCCCTATATTGTGCAATCATGATCCATGTGTTATGAGTACACATTTTTCTCTAGTTGGAGCTATATCATTTAATCAAATGTATATGCTCTCTACCATACAACTTACTTTTAAAGAGTAGTTAAGATGAAAAATTCTGGACAGATGATAAAAAGACAAAATATTTTGTAACTCAACAGAATTTCTGTTCTTTCCTTTTCTGTTCATTTTCAGAGTTGCCTGTAAAAATTGTTGGCAAAACCGATGCAAAAACAGAAAAGCAGTTCTTAGTATCAGATGACATTATTCTTGTATGTGAACTATCAAGATCCAATGCCTCTGTCAGCTGGTACAAAGATAATCAATTAATTGATGAAACTGAACGATACTGTAGCGAGGAGCAAGGCGTTTTCCGATCACTGGTTGTCCTTAATGCTGGGCTGGAAGACTCAGGAGAGTACATCTGTGATGCAAAGGATGATAAGATGGTCTTCTATATCACTGTTAAAGGTGATCATATGATTAAGCAATACATTTGTTATCTGTGCTTCCTTGATTAAGGAGGAAAATAATGCAATGTCTTTTTTACGTACAGAACCTCCAGTGCAGATTATTGGAAACTCAGGCAACCCAGAGCATCACATTCTGGTGGCAGGAGATGACCTTACTCTGGAGTGTGAGGTGTCTCGGCCCAACGCCTCTGTTCAGTGGTTGTGGAATGGCGATATACTGAAACCAGACACTCGAATAAAAATTGAAAGCCATGATGTTGTGAGGAAACTTGTTCTCTCTGGACTTCAGCCCTCAGATTCTGGAAAATACATTTGTGATGCCGTCGATGACAAATTGATAACAATTGTCGAGGTCCAAGGTAAGACCAAAATGACATCTCACAAATATCCAATTTCACGAGTCCTGTTTGATTCACTCAATGTTTCAACATGCAAGTTTCTTTGTAAATCTCGCTTTCCACAGAGCTCCCTGCTAAATTTGTGAATAAAAATGAAAGTAGTAAAATCTCAGCTTATGAGAATGAGAGTGTCACATTGTGTGCCACTGTGAGCCGTGAAAGAGCTAATGTCCGGTGGCTAAAGGATGGCCAACTGCTGAACCAGGACAACATTCACATTTCCAGTGAGGGTATTACCCACAAGCTCACCATTAATCCCCTGCAGCTGTCAGATTCTGGAGAATATGTCTGTGACGTAAATACGGATGAGATGTATTTCAGTCTTTTAGTAAAAGGTGAGAACTCAACCCTGCTAAACAAAATGTCACCTCTATTTACATTTTTACATTTTTTAACTGTGAGAATCGCAAAGTTATTATCTCTGGAATTATATGATTTTTGTGTACACATCAGAAATGCCAGTGAAATTCATCAGACCTTTGGAGAACATAGTGTCTTTGAAGGGCAATAGCCTAATATTATGTTGTGAGATCAACAAGCCCAAAGGAGATGTCCAGTGGCTAAAAGACGGCCAAGAGATCCCACCCAGCCGCCGGCACACCATACGGGCACAAGCTCGAGAGCGAAGCTTTACTATCCACCAACTACAAGATGAAGATGCAGGAGAATATGCCTGTGAATCCACAGATGACAGGACCTCAGCCACTGTCACTGTAGAAAGTAAGTCAATTCTAAATCAGCAAACTTTAAGGCTTGTCAGAACTGAAAAAAGTGTAAAGCACAGTGAATCTAATTTAGATGAATGCTTTGCCTTCAGCTCCCTGCCTTGTTGAGTTTATAGCGGAGCTCCGTAACACCACGGTCCGTGAAGGAGAAGACGCAGTATTTAAGTGTGTGGTCTCACCAGAGGACACTCGGTTGGTGTGGCGTCTAAATGGCAAGCAAGTAGCTGTGAATGAGCGCACTCCCATTTCAAGCAATGGACTATGCCACATGCTCTGCATCCACAACTGCAGGGTTTCAGATAGCGCCAGAGTGACAGCTGATGCCGAGGGGTTGGTATCAGAGGCAGAACTCCAGGTTCAAGGTGAGTTGAGGCCCCTTACATAAGAACTTTCAGTATACTCCATCAAATCATAGAAGTTCCAAAATTTAACAATCATTTACTGTTAAAATACCTCATATGTCTCTGGTGGTTATCCCTGTATGCTCAACTGTGAGCAATTTTTAAAAATACTGGTGTGAATGTGAACATAAACGCAAGAGATTTTGAATGGTTGAGTAGCATTAGCATACATTGAGAGAGAAATATTGACCCTTTAGATAAAATTCAATTTTTGAAGAGTGACGGTCAATGTTTGGCAGCTTCTCCTGTTAGGATTCCTCCAGTAACTGACACAGACAAGTGGCTCTGTGGTTTTGATGTTTGACACAGCAGGGGGAAAGTCTCCTCAGACCGTTTAACTTGCTCAATGTGTTGTACTTGCACTGTCACTTTACTGATCTTCAAATACTTAAACATTGACATTATGCAGTTATCTAGTAACTTGCTTAATTCGCTTTTAGAGCAACAGGTGTTGTTCACCAAGAAAATGGCACCGCTTGTAGCTGAAGAGTACAGTGAGGCCACTCTAGAGGTGGAGGTGAGTGTGGATTCTGGCGAGGTGCAGTGGATGAGGCAAGGGGTGCTGATCCACCCGGGAGCCAAGTACACCCTGAAACACAAAGGCCAACTACACAGCCTCCACATCCACACACTGGCCATGTCTGACCGGGGCACCTACAGCTGTGAAACCCTCCATGACCGCACGCAAGCCCAGCTCACAGTGGAACGTGAGTGTGCACATGTTCTCACTATGCCCCGTTGCTGTTTGTTTACCGGCGTTGCCGACGACTCCAACTCTTGCCATTGCTTCTTGTGAAGGCAAAGCTCAATTAACTGAGTAAGAGTAATTTGAGTGACTGGGGACCAAGGTGGCACTTGTACTGGAACATGATGGCAACCAACAGGTGATAGCCTTACAGCCCAAGCAGACTTTCAGACCAGAGTTTCTGTGTTGACAAGATCTATAAAGTCTTTTGATTTCCAATGTCAAATCCTACCGAAGTTCAATGAGGAAATTATTGATAAACAACAAGACATCTCTGTTAAATAACAAGAATAAAAACTTACAAAGTACAATTTTACCAACAAGCACCACTGTGTGTCTTAAAATACCAAGCTTGAGACACTATAACATTGACATCTTGTAGTGATTAAGACGTACTTATGCTTGTTTTTCTTGGTACGGGCTGCTTATATTTCTTCGTCCTATGATCCACAGGCCAATGGTTGAATTAAAGGCTGTTCTTTCAACACTAGTGTGGGTGGGAAGGGGACAGTCAGGACTTCAGGCTGCTGTTGGCACCTCCTATGAATTTGGATCTCCTCTCATTGCATCTAAATTTATACACTGGCCTTCAAAACTAAGGTTGTTGTCATCAGGTCTCCAAAATAAACACTCCTTTTTTTTCCACAGGGAATGCTCGTCTGTGTTAGAATAAGTGAAAAATGTTGGCAGTTTCAGATGTGGCTTTTGTGTAAAGCCCCATACTCAAATGACTAAAATATCCGCTTGTCAATGTGTGCCAGCATGGATTGTTTAGCTGCAGACTGCTGCCTATCCATTCTGCAACAGAGATCGGACACCATGTCTACGGTGTTAGGGTGGAATGGGGCCAATCTTTCAAACATTACCTTTGTTAAACTACTATTTGGTTTTCATTATACTGGAAAGCACTAACATAGAAAGCACCCACAAAGTATTCTGAATGTAGCTATGTCTCCAAAATTTTCTTCACAGCTCGAAAAATCACAATGAAGAGAGGGCTGACTGACATTAAAACCACAGAGAGAGAAACAGCGTCTTTTGAAGTGGAGCTGTCCCATCCAAATGTTCCAGGCACCTGGACAAGAAACGGAATCAAACTGAAGCCGACAAATCACTTCCGTATGAGTGCCAA
This sequence comes from Labrus bergylta, assembly GCF_963930695.1. Classification (NCBI taxonomy): domain Eukaryota; kingdom Metazoa; phylum Chordata; class Actinopteri; order Labriformes; family Labridae; genus Labrus; species Labrus bergylta. The sequence goes on along the minus strand of NC_089207.1, from coordinate 16,981,311 downwards.
AGGACCAGTCCACAGCCTCACCATCTCTAACCTTTCAGTAGAGGACACTGGCAGTTTTATGTTCTGTGTAGAGAATTTGAAGACAACTGCAAGACTTGTTGTGAAGGGTAGGTCATTTTGAAAAATAGATTATAGGGATATTTTAAAACGAACGAAAAAGATCTGATTTCTAAGTTGTAGCAATGTATACAATTTATCATGTCTGCTGCTGTGACACAGGCTCATAATGACTGTCTACATCATCCTTATTTTGTTTGAGTTGTTGTGTGACTTTGGTGTTATGAAGAGTTGAATGGATCCAACATACTGTAGTACAAAAATGAAGACACACTAACCAGTAGTGGTAGTGGTAGAACAGTGTCTTCTGTGTTCTGCAAGGTAAAATTGAAGACATTGTTTATGAAGTCTGATGACTTCGAAGAGAGCTATGTGACTGTTTCCAGTTCTTGAAAAAAGGGTTCTTACCTTAACCAAATAGTCTTAACTCTGCACTGATCCTATCTGTGATGTTGTCTGACAGTTATATGACAACAGAAGCCTGTCAGTGGTAAGAAGAAACACTTCTTATGGGAGGTACTTTTTTTCAGGAACAGTTGGCCTAAAAGATTATGTTGAAGCCATTACAGCCCACCAATGTACTGCCAGATTATTTATATAACTTTTTGTATTAATCAAAGTAATAAGATACCAGGTTAAAATTGGGTCCAGGTTTTAAAATATCAGACGTTCCCTTAAAAAATGGACTCAAACGTTATTCTAGGCAAATAACCACTTTTACTACTAAATAGTATGAGGAAAATTAACGTATATTTTAAAACATCTTATTTATTTTTCAGCTCCCAAACCATGTACAGTACAGAGCAGTACTCAAATGCCAACCAATGGAGGCACCATAATAGACTACAGTGACGGCTTTGCTACTGTTGCCTTCATCCAGTCTCACATTACAAACACAAATTGCCTAGCATGACACATTGAAAAGCGGTAGCTCTGTTCAGTCTTTTCTGTCAGGTGTTAGTTTAACCTCATGCTGTAAAATAATCCGCTCCATACCGAGTCACTCAGTAAGCTTCATCCCTTTTGAGCTAGGGGTTGAAAAGCTGAGGATGACGATTGGATGAAACTGTCATCGCGATAAATTAGTAACTAAATAGAAAAGTTAGTAAATCTGAAATTTAAGATTGGTTGGTTTGACTGACTAATATTTCATTCTTACTCTAACAGAGCCCCCCGTGACCATCTTCAGAAAACTGGAAGACCAGAAATTCCCTGATGGGGCGATAATCTCCATTGAGTGTGAGCTTTCAAGACATAATGTCGATGTGAAATGGCTGAAGGCAAGTGTGGAATTACTTCTCATGACCAACAGTACTCATGACTTTAAATGTTTGCTGGTCTGAAATTCGACAGCTCGTGTCAATTGTAGTCCATCAATTTTGTGTTGACCAGTATGTAACTATATATAGCAAAATTAAGAAAAGCATCACATAGTTTTAATGAATAAAGTTATTAGTTTGCCATTGCTTTAACTTCATAACTGATTTTTGTTATTGTTTTTTTCAGAACGGGGTCGAGGTTAAGCCGGGCAAGGACTTGCGCATTTATGCAATGGGAAGGAAACGTTTTCTTCAGGTCATGAAATGTAATGTCAGTGATTCTGGAGTGTACACCTGCGATGCTGGAGATGTAACTACGTCCTGCACTGTGGAGGTCTATGGTAAAGTCCGCTGTCTAGATACTGTAAATTATACAAGGTCTTCTCGTTTTAAAGTTTTTATTTTGGTATATGTTGCATAAAGAACAGCAGCAGTTGGGGCTACATCATGAAAGCAAAATGAGATGTGTAACTAATTCAAAAATAGACTTGAATCGTGAATCCAGAATAGATTCTGAATCGAATCATGACCCCAAGAATCCAAATCGAATCGAATAGTGAGACACCTAAAGATTCCCAGCCCTATTAACATTACTTAGAATATTATCAATATGAAAAGGGGGGGGGGGGGGGGGGGGGTGAGGTCTTTTGAACCGGGGCCTTGCTTTGAGTTGATGACACAAAAATGACATAACAGTGCTTTGATATTTACTGTAAAACACTAACATTTAGCATACAAACTACAGTTGTATACTATGGTTCAGAAATAAATGTCTACCCATTACAGCATTATATTTTAAAAGGAGTATAGTGAATGTTATAGCACAGACCTCTTCCTTGCTGCGCACTAATTAGATATAAATTGAGTCTTGTAATTGTAAGGGATGTTGTTTTTTTGTTTGCTTTTTTACCATTTGAATTTGTTCAAAGGTAATAGAAAGCTGTTTTCTTGGCAGAGCGTGAGCTACAGATCCTACATGGTCTTGAAGACCTGGACATCCAGGAAGATCAGAATGCAGTGTTTGTCTGTGAGATCTCAGTGGAGGATGTGCCGGGAGAATGGTACAAAAATGGGGAGAGGATACAGCCCACCAGCACCGTCAAGATCCGCCAGGAAGGTCAGCATCAAAATCAGAAACACATGTTCCTGCATGTCGGCTGATGATGTGTGGGTGTGACACATGACCTAGCCTGTAAAAACATCCAACTTATAAAAAACTGAAAAATATGGTATGTGTTGACATGTAAATTGTCATTTCAGGGACCAAACATTTTCTTCTTATGTGCAATGTGCGAGCAGAGGACTCGGGAAAGATCCAGTTTGTCGCCAGACAAGTTGAATCTGTCGCTCACCTGGGGGTGGAAGGTATGATTTATACATATTAGAAGGTGTTCATTCAACAGGGTTGGCTTATGAATGAAGTTTTGTAGTCCTTACTCATAAATTACACAAGATTTGAATTTGCTCAGTAGAGTTTATATTTTTCCCCACAGAATATAATTATTGCTGTTTTTTTTTTGTTTTTTTTTACTGTAAGCGCTTAAAGCTCTACAACTCATTTCTGGTCGTATAAATTAGGGGCCTTGTGGGGTAGAAAGTGTGTTGATTTTGGCTTCTGGAAACATTAACTCTATAATCAAGTCCCACGATGTTTTAATTTCCTCAGTCTTCCATTTATAATGTGATCACTAAATACTCCATTGTCCATTGCAGAGCTCCCAGTCAACATAGTCAAACCTCTGCAGGATAAGACGGCCCTTGAGAAGACTCGGGTGCTCCTGGATTGTGCTGTATCAAACCCTAGATGTAGCATCCGCTGGTACAAAGGCAGCAACGTCATCCTGCCATCCGAGCGATTTGAGATCTGCAGTGAAGGCTGTTACCGCAAACTAATCATCCAGGAGGTGGCGCAACATGATGAGGGCACATACAGTGTACAGGTTGGAGAGCATACATGCTCTGCAAAACTGACCGTGGAGGGTAAGATTTTGTAATCAATACAAGCTCTGTGGAGTTGACACAGTCAACTTTGGCAGTCACACATACATATATATATATTAATTTGATTGTTATTGCTATACTCCACAGCGAGTACAGGCATTAGTGATGGATGCCATGTTTTGAGTTGCAAGGCTTCCTTTTTCCCAAAAAAGTGTAATAAAGACCAACCTCTTGTACTGAAGCTTACACAGGGAATGGAGGATCACATACATAGCCTCTTAGCTCCATCTGCTGGCCAAGCAAAGCTAACACATGTAATGTCTCTCCTTTTGTTCTCATTTTGGCCTTAATTTCCATGTTATGGGGATAAAGGGATGAAACAGCCACACTTTTTTGTCTTATTTTAAACAAGTGTATTGTACAATATAATCAATCCTGTAAAAACAAAAAATAATCCGGCACAGAATACGTATCTAACAACACCTCCAAAACTGTTTGAGTTGGAATTAGTTTGCATAAAATTGTAATAAGGCAGTCACACTTAAATATAAACTATATTTATGTGATTGTTATTAGAAATCAGGAACTGATAATATAGCAAGTACAGGCATAAGTGATGTATGCCATGTTTTGAGTTACAATCCTTCCTATTTTACCAACAACTCACTCCCAGAGTGGAATAAAGACCAGCCATCTGTACTAACACTTACACGGGGAAGGGAGGATCACATGATGGCGAAGCAAAGCTAACACATGTAATGTCTCTCTTGGATAACAGCACATTTATTCTGTTTGAAGCTAACATTTGCCACATTCTGGTTTAATTTTGGCCTTAATTTCTATGTTATGGGGTTAAAGATGAAACAGAGCCACTGACGTCGCTGTTAATTTATTAGTTATTGCAGACTATTATTCAACTTTCTGAACACTAAACTATGTCATAATAATCATATGTATAAAATAGTGCCCAGAACATAGCCAAAAAAGGAAGATTGTTATCAAACAAGCAAACAAGCCCAGTTTTCTTTCTTTAAAAACAAGTGATCATACATATGATTAGTTTGGAAAAATGCAAAGGTTACTTTATTAAAAATTGTTCTATAAGTATAATAGGTCAGTGCCCTCCAAAATGTTCTCACCTTAAATATATAGAGGTAGAGGACTGAAGAGTAATCATTTCCATAAATAACAAAACGCCCTTTTCAGAGCAAACATTTTGACTTTATGAAGTTTTGATGCCTTACCCTCGAGTTAGCTCCCTCTCTTGCAGCCAACATGCCGGCGATGTGAAGCCCATTTCCCCCTGGCTTGCTGGTACACTTTAAAAGAATTTCTGTAAGCTTTCTGTAACTCTATAAAGATGAACATAATGATTCCAATATCAGTTTAGTTGCATTTTTTTCAGACTCAAATACAAAAATGCAAAACACTTGAAGAAATATAAATGTATCAGAAAGAAAACGATATATTGCTTATTATAATAATAATAATAGTAATAAAAGTAATAATAATAATAATACAAATAAAAAGTAGCATCAGGGAGATCTTGAGCTGTCGAGGGGCTGGATGTTCAAGCAGGTTCTAATGACTTAAATACAAAGCATTAAAGTTATTATTACAAAAAAACAAATGAAATTGACAGGTACTTCATCAAAATGCATATTTCTAAATGTACAACCCTAGCACACCTAATGATGTTTCTAATAAAAAATAAACAAATGAATGCAAAAAGTAAACATCACCAAGCCAAAACAAATCCTGGACATGATAATTCAAGTAACACATTTTACATTTTGTCTGTGGGAAAACAGCTGGAGCACTTCATTAATTCAAGATTTACGGTAAAGCAGATACATTGAAAGTTACACCGCCATCAAGTGAGCCGTCTTTTGCAAAACCCCGGTCAAGCGAGCCACCGCTTGAAATATGATGCGCATCTACGGTACGGGTGCTTGGAGCGCCCAAAAAGGAGGAATGCGGCCGCGTATTTCAAGAACTTGAAATAAAAATGAAATAAGAATTTAATTACAACAATTGTATTTTATTTTGAAAAATCTAAGACAGGTGACAATAAACTTTCAAAGGATTCTTGTTCCCCATGTCCCTGGCTGTTATCCTGAGAATTTTCTGGAGATTTAATGTAAAGTTATTTAAAAAAAATAAATAAAGGTAAATTCTGCTGAAACTGCATAGAGACACTTTGATATTTTAGTCCTATTTAATATTTTATTTGATCAAATCTATGAAAGGTGACAAATATCTTTCAATTGATTCTTATTCTTCGTGTCCCTGACTGTTGTCCTGAGAATTGTCAGGAGATTTTACTGTATAGCTTTTGAGAGAATTAAAGATAAAGTCTGCTCAAATTACATAGAGACACTTTGATATTGTAGTCATATTGAATATTTTATTTGATAAAATCTATGACAGGTGACAAAGATCTGGCAATTGATTCTTGTTCCTCATGTCCCTGACTGTTATCCTGAGAATTTTCAGGAGATTTAATGTAAAGTTATTAAAATAAATAAATAAAGGTAAATTCTGCTGAAACTGCATAGAGACACTTTGATATTTTAGTCATATTTAATATTTTACTTAGAAAAATCTGTTAAATCTATGACAGGTAACAAAGATCTTTCAAAGGATTCTTCAAGTTAATGAGATGATTATGTCAGCTCCAGCATTAGCTAGCGAGACACAAACAACACAGGACAGACAAAGTTTAAACTTAGCAGACATAAGCTCGGTCTGACAGCCCTCTTCATCCTCTTCATCCTCTTCATCCTCCTCGTACTCTTCATCATCTTCCATCTGCGGCATCACTTGTGAATTAAAAGCCATCAAGCAAGCAACTGTAATCTAGTTAGTTTAATTCAAACTTAACGCGGTCCTTTATCAGCTGATTCTCACCGAAATGGTTCAACACTTAAAGAAACTAGTAGAGAAATGTTTGCAGTGCTCTCAGGCAAAGTTCATGGGTAAGCGTGAGCACGTCACTGTAACGTCATTACGTAAATTAAAAATATAATTTGAATTTTATAATATACATTTTTATTTTTGTCAAAACAAATCGATATTTTAATATTTAGGTAAATATTACAGTTTATTATAAACGTTCTCACTTTCACCAAATTACTAGTTGGAGGCGTGGCTTTTGGAGGACTGGCTCCGCCCCCTCCAGCCACCCTGTATTAAAATGAAGACAAAAAGACCCCTAAAGGTGATTGGAAAGAAAAAAAAAGAAAAAAACAATTATGCATTTAAAATGACAGGGTTAAAATTTACACAAATAAAGTGAACAAAGTTAGTCAAAAAAATATGGACGAAAGCTTATTTAACTGTGGTAGGCTATTATGATAAGACCAAGGGTTCCTAATGGTTCTCAGTTTTCTTCCAATTTAAGTAATTTCTCTTTTTGAAAATAAACATCATTCCATTTGATAACTTCCTAATATTTTATGAAAAAACTGAACATGGGATATTTTTTACACAGAGACATAAACATTTTTGGCTTTTAGATTTCAGCATTTACAAACAAACACAAATACAAAGATATGGGCTTTGTGTGGCTATCAAGACAAGGCCTGACATAAAAAAATATATATATATTTTGTGAACCCACAATTTCCTTTTGTCTGTCTGGTTATTCAGCCCGGTCCCTGCAGATGGTGCGGGAGCTGAAGGATGTGGAGGTCATGGCCCCGAATGAGGCCTGCTTCGAATGTGAGGTGTCAGTCCCGGTCCTCAAAGCTCCGGTGTGGAGTCTGAATGGAGAGCCCTTACAGGACAGTTCCCAGGTTAGCCTGGAGAAGATGGGCACGGTCCACAGGCTGACCCTCAGACAAACCTCCCCGGACATGAGTGGAGAAGTGGAGTTTACCTACGGGAAAGCAAATAGCCGAGCACAGCTTCGAGTACTTAGTAAGTAATAGAAGTATAGCTGATTTTGTGTTATCTTCAAAGCTTTTCTTTTACGTTTTTTTAGACTGTAACTTTACTTACATTGTCAGTAGAACATACAAATGTAAAATACATGTTGCTTTTATACACTTTTTTGAAAATACTCTGTCACACAAAGGGCAGGAATCTGCTAGAAATAAGAACATAAAACCATTAAGAATAGAATGAGATAAACTTTCTTTAAGGTGGATTTATCACTTGTCATTCAGAGCCAGCTTTGAAATAGAAAAGTTAACATTTGGCATTTGGTAAGACTGATTGTAAAGCAATGACTTCAACTAGTTTTCATGTGTGTTGATCACAGCTCTTTGAATGGGAAGGAAGCATTTTCGACTAATTTCCCCTGGAGAACAATCTTTATTTATATTTTCTTAAATTACATTTTAAAGTGTCTTGAAAATAGTCTTCAGTGACAGGCTCAGTTTACAACAGAGTCTTTATTGATACGAGACCAGGTTACCGATACATTGACCTTAACCATTCTTAAACATAAATCTCCCAAAGACAAGCCATTTTGTAGGTAACTATGTCAATATAAAGGGTGTCTACATGTTAGAACTGTTCACATCTGTGAAGCATCAGATGACAGAAGGCATTCCAGTAACTTAAACTGGTAAAAATTATTTAATACATACAGTAGGACAGTTGAAGAGAGAAAGGAAATGTGGGAGGATGATTTGTAGAAAAGGGCCATGGCCGGATTCGAACCCGGCCTGGCATCCCAAATCTTGAGTCTTTGCAATGCATTCATTCCATATGATGTCCAATCTTTCTCAAATATGCAGAATCATCTCTAGAATTTGTAAAAATGCTAAATAATTTGATTAATATGCATGTTGAGGTTTATCAGCCTTTTTATAGCCTTAGTGGTAACACTGAATTTAAATGAGCTTAACCACATCCAACCAATACCGCCACCAGACCTCCCATTTGTAAACGTGTTGAATGTAATTCATAAATGAACCACTAGATGGAGGTAATGACAAAGCTTTGACTTGGCTCATATGGTCAAATCAGCATCCTAAATTAGAGAGTCGGTGTACTGATGCACTTTTTCAAATAAGGAGAGAAAAATGTGCTTTAATGTGATTTTCTTTTAATCTAGATCTATTTAGCAAAACAAACTTAAAACAGCATGATAAGTCAATAAATCCATCATATATAACAAAACAGATTCATAAATCCTTCAACCTGATTCTGAGTTGGCAGCATGACGTGTTAAGTGTGTTGCATGACTTGGCACTGCACATGCAGCACATTAGTAATAAATGCAGTAAATGCTTTGGCTCCTTGTATGCTGCATTCTGTAAATAATATAAGGTGTTTATGATGCATCAAGGGATGTAGGTCAGGCATCACAGAGCACACAGACCTACAAAACCTTCTTGGGCTTTTTAAATGTGCAGTGCAGTAAACTAATTTTAGCTCGATTTTATTATGTGGGCTTATAAAGAAAGGGTATTAGGTTCAGCGATTGGGCTTTGGTGGTGAGCCTGGTCAAGAACTGATGCGGTATTTAGGGCAAAGCACAGCACAACCAGAAGGCCTCTTCAGCTTTGAAATGAAACAAAAGTAAAATGTATGTGTTCATAAACTAATACAGACTGTGTCTTCCACTACGTTCATTTGATTGCTTTACTTGTATTTTATTTTGAAGGATCAGAAACATGATGCAAATGTATTAAATGTGAGGTGACAAAGACAACCAAATGAATTCCATGATTTTTAAAGTCTTGTAATAAAGCCACAGTACTCTCTGTGTATTTTGAATTAGTACACTTTAACATAATATGTTTGAATGCATGAACAACTTGTAACAGAGCAGTTGTACTGCACATGCTGTTTCTTGTTTCGCAATGAAAAGTTGGAGTTCTTCCGACCACGGTGAACATCAGATGAGGTTTACACAACCGCTCCCTCTTTGTGGGAAATGTAGTTATTACAACAGCTCAGAGTAAATGATTATATAACCAAGTGAAAGATATCAAAATGAAAAAGAAAAAAGTACTGACAGTTATAAAATTAAATAATAATATATAAATATTGTGTACTGCTACACCTATGGATGGATAATAAGAATATAGCAGGCATGCCAGTAGAATAGTTGTTAGTGTGTGCGCCCCATGTACAGAGGCTGTGGTCCTTCAAGTGGGCGACCCAGAACCTGATCAGTGGCTCTCTCTCTCTGATTTCTGACTCTATCCACTGTCCTATCTCTACGATAACAGCCTAAAAAGCCCAAAAATGAATCTTTAAAAAAAAAAAAAGGCTTCACTGTAAAATAGCTTGTACTTGGGAAAGACACTGGTAGGTCATTTACTTCAATCAAAATGCTTAAATATTGGGAGAGCAAAAGTGTGTTTTTTTAATATTATCTCTGAGTGTGTTCAGAAATAATTTTTGAAATATATTCAGAAAAAAGGATTTCATTTCCATTCCTCAAAACAGACTTTTACTTTTTCCTGGTCAAATAATAGATTGATAGATAGATAGATTCAGATTTTTTTTTAAGCCCTTAAAATCTGTCAAATACAACAATGTTAGAAGTAAAATCTCTCTGTTGTGTGAATGTCTCTTGTGTACATCATGGGCCAGAAGAACTCGTCATAACGGGTCTCAGGTGGATGTTGATTACTTTTAAGTGGTCTCAAACAGAGATGTTTAAAGAAAAAATGTTTTTAGCAACTGTGCTTTACAAAAAAATGTGAATTAAAACTTGTCATAGAATGGACAGTTTACACGTGACAGGATTATATTTTGACAGAATGAGGTCAGACTTGTTGACTGAAGCTGTCGGGTCCAGTCTCATTTTTTCCTCTGCTCATATTTCAGGTGATCCGTGAGTGACATCTCCAATCTGTCATCGCCTGATCGACACTGATTGATGCTTTTAAGTTGTGACATTGACATCGCTTCTATATCTACAAACAAGAATGTCTATAAAAGTGGTTTAAACAGGGTTGTGATGAATATCATGCAGTTCAATTAACTGAGGGAGCGTTGTTGTTGTTGTTGTTTTTTTGCATACAAGGAAGTAAGATCTGACTGTAGAAAAATGTGTCATTGTTAGAGTGTGCGGATGTTTTTCACAGTTTCTTAATCATAATGCAACGTGCAGTTAAGATGTAAATAATGTTCTGTGTGTACGTGAACTGACTCGAACTGTGCTGTGAAAGTTGATGCTAAAATGTGTTTTTGTGACAATAAATATTGGATTTAAATACTTAAAAAACCTAAAGACGTACTGATATAATCAAATTACAGTTTGACTGAAGAGTTCAATAAAGTCAGATATGGAAATAACCGAATGAATAATGCCATGTCTGAATACATATGTACTTAAAGAGATTTTAAAAACACGGCGTTTGAAGTGTAGAGGTGTTTTGTAATACCATTTGGGTGTAGTTCACTCTATTTGCTCATCATTTTTGACAAAATCAAACAAAAGAAAAAAGCAGGAAAAAATAACATTTTGCAATTTAGACCTCTGTCCTGACCTTTGAACTGATCATTTGTTTGTCTATGTTATGTAATAGTATTAATGAAAAGAGGAAACACAAGTCATAGTCAAAACGGATGTGCATAATTGCGCAACATCCTTAGCGGTATAATCTGATTTGCACTTGGTGTGCTTTTAAAGTCTTCTTGGTGACAGTGTGTCAGACTCCAGAGGTTAGGGCATAATGTTTCAATTGACATGTATGCATGTACAATTTACATTTAGCTTTAGGCTGTAGTCAGGATCATCCGGTTACTTTTAGCCGTTTAAGACTATTTAAATAATTTGTTCTTTTTTGTATTGATGACTGGAAAGACTTTCTGTCTTGTAGCGAGGGGCTTGTAATGTAAATACATCGGGCCAAAAAATTGGGAAATCAAGGAAAGAATGAGTCTAAAAATAACTTGATCAGTTTGACTTGACACTGATGATCAGGGTGTGTTAGCTTCAATGTGTTGTGTTTGAACTAAACAGCGACTGATACTTGTTTTCATATCACATCTGTTCCATTTTCCATCTTTCCATTTGACTTGTTTTCACCTCTGCCATGTCGTGTCACATGTTCAAAACGCATTCAAAAAAAAAGGTGGTGACTTATGATCTGTTTCAATAAAACATGCTTTATTGACACAAGGTAGAAATATCTCTAGTTGTGTGTAGTTTTTTTTTTTTTTAAATCAATCGTATCATTAATCAGCAGCAATTTTAAAAACTCACTCGTTTGAACCAGTTTCTTAACTCGAATCACAATGTTAATACTCGTGTTGCATTCAGTAAAAAAAAGAAAAGTTAAATCATTATTTAAAGACAGGTTATGGTTTTCACGTATCTTGTTTTTAAAATATTAAACAATGTCATTACTCACACAGGTACAATCACGCTGAAACCCCCACACACACACATACAGAGAGACACACTAAAAGATGTCTGCTTCAAGTCTCCCCCATGAAACTGGATAAACAGGTTAATAAGCATGTTACATCCGACTCCACCAAAGGATCCAACGAGGAAAAAACCTGTCACGATTGAATTCATCAAGGTGTGCTTTCAGATATGTTTAAAGGGGAACTCCAGTATTTTTAATCCCAGGCCGATATATGATAATATAATATGTTTTCATAAAGGTGTTTTAAAATATTCAAAAGGTAAAAAGATGTTGAGGCGTTGCTGTTGCAGATTGCTTCAGTACGCAGCCACAGGACAGCCTGTACTTTCACCACAACAGCTCGTGTTTGGCACCGACAAACTCCAGATATTATCAAATGCATCTGACAGCATTGAGAAAGGCAATAAGGATACATGTCCTAGGTAAAGTGAGATCATTTGTAATGATTATTTGAGACCATTTTTGCCTTTTGTGGGTAAGATAGATGGATAATATTCAGGAAAGAGAGAGGTGAGAGATGACCCCTATGATCCCTTTCCAAGCAGAAGCAGTTTCTGCTTTGAAAAGGGCAACTTACTTTAATTAATCATTTACAAATATATATATTTTTTGTATGAATCTATTCCATAATGATTCAGACACTCTGAGCCTCTCAGTAGTAAAACATTGCAGCCTGCTCCATGGCCGGCGGCAGCAATAATTTACTTTTTGTTCCTCATTCCTGCACGGCCTGCTCAGAGTGTCAACTCAGCGGCAAGGAAGTGTGGACAACAGGAACGCAACTGAGAAATCCTTCCTGCATATTATCCCATATGCTCTTTTGTAAAGCGTCTCAAGATAACACTTGTTATGAATTGGCGCTGTACAAATAATGATTGATTGACTGAAGTCATTTAGACCCAAAATCTGTAGAAAGAAAAAAGGTTTAGAAATACTGAAGGTTTCCCTTGGAGTTTGAATGGACGCAACTCCGTCCTCCTGATCAAAACTTTAAATAAAGATGCATATAAAACCAAAATGAAATGATTGGACACACTTAAAAATCAAGTACAACCTTTTTTTTTCCATGTGCAAATCTGTGTATATTAAAATTCAGTTCAGGAGCAATCAGTTAAAACAAGAAGTCTCTCAAAGATCTAGACTGAATTTCTTACATCTCTTATTCAGGTTTTGTTGGAGTTTGCAGATATGAGGTTGATTTTTTTAAAGAAACAAGATAATGATGTGTTGTGACTGACCTGGAAACAAGACAACAAATAAAAGGGTCAAAACACATTTAAAAAAAAAAACAAAGAGAGTCCAGTATGACAGAGTTTAGTGATTAGATCTCATCTATTATCTGAAATGTAGTTAGTAAAGACTACAATAAATCCACAACTGGATATGGCTTCCCATGATTACTATTCCAGTTTGTTTCCAATCTGAAAGACGAGAGCTGTCATGCTTCTGGAGTCTGATTCCACCCCAGCAGACAAAACTTTACCAAAAGACGCATGATAAGTGCAGATCCAAAATGTTCATTAAAATGCATCACGACATGTTATAGGAATTATTCAACCAACACACTTTCTCTAGAGTTAATGATTGTCTTTGACTACACACACATTCAGCCGTGTTTGGCTAACAGAAGGAAGTCGATGCTATTTAAGGGGAAGTATTCGATGACTCTATGATCTGTGTTAGAGCTTCGAATGCTACATGATACTGACATGACAATTACTGATGTGGTTCATTTGTACAATGGCGTTGAACGACCGTTCACACAATCTAGGCTTACATCACACTTATATAGGTCACTGCTGTCACATTACGACAACAACAACAACAACACACTAGCTGCACTGCAAAAGAAAATCTACAGAGGTCATTGAATCTCATATTCAGTGTTATACTAACAAAACTTCCTGATGGACTTTCCAGTGTGAAAGTATAAAACCCCTCCGAATGATTTATTTTTACCTTCTTGTGCAATAAAGAGGAAGAATATGAGATTTAATGACAGGCATTTTTTTTGCAGTGTGGTCCTTGTAGTTGGAAGCAGCGTGGAGCCTTTGGCCCACCAGCCTCCGTGGCCCCGTGATGACAGCTGCTGGTGATCATTTTTTTTTTTTTTTTTTATCCCACTATCCCGCCTCTGTTAACTTGAAGTCCTCTGCTGCTGGAGAAAATCATAGATGTCGTCTACTTTACTCAGTCTCTCAAAGAAGGGGATAAGATCGAGGAGCTCGGTGTCCGACATGTCGTCAAACCAGGACGCAACAGGAACCTGGAGGTTTAAGGGAGCAAGGGAAGATGACATGAGAAGACTTATACTCAACAACAGACAGATATGAAATACTCTTTCGAACAAATATCTTTATGTTTGTCTGAGAAACAACATACTGCATTGTCTGGATGGAAGATGTAGGAGGCCGGGGAGTTGTCAATGATGATGACCTTGTTGAGATCCCTTCCTAAGCGGCTCAGGTCTTTGACGTAGTTCCCTTTGTGGAAAACACACGACTCCCTGAAGAGGCGACTCTGGAAGGCCCCCCATTTGTCCAACAGGTCTGACACAGGATCTGCATACTGAAGAAGAAGAAGAAACAGGAAAACACACAAAGAAGCTTTAAACAATGCAGAGCCACATCATGTGTTTTTAATTCTAGGACCCTAAAGAAATGATGATCATTTAATAAACTACAAGAGAAGCTGAAGGATTATTAAGGACAGAAAAAAATGTTGTCTATTTTGTGTGAGCGATGAGAAGCCCTCACAATGTCGTTCACTCAGAAGTAACAGAAGAATCTTTCAGAACCAGTTGTTGAAAGGGGGGAAATCATGTGATATATATTAAAATACTGAGCTTTAATGTAATGAGTCAGGTAAAGGTTTTGATTTTTTAGTAAAATAATTATTTCCATTTGTTATTTATCATAAAGAAGGTCTAGGCACTTTCTAATTTAATAAAAGTATCAAGGTGCTCTGCACACAGCAACTATTCATAAACTATGCCTTTAAATGAGCCATCAGTATCCCTACAAGCCAGACCCACATCCATCCATCCATCCATCCATCCTTTATCTATACTGCTAATCCTGCTTAGCCAATCCCAGCTGTCACTGGGTGAGTGGCGGGGTACACCCTAGACTAGTCACCAGTCAATCACAGGGCTGACAAACAGCCAGGCACACCTACGAGCAATTTAGTGTCTCCAATTAATCTAACCAGCATGTCTTTGGACTGAGTGAGGATGCTGGAGTGCCCCAGGGGAACCCATGCATGGGTTTAAGTCTCTTAATAACACGCCACCAAGCTGGCAAACTACAAGACAGAAAATCGTCTCGGAAACGCTGCACATTCATTGGATGTCGGGAAGCCATCTAAATCTAAGTATAAACCCAGTAGGGCCAACAGATCTGAAGGAAGCAGTCAGCTGGTTGGACTGTGAGACAGAATAAAACTTACTGAAGCTGCCATAAACTGATTTCCCGGAAACAGACGAGAAATAACTTCATGATGATATCAAATAGACCCCCAGACACAAGACACATTCAGATCTAAGATACTTTTGCCTTTCTCTGCCAATGTGAAGCATTTTGAATTTGGCCTCAAAATATGAAGCGCTTTATTAATAAAGCTGCTTTGCTCGCCTTTTCTTAAAGAGCAGCGCTCAGTTTTATTATTATTAGCTATAATTGTAAAATGTGGGGCTCTCTGGCCACTATGTTGTTTTGACTGTTTTGACTGTGCAGAGGGGTAAAACTCTCTTCAGAGAAGCTATAATTATTATTTTTTTTTTTTAAAGATTTATTTTTGGGCTTTTTGTGCCTTTAATGGAGAGATGGGACCGTGGATAGAGCTGGAAATCAGGGAGAGAGAGAGAGCAGGGAATGACATGCGGGAAAGAAGCCACAGGCTGGACTCCAACCTGGGCCGCCGGCTTGGAAGACTACAGCCTCCATTCATGGGGCGCGCGCCATCCACTGCGCCACCAGCACCCTGAGAAGCTATAACTTAATGATGCTTAATGTATATTAGTCTGTAAATACTGTGGGACTTAACAGGCTCTTTAAGGGTCTCATGTTTTAAAGTCAGCCGTGTAAACTTGAATATTACGGCCTACCCAGAAGCTGCATCACATTTCAATGCACAGTTTGTGCACGAAGAGACATGCATGTCAGATATAGAGGAAGGGCAACATTAAAGCTCAGACATATTTAAACCAGAAGGATTTGGTTTCCCAAGATGGTCTCACGACATAAACTCCTCATACGGTCACACGCTGTAGACAAACACGGCACATTCAACCTCATTAATCACAACAGAGTGAGTCACCCAGTTGTAACTACAAAGCGAAGTCAAGGCTGAGGTTAACACAGTTTGAAGCAAATGTTAGAGGTTAAAATGTCAGAGCAATCCACTGATGGCTATCATATTAAATCTTATTCGTTAAGGAGCGTGTAGAAGGTCAACCATAAATCAACAAACACTCGGCTTCCAGTTATTCAAAGCAAACTGTTACAACAGGTGTCACTCTGCACGTCAAGTTTGTTTGTGTTCATGCTATGACGAGTTACAGATGATGAAAGCAGAAGTCTCACCTTCGATAAGCTTGCAGTGAACAGAACGCACTCGAACATTTCGCCCATCCTCTTGAGGAATTCGTCGACGTGGGGTCTCTTTAACACGTAAACCTGAACGGCCACAAGAAAGGAGGGAGGGTATTAAATCACAGTCCCCTGACACAAATGGTTCAGTTTTTAAGAATAGGATCAGGAGAACAAAAATGCCAAAAGGGAAAGTGTGAACACATAAAGGAGAGGGGCTACATCTGACCTGCCAGCCAAGAAATGATTAAAAGAGAAATATACTGGCAGATACAGCGCCAGCATCGAGTAATTAATAAAGGCAACATGGACACCTTCAGAATATGCCAGTGCATATGAAGGCGTTTCATATAGAATATGCATTTTAACTTTCTGAACATGACACCCAAGTTTTGATCAAGATGTCATCCATTCAGAGTTTACACCCCTCATCCTGTGTTGAGCTGTTAGAGACTCGAGCTGATCCCTGAGCTGATGTATTGTGTTATATTAAATAAAATAATGTGCATTTTGTGGTGTTATTCATGGTGAGCACAGATGGCATTTTCTCACATTAACATGATATTTTTTATCATATTGATGAGCAATGTTGGCACCAATTTGCATCTCTACATTTTCATTTTCAGGAGTCAAAATCTTAGTAGGATTTTAAGACCATACTGGACATTGAAACACCAGTAGGTACATGACTACAATGTACATGACTATTAACTTGTCTGTTGCATTCAGACTATGGATATTATATTTTTTTCACCAGGCTTTATTCTAGCTCATCAAGCCAGCCCCCTTTAACCTCTGCATTTACATTTTGCAATCATTCAGTCCTCCCTCTGTTGTCCGCCTAAACAAGGAGTAAACCCACTTGTACTAATACTGATGGTATTATCTTTATACATTCTGACAAAAAAATATTGCATTATTGTTTCCCTGATATTTATGTCTCTCATTAATAAGAACTGAATATGTTTTTAAAACAGTACAAATGTATATTCACTGTGTCTCAGGACACATCAATGAATGCAGCCTAATCATTTCTATAAACGAACAATATGCCTTATGTGAGAATTGTCCTCTATATGACTAATAAAAGTAAGCTGACAACATTATGCATCCCTACTTATGATGTTGTGTGCTCTGCGTATGCATTTAAAGACATTGAAACCGTACATGTTTGCAGGTTCAGTTATGAGGCACTGTGGTGTGAGCTGCTTTGCAGGTTGTGACAGACAGGTGTAGAGGGAGCTCTAAGTAATCAGTCACGCTGCACACTTCTTGCTTTGCTTTCAACAACATCTAGCTCACTTTGGCCCGCATTCTCTAACACAGTGGTAAACATTGTGCTTGGCTGGCTGCCTGCTGCAAACTGAAGAACACTTCAGGTGACCTTCCCACTGACTTTACATCTTTCTACTTCCCCTGAGATGCTGGCAGCCCTGTTTCTGAACCAAGTCGTCCCGAATAGGCTTTCCCCACTTTAACAAGCCTATCCTGGATTACTTGAAACAGACCCAGGCCCTTTGAACAACAAGGCTCTTCTGTCTCCTGGGAGGCCCAGCACAACAGTTATCATATGACTCCTGCAGGGAAAAGTCACCGCCATTTCAGAGCACCAACGAGCAGGGCAGAATATGCGCCAAGGAGCGAGATTGATGGCCAGTGATTTCTGAGAAGCCTGCCAGGGTTTCCTCATTTCGTCAGGCCATGGAAATAGACACCTGCTGCTTGGAGCCATCAACAGGGTGGGCCACAGCTCTGTCAAGCTGATTGCATACAGTTTGTAATGCAAACTCAAGTCAGCGGGCAGTATTTCAATCCCTTACTTTTGGATTTGTTTGTTTTTTTAAGATTTTGAAAAGCATAGATTTTGGTGTGTGGCATACAGACTGGTACACGCCCATTCAATGTTGTCAACCCTGCTTCCATAATGTTTCCATGTTTGGGACTTTCAGCAGAAAATCTAGCAATCATTACAAAGCTGCATGAAAGTGCTTGGGCTTGGGCTTTGACATTGCTTTGATGATATTCACACAAAATTAAAAATCAAATACAGATTCAAATGATCATTTCATCACGTCAAGTGCCTACCTGGTGAACCGTTCCATCAATTTCCACTGGAATGATAAAATCAGCGTTGTTCACTGGCTGTTGAAAAAGAAAAAAGAAGAAGAGTTAAACACATGAAAAAGAGTATTTTATTGATGATCACCAAAGAAAACCCATGCCTCCTTATAGAGATGAAAGTGAGAGCAAGAAATCTGACATGAAGATGTGCCAAACAGACACGAAGACGCCAACTCTCAAATCGCTGTAAATAATACGACTCCTGTCACTTCCATCATTGAAATACAGGCGGTCAGGCTCTACAGAAAGTGACAGGGTTATAAAAATATCTCATGTCTTTAGGCAGGACTCACACCTGAAATACAGTTCTTGCCGGAAAGGTGTAAGACATCACACCATGGCCTGAGTATGTACACTATGAGGTAATGTAAGGAGCACAGAAGGAGTTCACAGGCAGCGATCATGAACAGAAAGTGAGAGCATGGACAGTTTTTTATTCTCATTAATGGAGCAGGCTGGTTTTTTCTCTGTGCTGTGTTTGAATATTTCTATGTAAACTATAAGAAATGGGAATGACAATGACAATTTATTTTCCTCTTTCCTGTGACACTCCAAATTTCCGAAAAGTATTTGGAACTTAAATCAGCCTGAAGTTGAGCGGGACCTCAGTTTTTAGTACAGATGTAAAACAGGTATTCACAGCTGCTTAGTCCTGGACTGATCTGCCATCTCATGGTGCCATTACCTTTCCTGCCACAGGCCCAGTCTGCTTTCTGAGTGAGCAGGTACTAACATCACAACACAATCCACCTGATGGCAAAACTGAAAACTCTCAAGTCTTCCTTAACTTTATTTGTCTAATTTCAAGTCAAAAATATGTGAAAGCACTTGTTTTAAGACAAAATATAAAACATAAAAAAATTAGGTCTACATTTCTTATACAGTACTGAGTAGAAATATCTGGATAGCACATTTTACTAGTGCCTTGAAATGCAAAGTTGTATCTAAATCATTTAGATAGTGCTGTACAACTGATTTAGAGTAAAATGTGCTTGCCTCCTTGGAAGATATTTCTACACATTACAAGCAATGCAGGACTTATTTTTCATGTTTGACATCTTTTTAAAGGAAGTGTCCGCACATCCAGCTACCTCATAAAGTCAGAGCATAGGACATGAAACTATCACAATAAAAAGACAAAATCACCACTCTTGCTACTCGGCATTACCGATTGATGCCAAGTAAGAGTAGTGTACGTGATTTTGTCTTTTCAACTCGTTTTATATCTTGAAATACAATACACTTCGGGAGAATGTCTTAAAATAAGTCAAATGAGATATTTTTGACTTGAAACTAGAGTTACACTTTCTTAGATGAGAGATTTTGCATTGATAATAGTTCATTGCATCTTCCTACAACCGCTCTCATCGAATTTTTTTTTTTTTTTTTTTTTTTTTATCTTCCCCGGGCTAAAATTAACATGTAAATATTCAGAAGATCAAGCTCATATTTATACATGCATTTAAAGTGATGTATACTCCTTACCCTGACATAGACATACTGATTACTTTAGTATTTTATTTAATATCTATTAAAAAAAAAAAATGTTTTTGAAACTAGGTCAATCACCTCTACCTTTCACTTTTCCCGTACCTGTTTCACTGACTTAACGTTCTTTTAGTGCATGGTCAGACTAATAATGTGTTTCATTATGCACCTAGTGTTAAACATGGAGTTCACCGAGGCTGAGCCTGTTTACACATAGCGAGTGCTGATATCCAGTGACATCCTTTAGGACAGTCTGTGACCTGAGAAGGACTAAACACCAAATGGCATTCATTACATAATTTGTCGTGTAAAGGAGTCTTGACTTTTGGCATCGATTACTTTGTTCACTGAATGCTACCTTAAAAGGCAAACTGATCAAAAGGACACCAGTTATTTGTCGACTGAGAGCGTTTGCTGAAATGTTCATGCACACTACACACGGTGCAGAAGTCACTGAAAAGCTTCACAGCTTGTGGAAGAACAAGTTGATTAAAACTTTGGTCAAGTTTTCAAAAAGCGACCTTCTCTGAACCGTTCTCGTCCTTCGAAATGAATCTTTCCATCTTCAAATTCAGACTTGAATTCCTTTTTTTAGGGTCTGACTTTGAAAACTGGCGTGCAGGTGGGTTTTTCATGGTGAAACCAGAGCAGCCAAGAAATGAATGCTTAATGCTTATGTGGCACGTGGAGCCAGTCATTTAAGATAAAAATAAGTCATCTGCTCCCTAAACATATGTTAAATGATGAGGTGCAAATCCTTGAGCTATTTTTACCATCTTTAGCTTGGCAAGTATGTTGTTTTCTTTGACGGTCAACGTCGATGACAGCGTCAGAGCTATTTTTGAACACTTGCTAATTTTAAGTAATTTAAAGACACATTAAAGAAGAAGAAAGGGAAACCAATGTGGACTTCAGTTTTTTTTCAGATTAAAGTAAAATAATATACAATGATCTTAAAAAATATATTTTCAGTCCAGTTTTTTCATTTAAAACAGACCCAACAGTTTTAGTATAGAAACACTTTATAACCCTTCAGATAGTTTTGATATGAGTCACAACTATTAAAAATGTCCTTCATAAAATCTCACTGAGCTCATACTGAAGTCTGTTTGTTCCTCTGATGTTAACATGTCAATAGTTAACCGCAGGTCGTTAATAACAGCTGTATTCAGACTCTTCAACATCAGCTTCATCATGAGATCAAAATACTAAAAGACTCCTCCATCACTCGCTACAGGCAGCTAACTGTGCATGGTTTATCTCAGGTTAGACATCCTTCACACCTGCACACATCATAGTCAAACATTTTTCGACACACAGTGTGTGTTTTAACATAGTGCGTTTTTATCTCCAATAAATAACCATGAGTAAAATGTGTACATAGTGTTTATATCTATTAATATTATTTTTCTCTTTTAATCATATACTGTACACAGTTTCGGCAGATGGCTGATCTGAACGTCATGAGTCTGGTTCTGTGAAAGCTTTCTGTCCTTTAAAAGGAAGATTTTTTCTAAATGTTGCTTGGTGCTGTGTTCATGGTGGATTAATGTTGGGTCTTTGTAAATAACATAATGACGCGTAAAGCCTCAACCTGCTCTTTCTGTAAAGTGTCCTGAGATTACATTTCTAACAAATCTGCACAATAGAAATAAAGATGATTGATAAAAATGTGTTGCCCTCAGTATTGTGTCCACGTCCTTTTATTTTCTTAACTACCGGTAATTACCCCCGACCTTATACTCAAGCTATCGTAACAAGCAACTTTCCCAGATTTGGGGTTCAATAAATATATCTTTTCTTCGCGTAATCACATTTAAAGACAGAAAGTCTATTCTTTTTTTTTAAAGATTTATTTTTGAGCTTTTAGGTCCTCTATTGGAGACATAGGGCAGTGGATAGAGTCAGAAATCCTGAACAGAGAGAGTGTGTGGAATGACATGCAGGAAAGAAGCCACAGGTCGGATTTGCACCTTTAAACGAGACATTACATCTCATTTTATGAAACTTAAAAAGTAAAATTTGCTTTCTCCATTGGAATATTCTTTTTACACATAACCATCAACCCAGGCCTTTCTTTAGTGATATATTTTAAAGATATTTTAGGACATTTTTGGCTTTATTGGAAAGGGCAGATAAAGAGAGACAGGAAGTGTTGTGAGGAGAGAGGGGGGTATGACATGCAGCAAAGGGCCGAGGTCAGATTTGAACCCACAAATACTGTGATAAGGACTACAGCCTCTGTACATGGGGCGCCCCCCTGTTAAATCTTGATGTAGGATGACTTTAAGGACTTGTCAGGTAAATGTGGTTTCTAATAAGTGTAACAAGAAGTTTTTTTTGAATTGGACAAACACACAAATGTGTTTTGAGCAAACACAAACAGTTTTGAGCTCTTGCTGTGTACTTTCTTAATACTTTCTTTACGTGACTACAACTCTCTGGGGAGTTATTGCTTCATGCCAAGAAATAAGGAATGTGCCATTTTCTTTGCAAAAATGTACATTATATGTCAACTAACCCTTACTTTGGAAACCAGCAATGCTGCCATCTCATGCACACAACAATACACTCGGGTTGCCTAAATAATAAAGTCACAGTCTTTCCATTTAAAATAAACATCAGCAAATATGGAAATAAATACGTTTTCTGGGAGAAACATATTTATGCCTCAGCGGTTAAATTTAACAATAGTGGAAAACTGTTCAAACCTCATCAAGGCAGAACTTTTAACATGACTCTAATCCTCACCCACACCAGTCTGCACCGGGATACTGAATGACTTAAAGTAACGCAGCACTCTGATAAGAGGAAAACCATTCATTTACTTCTCTTTCAGATACGCTGACAGTTTGATCAGCTCTCTTAAACACTTTAATTTGAGGAATTTATTTTTTCTAAATATAACGATGTTTCTTCCAATGACCACAGTATAGAATGTATTTTATATAAGACTACAAGAAAGTAGGTCACACAGGCCAACTTACCTTAAATGAACTATGCACTAGTGTTTCATCCAAATCAATCACCACACAGATCTTCCCTGCGTCATTGGATTTCACCCGTGGGAGCAGCGGTTTTGCTGGAACCTGAGGACAAACGTAGAATTGAGACTTAAAGCTCTTTTATCTTAAAAGGTTAACCCTTATCAAAAAGCTCCCCTGGCTTTTCAGTGCAGGTTGCAGTTGCAATATCAGCTGTGAATGTAGCACTATAATGCAAGTAATCTTTGTAAACGTAAGTAAATTACCATCTCACTTTGTCACGAACAACTTACTGCTAATTGTGTGTGTTTCTTGTCACGCAAGAGTCTACATTGTGCTGTGGTGTCTTGTTGAGGGCTTACAGGAAGCTTTGGATGCTACAGCTGCTGCCATGTTGACTGAGCGTGTAAGTATCACCATTCTGTGTTTCATCCTTCAGCGAGTGGTTAAAGATCGGCGTTCGTTAATGTGATTCTGATGCTAAAAACAAGTTGGCTCGACTGAAGAGTCAGCAAGTAACACTTTAGCATGTGTCTGTCCGTGTAGACTGAGCTGCCCACGTGAGGTTAATGAAAGATCTGGAGTTTGACACAGACAATATGCCAAGCTGAGATCTATTTCAGCGTCTTCAGCACCACAGTTGGTAGTAAAGCTGTTTGATAAATATAGAAATAAACCAATATTACCGCCTCTATCCTGAGATAAATTAACATTTCTGCAACGGCTCTGAGAGCTCAGTTTAATTTGTTTAAATGCTTCTCAGCTGGGTCCAAAGACTCATAATACCTGCTCTGTTGGTGGAATGCAGTACTCGCATTCACAGGCCTCACAGGATTCATCGTCGCTCTGCTCCTCTTCTGAATCCTCGCTTTGTTCGGAGGCCTTGTTTTCCTCAGTCCTTCTGACCTGTACCTGTGCATCCCTTTCCTCGTGTTTTGCAACACTGTGAATAATACCTGAAGGAAGCTTTATGTCTCTAAATTCAGGTTCTTCTTCTGATTCCTCTTCACCAGTCGTTCTATCTACTACAGAGTAGTACGCTAAACTCACTAATTCAGGATCCCTTTTAGATTTTTCATGAATAATTAACCCGTTCTTGGACTGTTTTACACACGACTGAATGCTTTCAATCTGATAAAGATAGTAGTCCTCAACACCTGGCTTGTAAATCTCTTCATCCTCCTCATGATCTAAAAGCGACCAATATGGCTCCATTTCCGAACATTCAATAAATACTTTGCCCTCTGGCTCAATCTCGTCTTTCTCATCCTCTTGGTTTTCAGCTACAGTTAATGGCAAGTGATCAACGGCAGACAGGTCAGACGATTCTGAATTTTGATCTTCATAAGCATCGCCTTCAACAGAAATGTCATCTGCACACGGAGCACACATACTCTCACCCTCTGATTCCTCTTCGTTTGAGTTTTCAGAAACACGGCCGTCAAACGCACAAGCTTCTTCACCCAAAGATTCTTCACACAAAGCTTCCTCATCTTCCTCTGCTTCCTCACTTCTTTTTTCTACATAAGTCAAATTGGCCTCGAATTCTGATTCCGGTTCTTCAATCCAGTCCTCAGGTTGTTTCTCTGACTCACACGATCCAACTGAGTTATCATCTGATGGACCTTCGTCTTCCTCATGAGTTTCTTCACATGCTTCTTCAGGAACATCAAAACATGTAACTGTATTGTTTATGTGAATTTCTTCATTGTCTTCTTTATATCCGTGTTCATTTTTAGCAAGTCTCTTTGCCTCAGATTGAACTGTTTCAAGAAATAAGCGGTCATGGATATCTCCCCCGTCAAAGCAGGAGATGTAATGTTGCTTTTGTGTGAAAGCGTTTCCATAATCGTCCCCTTTGTCAAACAGATCGAAGTAATCGTCAATAACCATATTAACAGCGGATGTTTTCTTTTTGTCCTCGTTGCTTTTGTTAATATTGCTTTGCTCTATGTATTCATCATCTTCGAAAGATTCCCACTGCAGCTGCTCATCACCTGAATCCTCCTGAGCTCCTTTTTCAGATTCCCCTGATGAGTCGGAGCAGCCATCTGAAGGAATACAGCCCTCAGGACAAGTATTAAAAGACTTGGTTTCAAAAGAAGAGCAATCTGAGGAGCCGTCTTCCTCACCGCAGAACTCTGAGGGCTTAGAGTCGCACTGCTCGGAAGTCGCACATTGTTCAGCTGGATCATACTCTGGGCTTGTTTCGGGGTACTCAGTTTCAACCATTTCATTTGGATCTGTAGGGAAGTCTTCAGTGCATTCATCCTCAAAGGTACCCTCTTCATCGTCATCAAAATAAACGCCGGACTCTCCATCGATATGTTGTGTTTCATTTTGCTCGTCCTCTTGTTCAGTTGGATAGCTCTCTGCGTAATCGCCATTATTATTTTCATTGCAATCATTTTGATTCTGAGTGTCGTCACATTCAAAAAGATCAGTGCTACAGTCCAATGAGTCCACTGAGTCAGAGATGTTGGTTGATTCACATTGCTCGGAGTCCTCCGTTGATGTGTCCGGCTCAGAGTCAGAGCACTCGTACTGCTGATCGGATAACTCGTACTGTTGCAGTAACTCAAAGTCTTCTGGACATTCAGGTTCCAAATCAGACATTTCAAACTGCTCAAAACTATCACAGTTTAAACCCGAAGGATCTGGCTCAGAGTCAAAAGACTCAAACTGTTGATCAGAGGGCTTGCATTGCTGACATAACTGGAGGTGTTCTGCACAATGTTCACAGCAAGGACTACATTCAGAAGCTAAGCTATGATTAGCACAGTGCTCAGAGGACTTGCAAGGTTTAAAACACTCACAGTGTTGAAAACATTCATTGAATGGTTGGCTTAACCCCGAAGTGTCACACTTATCAACGGTCTGGTCGGATTCGAAAGATCCCACGCTTTCGGAGTATTGCTCAAAACTCTCAGAGTGTCCGTTGCAAAATGGGAAGTTTTCATTCTCATCTCTATTCATGTTACAATTCTCCACACAAAGGATAGAAGAGTCCATTTCTCTGCTGTTATCAGTCTGCTCGGTATATTCCACATTGACCTTCATGCTCAGTTTGTCACTTCCCTTAGAAGGACTGGTTAAATCTTCGGCTTCTGTTACTTTGGGAACCTGGCATTGTTCATCAATCATGGCTACAGAAGAAGGCTCCTCTTCCCCAGAGACTTCTCTCTTCTCAGAGTTTTCCAAATGCAGAGCAGGTTATTTCTCAATCAGGATTTGTTTGCGCTAAGTTTTTACTCCATGCCTTAGGTCTGGATCCTGCAGAGTCCAAGTGCAAATGACAGGCAGGTGACTGTAGGGTCCATTCAGAGGGGATATTCAGCTGGTGGGGGGGAGTCACTGAGACTACAGCGTGCCCAAGAGAGTACCAGCAACAGGAGCAGCATGCAAGTCGAAATGACAGGTTGTCACAACCAAACCTGAGCCTAGCGCTTGACTCAACCCCTCCTTCCTTTGCCAGAGACCAAGCAACTTATTTTTGGGGCCTTGGAGAGCCGTGACAAATAACTTCTGGAATATCAAATCTCTATAAAAGGCTGAACGAAGGCATTAATCTGAAACTGACACCTGAGAACGCCTTGACCACCTGATCTTAAGACCATAACTCTCATAAGTCATGTTGTTTTCCAAGAATATCTACTCAGTGAAACCTTAGACAGAATTGTCAATTGTCCAAAATGTTATGTAAAGGAGTAGTGGCCAATCTCTGATAGACCATCAATATGTGATGGTATACATCTGGACCATTCATGATTTACATTTGACAAAGCTTTACTCAAAAAATCTCTATCAATTAACCCCTCTGTAACATTGTATCTAACCCTTATAAATCAAGGAAAAAGTAATGGACGACATGCTCTAAATCCCTCCTGATACCAAAGTTGTTTTATAGTTTTCTGCTGTAAGCCATGGGGCCTCTTCCCACACCAACTAGTGTAATCTGCCTTTCACTGGCACATCTACAGTAGCTGTGATTGGATTTTTGCAACGCAGTGAATTTCCAGTCAGACGCCTTCTTCTCTAACATTTCCGCCCCTCTTCTTACACCCAATCATCCTGATTGATGTCTGAACACGAAGTACTTTTCAACACTGGGGGTCAATTACCTCCAAGCACATAAGAAATGCTCTTGTAAACACGAAAAGCTTTGAGCCAAGAATACATGTGTTTTTACGCAACGCTGACCACATGCTGCTCAAAGGCAATTAAGGGGAAAGGTGAGAGTAAGCTGATATCACAAGGAAGAGTGAGGTGTTGAGGGAAAGACTTACTTTTGACAGACTCCCATTTTCTTCTACCAATAGGGGAGCGTTGCTTTTTACTGGAGGAGGTTCTGATTCTTGGTGGCAAAGACAGCAGAAGAGGCTGTGGAGGAGGCCTCTGCTGCGAGGCTTCTTTGAGGGGGACACATCGTTGGAACCTAAATAAAGAGACGAAACATTAGACATGATGTTCATACTAGACTCATATCGGTTTTATCTGATGTTATATTTGTTAGTGTGTTTACCTCTCCCTGTCTTTCTGTATGTCTGTTTCTGCCTCTCCCTCTATCTCCCTTTCTCAGCCCGTTTGTGGCAGATGGATGTTCATCAACGAGTATGGTTCTACTCCAGGTTACCGCCTGTTTAAGCTGAAGTTTATTGTGACTGTTTCCAGGTGTATGCTCAATGGACTAAGATGGATGGACTGAGACTGTATTAAACCATAGATTGTCAATTTTAATGGACGAAGCCTGAGTGATGTCTGTTACGGCAGGGGACTCCAGAGGCTCAGCAGTAGCCGCCATGCCGGAAATGCTGTCTCAGCCTAACTCTCAGTAAACCTAACGACAGGCTGAGAGCTGGAGCTGAGGCACATTTTAAGCCTCAGGACAAAATGTTACATTGGGCCCACCTGTCAATCATGTCAGCTATGCGCCTAACTACGGCATCAAATCGCATGCCAACAAAAATTCCCCTCAAGTACAGTGTGTGCCCATGATGACAATAACTAATCAGACCAATTTGTATTTTCTGTACCAGGCTGTGAAAGAAAAAATACTTTTTTGATTGGGGTGTGTATGTAACTTCAGGGGCTCTTGGAGCCAGCATCAAGCGGACACTCGAACTGCAATTTTGCACTTCTGCGTTGGCTTCAATTTTCAACAACGAAGGTTGCAGCTTTATTAAAACCAAAAGTTAGGGAAGTATTTTGTCACGTTCATGGGGAAAACAAGGAACTGGACCCACGTGCAGAATTAACTAAATATATTTAATAAACAAAAAGGCCAAAGGCAAACAAAAACGTACTTAAAAGCCCAAAACTAGAAGTCAAAAAGCACAGGAAAAATACTTAAGACACAGGTAAGCAGAGGTCTGGCATAGGACATGGGAAACGACTTACAACACCGACAAACGACGATGAACTGACACAGAGCGGAAGAAACACAGAGACTAAATAGACATAGGGTAATCAGACACAGGTGAGACTAACAAGACACAGGTGAGGACAATCAGGGCAATCACACTGGGAAACACACAGAGGCAGGAATAAAATACAAGAAACACTGAGGAGAACTACAAACTAGTCCTGAAACACTGAAGACACACAGAACTCAAGAAAGTAACACAAACACACTAGAACATAAAGAAACAATAGGGTACGAAGTTACAAAAATAACACACGAAACACTAAAGACTAAACTATGAAACATTAGGACAAAAACACACAAGGGAAACAAGCAACACTAGGATAAACAGGAGAAATTAAAACATGGAAACCTAAAGGCTGAAATACAAAACTAAATAAGACCAAATCATGACAGTATTGTACATTTTGAAAACCGTTATAGTACACCTTGCTGAGGGAGTCCACTGGGGTTGTTCTTTGTTGTGTAACACACATCACATGGTGGAATCATTAATATTGTTCCCAAAATTGATTTTGGGATTTCATATTTTATCATTGATTAAACATTTTTGTTTAACATGTATCATTGTATTCCACTGGTGTCAAAGACGTAGTATTTAGTGTGTGTCGGTCACATGGGGCCAAGATGTGATCCGTTTCATGATGTAAGTACTGGCTGGCACCCATGGGGATCCAGTACATCTGATCCGCACATCAGTCTGGACTGTCAGCATAGACCCCTGCTGAGTCCAGTCATGTTGTGCATAACTTGACCATGCCTTTTTTTAGCCGTTGAGCTAAAGGTTATAAGACATTACATAACAAAGCAGAGGTGTATGTTTCAGCCCGAAAAGCAAAAAAAAAAAGTGTCAATTTCTTTTTGTTTATGTAAGATGTAAATGTTTGTGACACTTCACTATCATAATGTCAGGTAATACTTACAATTCAAATAGCTCATCACGTTCTCACTGTTTTTAGGACCCTTTTTCCATATAGTGCAGAGGGAACATTCAGGAAGCTGTTTAGGTTTGGCATAATTGCTTCTAAATATTCAACACCATTTTCCATTTTCATTTATTTATTATAAAGGAAAAGATGAAAAGTAACATTACAAAAGTTACAGTTAAACTGGCCTGACTCAGTTAATACTGGTTTACAGCAGATTCCTGTTCTGCAGCACATAAAAAAAAAACAAAGACAAAAGACACAAATTTCTAAATTCAATAACTTAATCATGTAAATACAGTGATATTGTCCTCCTCATCAATCTATGCACATTGCTTAATGTAAAGACTGTAAAAACTCTACCTCATGTAAACGAATCATCTGTTACACAATGACATATTTATTATCATGTTCATTTCGGCATTTTTTGCACTAATCACTACTGCACTATTTAGCCGTGTTTAGTCTTTTTTTTTGCTTATATTATGTTTATATTTAATGCTATACTTTTTGTACATTGCGAGCACAGTTACTGAAGACAAATTCCTTGTGTGTGTAAACATACATGGCCAATAAAGCCGATTCTGATTCTGATTCAATAAAACCATTGAATGGTAAATGGACTTGAGCTTGTAAAGCGCTTTTCTGGTCTTCTGACTACTCCAAAAAGCTTTCACACCTCAGGTCACACCTCCACATTCACACACTGATGGTAGAGGTTGTAAAGTGTCCATCAGAAGTAACTAATCCCATTCATACACATTCATACGCTGCTGATGATGCAGCGGGAGCAACTTTGGGTTAAATGTCTTGCCCAAGGACAGATCGGACATGTGGCTGCATATTGGAAAATTGCAATTGCTTAAGAGAAAGCTAAAACAGTTGAAGGTCAAATTTTGAGCCAGAACCAAGAGCCAAGGACCCTGGTTTTCATCTGTTTGACCTTCTGCCCACCAGCAGACGCTACAGATCCATTGTGACTCAAACAAAACTAAAGACATTTCTACCCCAGAGCCAAATCCACAGTGAACTCCAATATGCACAAACCGCACACCACCACCAGTCATACACACATTGCCTCGTGTATTATCCCCATTTACAACCCCCCTTATTACTCTGCAATAATCACATATCTACCAGGGAAGTATTTTTTTTTTTACTGGGTCAATATGTCTTCTACAAATGGAATGTATACTTGCGGTCTAAGTCCATTTTTTTACTGTGCAATATTCATTATTAACCGTGCAACTTACAAAGTTACCTGTTTGTGTATTTTTATGTTACTGTGGTTGCATGTATATTGTGCTCTTTAAGTTAAAGACATTCATCGATCTTGTTGTACATGTGTAAAGACAATGCGTCGTTTTTTTTGTTCTATTCTTTTTTGTAAACCAGGTTAGCGTCTTAAACCCGCAGGCCAACCATCGGCTAAACTTCCTTGATCACTACAACTACTACTGTACTCCTGTACTTCCTGCTTCTGCTTGTGTTTGAACCATTTGCCAAAAGAAAGACGACTTAACTTGAGTCTATTGAGAACAAATATTGACCTTTGAAACAAACAAATACTTCATGAATCTCAAGAAGTGATCTCTCAGAACACTACTAGGGCCACTTACTTACACCTCAGGGCACAAACAAGTAGAAACCCCTCATCAACTGGTGGCAGAGCGATGAGAGCCAGTGTTTCAAAAAAAGAAAAATAATGATAAATTAGGTGAGCTTGATGGCCAGTCAGAGCTGTCAGCCGAGGCATTAGCATGCTGCTCAGACAAGGCTAAATCTGTTGCCGCACTATGGGGACCTATCATGGCCCTGTCATCTTGCTTTGGGTGTAAATGTGAAGTGATTGCAATGGATACCTTGTTTAGCGGGGAACACATGAAGGAGCAGGAAGTGAATACAAACCTGCTTTGATCAGTGTTTGAGCAGTGTTGGGTATCATCATGTGACCTGGCCACGTATAAACTAAATTTACTTCGACAATAATCTATGTAGAGTAACTACAAAACACTAAACAAGCTTTTCTTCTCCTCAGCTGTGAAGATTTGCAGCTTCTCTTAATCCTCTGTGATATTTAACAAAATACATTTAGATTCAGTAGAAACTGAACGACATCATGGTGTGCTTGAAGAACTTTTAAACAGTTAATTCACTACTTTTGTCACAATTTGGAGGTAAAGTCATCAACAAATCGATTCATTATGAAAACATTTGTTTGTTCCAGCTCTTTTTTTGTTTGTTTTGGGGATTTTGTCTTCATTTTAGACAGGACAGTGGATCGAGTAGGAAATCGGGAGAGAGAGTGGGGAATGACAAGCTGGAAAGGAGCCACAGGTCGGACTTGAACCCTGACCTCCGGCTAGGAGGACAGTTTTTTCAAATTGTTGTTACGACTTGAGGAGGCGTTCATTTGCATTTTAAAACACGGAAAATTATTTTTCTGATGTGTCACCACATGTGACACCACATGAATGAACCATATTCCATAAATAACAATGTTTATTCTTAAAGTCTCAAAGTCATTTTAAATACAAAATACTACTTCACATTGCACAATGAGCACATTTCTACAGGTGATTTCACTTCTTATACTGGTGCAATGTGTTTTGTATTTTTACAATATACTTCTTTGGTTTAATATTCATTATTTATTTGCAGAAAAAGCTCCATGTGTTTCTGTGTTCACTGTGGTTGCCTGAATGTTGTGTGCTTACACATGTGTTGAAAGCATTTATTCTTCATTTTATTGAGAATAATTCAGTAATATGAAGACTTTAGACTTGGCTTTCTTCTAGAAAACAAAAAGGACTATCCAATAAACAAACTGGGATGGCTAAATCTACATATCTTACAAAATAAAGAGTCCTTATGTTAACCTTTTTAGTTTGGCCCACTTTCAGCTTCACCACTGAACAAGCCTGACCCAGTTTCAGGTGGTATTCGCGATGGCTCTTGTCTGCTGACTACTTCATTCAACAGAGGCTCAAAGTGGAAGAAGCCACTAGAGAGCGGTCATTAATGCCCATGCAGGCGTGCTTGTTGGGACATTCCTCTCTTGGTCTCGAGATGAAAGGTTTGTGTGCAAACACATGTGAGGGAATCAGGCAGGTGACACTTTTTCCAAAGTGTTATAAAACATCTTGCAGCGCCGCTCATTACCTCTTCTGACATTACACATCAGAGAGCCTAAAATAGTCAAAGCAGCTGCTGACAGTGGTTAATAATTCGATTTAAGGTGTAAATATGGAGCTGTATACAATCTTCAGGGCCATAAACAAAAAAAAAGTGAATGTTCTGAAATGTTTCAGTGAATTAATAGAAAAAAATGACCAAGTGAATCCGCTGACACTTTATACGCTGCAGCATCACGTCACTCCCAAAGCTTCTTAGTGATCATGTCTATATTGCAAATGTCAACAAACAGAATGCCAGACTGCACAGATGGCACCGGCTCCTGATGGACTGAGATATGATCCAAAATAACAGAGGTCATGAAGTACACACTGAGAGTCATTTGGACTGGATTCATTTATGTTTTTCACCCCTAATTTCTAATAGGTTCTGAAAAACAGATAATGCTATGATAGAAAGTTTGTGTCTTTTGCAGACAACCAATTTGCATGAAACCCACGTGAGAGGTGACACAAATACAAGAAGACATTTGTAACCCATCAAGAAAAGGCTACAACAGAGAAAGTTCAGATACATGAATACAATAAATATTTGAGGTAAAGGAGGATTTAAAAAAATAAATAAAATCAAAATCTAGATTTTCTCTTTTCCTGAGCTACTCATCTGGGCTCCCGTAGTTCACAACCTTCCTCCTCATTTATTTCCTTCAGAGACTCACACAACAACAACAACAACAACAACAACAACAACAACATGGCTACCGACATTAATGAAGAGCTGTTCTTTAAAAAGGCACAGTCTCTTAGCCATTTGGAACTGGTTTGGTTTTGTGGCATCAGACCTCGAACAAACCCCGGTCCTCTGCAACTAAAGGCAGCCGCACGACCAATTTATATCAACATCTCAAACAGAGGCATGCAGCCGAGTGGGAGAAATGTCTCTCACTACGAGATGCACGAGACCGCTACAGCCCACAAACATTTAGTCGAATCACTTTCCCATTGCATCACATATGACAAGATAGGGACAAGGTGGAAGACTATGCTGATGCTCATATCACTAAAGATACGGTGCCCAGTGGAGAACGATCCGCCCCAGGTATGTGCTACCCAGGTAGAAGGAAATATGTTAATGAGATGTATTGTTCTGTTTCGTGATGCTGTGACACAAAAATTAATTAGTGATATGCTTTGTATGGTATAAAATGAATTGTTAACGAGGACCTACGATGGGGCTCACAGTGGCTGTGTTCAGACAATTTATTTGATTTTGAATTGTTTTTGAATGTGTTTTGTTAATGTTTTGGCAGATTTGATTAGATTAGTCTTTCTGCTCCTTTTCATTCAAAAATTTAGATTTATTGTTTGAAATAAATTTACAATATAAAAAAATAAATGTATTTAGCTGAAGTTGCTCTGCCTCCTCTGTACTTCTGCTGTACCCTGAAACCCCCATAGTGCACTTTTAAAGACAAGTCAACAGCCTGCATGTTACCCTTATAAATCCCAGAAGGCAAATTCAGTTTTATTTTCTTAAAACTTTATTGATAAATCTTGTTTGGGGTAATTTATTTGTCATTTGTATTTTTTACTTATAATAAGAAGAAAAAAGGTTTGCATTTTAAATTAAGTTTGGTGTGAAAACATCAGAGAATCTATTTTTAGACCTATCGCCCAGCCCTAGCTCTAGCCACACTATTATGAGCAACCGTAGTACACACAAAAACAAGCCTGTGTTTCTGGCTGACCTTAGGGTTTGCTCAGTGTCCTGATCGTTGGCCACATCATGCTGTGTCTTTCAGTCACAGTCTGTCATCCCAAACAGTAGCCTGACTGTTCTCAAAGGTGACAAACGTGCCATTTAGCTTCTCTGCATTCATGGACTGAAAAAAGAACCTGAAGATAGGCCAGTGTATGTCGAATTAACCTTTTTTGGCACTCAAGCAAAACTTTAAACCAGCTGTTAGAGCTTGCTTTATTAAAAGAGTACTCGCCCCTGGTTTCTTGAGTTTGTTGCAACAAGACTGCTGAAAGCATAAAATTCTATAAATATATTCTTGGGCAGGACTATGTACTTTGTGCAAGAATGTGCAATAACATTGCTCAAAATCTTAACAATGATATAAAGGGTGATACATCAACAAATATTGAAGAGTGCAAATTATCTATAATTCAGTTCTGCTGTTCTTCACACAATCCCTGTGTTTGCAAAATGTCAAATCCTAAAAATACAAAGTAATTCCTAAAGGAGTTTTTCCACCACTACATTGAAAATAAAAAACACTGTCATAGCTAGTTTGAGCCTCCCCTGACTGCATCAAAATGACATAAAAGCACGGCCATTATTCACAGGCCTCCGTCAAACAGACAAAATGTACATGTGCTGAATGAGAAAGCATCTCTGGTATTTTAGTCTAAGTATTTTTCTTGTATTTTAGTATTGTAGTTTTTAGCAATTAATTAATTGTCCAGCCCTAGACTACATCTGTATTTCAATATTATTTTCCATGGTGATAAAAAAAGTATACGCTGTATTTATAGGTTTTCTTATCAGGACAATAAATGTGTGATTGTTTAAATTTTTAGGGAAAAGAAAATGTTCCATCTGACTGTGACTTTAAACATCTTTACTGAAGGATAATATGGGATATTTAAGTGCATTATAGCTAATGCTGGTTAGTTTACTTTCTGCTCATCAACACCGTTGCTGCCTCTACATTCTCAATCATTTTCTAATGGTCATTTTTTTGTCCACATCCTACAACTTGTATTTTGTTTACATCAATTCTGACCCTTAATTTAACTGACTGAGGTGTTTGAGATTTAATCAAGAAACAGACAGCTGCAAAGATTAGTGCAGGGATGCAGAAAATGTGTGGTTATACATCCTCTGTAATTTCTCCTGCAGATCGCTGTCGATGGTGTATCTTTGAAAGTTTACTCCCCCCATTAAAACGTAACCAGCCGCCCATGGCCATCCCTAGAGCCCCACCACTCGTGTGGCTAAAAATAAAGAGGCAGTGTGACATGGGTGTACCAATTTCCTCAACATGACAGTATGCATAACACTAAAAACAGCGAAGTGCTCTGCAGCCTACTATACAAATAAACTTAATTCGTAAAGGTTTCCACGGCTCTGTGCGGATTAAAACTGACTGAACAGCACCAAACTACTCTAAACTCCGAGGTTTCACTGACGCTCTTCTTGTCCACTGTTACAGACATCTGGGACTGCAGCACCGTATTACAAGTGCAGGTTTGATCCTGATCTGCAGGAGGGTAATGAACATGGCATTTTGGACCAGGAATACACTTCTAATACTGACACGTGACTAGTTGTTAAGGGCTACACACTTCTCATAGCTGTGCAAGCAGATTTTTAAAGCGCACTGGGGAGATAACAGACATGTTTAGCTAAACTGAACAGAAACAATCAGAACCTGCAGGGTCCAAAGAAGGAATATAATTCACACTAAGCATGAGCATTATACATTAATATCACTCTTACAGATTTGATCAAGGATACCTTGATCCATTAGTTGAAGCTTAATTTTTTAACGGACCTGTGAGGAACATTTTGTTGTTCATTTAGATGCCCCCATGTGGCCAAATGTTGAACTGTACATGTTTCGAAGGCTCATGAGTTTTAACCATAACACTCATCCTGCTTTTTTTTAAAGTCAAATGTATCACTCATAGATAATCTTTGCAGTAGAATATGTGAACGAAGTACAGTATGTTAAAGTATAGGGCACTGATGGCCTAGTGGTTGGGTCGTGCCATGAGGCTATACTCCTCCAAACGGGATTGATTCTGACTTCCTTTCCTGCATCTCATTCTCTATGCACAATCCAACCCATAAATAAATCTTTAAAAAAAAAAAGGTCACGGCACAATACTGTTAATCACTTAATTTGACTCCTATGAGGCAGAGTAATAATACCAATTATTATTCTCATTTGGTTTAGTAGGTCATAAAGAGGCATCAGTATCCATTTCAGTCTGTTTCATAACCAGTTAAAAAATCCACCACATGAGCTATAACCAAAGATTAGTTTGTCCAACTTCTTCACAGCTCAATGAGGAAAACCGGATTTTTGTGTAGGTCCAAAGCCCTTGAGGCACCGTGTGCGAAAAATTTCAGATGCTGAATTTAACTTCAAGAAGCGTATACTGCATCTCTACTCTCAAAGACTTGCCTACACATCAGTCCGGTTTTGACCTCCTTGCTCCCAGTGAAACCTTCTTTAAAATACTTATTTTTAAATGCATGAATAGCATATCTTAATTTTATCCTGTTGATGCAAGGCCCTGTCACAGCACATAGAATAAACACTATTTCACTTTCTGATATTCTATAACACATGAACTAGGGTCTGATAAAACATCCATCAATTATCTATACTGCTTGTCCCGTTTCGCGGGGGGGGGGGGGGGGAATTGGGGGACACAGATTGTGCTGATCCCAGCTGTCATTTGGCAAGAGGCAGGGTTAAACCCTGGACTGTTTACCACTCATCACAGGTCTGAAATATAGAGACAGACAAACTTTCACTCTCACACCTACGGGCAATTTTAAGTAACCAATTAACCCAACAAGCAGTTCTCTGGACTGTGGAAGAAAGCCAGAGTACGCGGAGGGGAGAACTTGCAAACTGAACACAGAAAGGTCCTGTCCAGCAGGGACCGGAACCAGGAACCCTCTTGCTGTGGGGCGACAGAGCTCACCGATGATATAACAGCGCCTTCTTTAAATAATTCACTAAATACACATTTGTTACGTAAGAAAAGTGAGGTGTTAACTGTGTCATTAAGAGTGGTCAATCTTTAATTTTGGAATCAGATATTATTACTTTTTACAGCAATAACAAAACCGATGTTACCTTTAAATTGTTATTCCCCTTTATCTTTATAATTTGTGTCTGTTATTAATGTAAAACCTTTGACACTATCTTCAAAGTTTTGTCATGCATGTTCTTTTCACTTTCCTTTCTTGCTTTTTATTTTGAAACATATCGAGTCTATTGCTAATCAGAGTTGAAATAACCTTATTTCCTCATTAGTCTCTTTTCTAATTAGCCCATAAGAAATGCGTAAGAAGCAAACTGTACTGCAGCATTCCTCACACCTCCCCGTCCAAGAGGCCTACACACTGATAATGAGGTTACAGCATTTCCGAGGGGCAGCAACGACCTCACGCCACAACAGCATGTTTCAGCCTACTTAGTAAAAGCTGGCTTATCTGGGACCCTTTGGGGCTACGTGTAGGCATGCCTCCGAACTCAGCTGCTTCTATTCCTATCCAGACGCAGAAAGAATGAGGCCTCCCACGGCCACGACTTTCCGAAACTTTGACACTCGATATTCTGTTACAATCTGACAACTCGCTTCACACTCCTCCGGAGCAAATGGTAACGGCAGGTTCATGGCGACCGAGCTGGTCTTAGGTTCAGGTCAGATTCAGGGATAAACATCTGAGAATGCTCACCTTACTCTTGTCCAATTAAAACATTTTTTTTGAAAGTTATTCGGATTAGAGTTGCTGCGATGAGACTGGTGAACAGGTGAGGTTACTGGTTGGTGGCCAAAATCCTTGAGAGGAATATAAAATAGGAATATCCATTAATAGTACTGACCATCAAAGTAGACCTACATATTAATTGCAGGAGTGAAGTTAGATCATTATGCTTCCAAACCTAGATTAAAAGCTTTCAAAATATAATGACTAGAAGATTGGAACTTTGAAAAACATGTTAAAACAAAGTCGTCTTTCTTCCGGTGCCTCTCTGCTGGACAGCAGCCATATTTTGGACTCATGACCTCTTAGCCAGGAGGAAGAAATCCAAAGAGCAGGCTGAAGTTATCATGTACTGTAGGCTAGCTGGTACTGCCACCTTCTGACTGGTCTCAGCTTTACAAAATGGTAACAGAAGAAACACTGCCGGGTTGATCTGTCAGAGGCTGCATTTCTTTCTTTAGAATGCTTCCCTACATGCTGCAGCATGTTTTGGGGTTGTGAGAAGGTAATCAATTCATTCATCATGTTTCTATAGATAAGCGAGATGCCATACCATGTGGAGTTTGCACCGCATCCCATCACAGTGAACCACACTCTGAAGTCGTGAACTGAGCATAGATATATAATGGTCATGTTCCCATTTCACCACAGTCAGAGGAAGCTCATATCCGCCATGAGTTACCCTCAGATTATCCTAAGAAGTGGCGAATAAGAATGCCTCTTGAGTAAATTTTAAATGCAGGACAAACGTATTACTTAAAAACATGGAGAACAGCAGATAAGACACAGAAATGATTAGTTTTATCGCACTGCATATCATTATTGCTGCTTATTGGGATCAATATGTGCATTATTACACAATCAAGCATTTCAAATTTAGTGGCTTCATATGTTTAGTCATCAGTCTAAGTCCAATACCTTAAAGATAAAACTTGTAAAAAAGCCCCCCCCCTTTTTGGGTCTAGCCATTTTGTCTTTAGGATATAAGGTCACTAAATGAAAGCACTCTAACAAAATCAAGCACTACCTCTTGTTGGTGTAACAAATAAGCAAAGTCTTACATGACCTACATCGCCCCCTTGTGAGTTGTAAATCACAGGTTTAATCATACTACAATTGCATACTGACTCTTTTGGACAACGGTACCATACTTATTGATATCACAACGTCTGCCACTGAGAGATTTTTGATTCAGTTAAATTCAGAATCAAAACATCACAGGCTCACTTTACACGATAAGTGATTATTTAACAAGTCACAAAAAACTGGACTCTTCAATCAGACAAAAAGGAACGATATTTCCACTTTGTGTTATAAATATTGTGTGAGGTATCACTGATGTGGTTGATAGGCCTGTTGATGAGTCGTTCCCCTGTTAGTGAAGGATGCAGATGCATGGAACAAATGTTTATAGTTAGCCTATATGGGGAACCATCCTTCAACATAAGTGAAACACGTTGCAAACTTTAAATTAATTTAGACTACTTTCCATCCATCCAGAGAGCATATCTTATTCTTCATCAAGCCTACTGATAACTGGGGCAACTTTTGCACCAACAATTTTAACAAAAGGGAAATATGAGGATCCACATTTCTGAGCAGTTCAGGAATAATGGCCATGCTTTTCGTCCAAATAGTGAGAATACGCGTGTTGAAAGTGTCCTACATAACCTACATTAGCAGGCTCTATTGTTCTGTTGATGTACGACAATACCTTCACGGAGATAATCTGAAAGCAGCTCAACATCAAAGTCCAAAACAATAACAGTGGACTGTCAAAGTGACCCCGCCCCCTTAGTACACACACGTCATTTTGACAAGTTTTATTCATGTTTTGCGGAACCTGGATAAGTTTGTGGCTTTTTGTTTCACACACTCATTCATATACATATGTGCTGCCTTTTGAAGTACTTCCAACAAGACTCCAAAGCGGGCTGCGCGCATGGCCTACCCAGAAAGCAACAGAGGCTCTAAACTTAAGAAAATGTGGTCAAAAGCTTTCCCACAATGTCATTCAAGGACATTAAAAGTGTCCGCGCAGTTGACCGGGGGTGTCAAGGCTCGTCAACGGGGCCACAGGTAACATTTGTGACACCGCTGGCATGCCCGTAGACACCGCTGTCTCGTGCCTCGCTCGACATTGTCATGCGCAGCTTGAAAAGTCAAACAAACTTTCTCCCAAACTCACCTTCCTCACGACAAGTCGCATTTTCCTCGTCGTCTCTGGTTACTTGCGTGATTATCGACGGCGAGTGGTCCATTGGGTCCGTCACTCAAAGGCAAGGACGATGCTGCAGAATGAACTTACTTCGAAAGATTTATGGCAAAAAGATGTATTTATATTTTGCCACTCCCTGTCTGCAAACGCGCATACTGAGCTTAAAAATGAGAAGCAACATAAAAAAAAAGAAGTATAAAACGAAGCTTTGCAGATAAACTTCGTTAAAGAGCAGCGGTTTAAAAGGTTTTTTTTAACAAAAGAAGTTATTTCAAAAAGTTGTATCGTTGAAGAAGTTCATCAATTTGGCCATGCTAACATGGAGCTGGACGGTTTCAAGGAACCCCATTCTTAAAGTCACATTGCAGGATGTGAAGATTTGCACAAAACATCCTCAACGTAATAAAGATTTTATATTTTTATTATTCAAATGTGCGGAGACATAAAAAAAAAAAAAGGTATTATTTATTGTTTTATATTGACTGTAAACTTGCCGAAAGTGATTGCTAAACGTTTTTAAAAGCTTATCCGCCATAGTAGGCCTGAAAACGAAAATATTAAATACATTTTATAATCTTTTCTGACTTCTAAGTATGTGCTTTAGAGTGTGTGTCGTGATTTTAAAGTTTGTTCATGCACAACTTTGACGTTTGGTAAGGGCCGCCTTGAAACCGTCCAACAGAAAGAGGAAGTAAGGGGCAGTCTCTAAAAGCGCCCACACCTTATATCGATGTCACTTTCCCTCTTTGAATAATCTCCAGAGAGACTCCCCATCCAGAGAAACAACGATGGACTTTAAGTATTAAAAGTTATGACTGCTTTAATTTAGATTTCAAATCTTTAACAATTTTGAGTGTCATTGAAATTAAATATATACAGTGCATAACATTGTACACTTGGGCTAATGAGGACTATGTCAGTATGTCTTTTCCCTTTATTAAACAATAAAAAGCAGCCATCCTTGGAACAAAATACATCCTGACAGGGAAGTATTGGAAGTGGTTTTAAATTAAAAAAGAAAAGAAAAGGAAAAGTACATCTGGGACAAACATGAAGAGTCCCTAGTTGAGGAAATAGAGTGGAATTAAAAGAAAAATAATCTGTTTCTTTTTATGTTCGTTCATTTTTAATGTTCTCTAATCATTGTGTTAATGTTTGTGTAATATTGGATAACTCTGGCATGCTCACTTTGGTAGACAGCCTATTTCACTCTGTAACAGTATTTTAGTAAAGCTCTAAAGAAAATAAGATCTCTGTTCATTTTCTCCTGTTTTCCTGTCTCCTGCATTATATGGAGTAAAATCACCACTAACAGGTGGGTGGTAAAGCATAGTGATTGTTGTCTAAAGCTGTAATACCTCAAGTTGACTGCCAGATGGTGCTGCTGGCTGCCCAAAAGCCCTGACTGTACGCAATGAACTTGGTTTGTTTTCTTCCTCAAAACACATCAAATTCATGTCACTATCAACTACCAGGACAGGTTTACGAATGAATAAGTGATTTATGGCAACAATAAAAGACGTGCCTCTGATTTGTGCCCATTTGCCTGCATTATGTTTATTCATAAAAGTGGTCTGATTAGATTCTTATTCTCCAGCCGTGTCACATCAACAACTTTGATCCATGCTTCCATGCACTTATCTTGAACCAACGTGTCACAATATCCTAAAAAACATAGTGCTATTAGGTCCATCCTTCAACTCTGCCATCCTTGTGCCATACAAGTTTTTTTTTACGAGGATTTTTCCCCCAGATTTTCTCAACTTCTCCAACATACCTTCATTTTAATGATGCCAACAACCATTAAACACCTTGGTTCTAAAGGCTGCAGTAAGAAGCTTTGACTCACATAGCACCCTCCTTGACCCAAGAATCAGAGAGAATCAGGGAAGGGATGCCATCTTCATTATGGACACCTGCAGTGAAGAGGGGACCTGTACATCTTAAAAACTCAATGGACCTTTCTCCCAGGAGACATTTTCACATGTTAGAGCATGAGGAGCACAGGTATCACAAATTACTACAATGGTTCTGCTCTATTCACATATCTCACTTGGTTATGCAGCATTAGAGAGGCAAGCATTAACGTATTTAACTACCAGCAGTTTCTATTATTCAAAACTCATTGTAACTCTTTACCTGGGAGCTGCACTCGACTTCAGATCCACTCCAGAAAAATCAAACCCTGAAGACTTCATGCACTCGAAATCGAGGTCAGGAGGAATACTTCCGGAGTCCTCAAGGATGAAAGTGAAAAACTTCCTTCTTCTTTGGATGTAGAGAAATATTAAGCAAGTCAACAAACTGAAGACACCCGACAAATGTTAAGGATACTTCTTCATGCATGCACTACCCTCCTCTCAAACACTCTAGGAAGTACTTGGAGCAGTTAAGAGGTTTGTTAGCAGGTAAAGTGTACCACATAAGTTTCTTAACTAATTTTGTGTACAAGAAAAAAAAAAATCTGTGTCTTTGACACTGCCAAACCAATGAGGAAAAGGTTGTCCACCAGAAAGGCAGGCAACAGCTGAGAGCCCCAGGCCAGTAGGGGGCCTTAAGCAGCTGATACACTGTAAACCAGAGCAGTGGCTCAAGATGTGCAAAGTGCTGTCTCTGGGCCCTATCTGAGAGCGCAGCATAGACAAGTATGGCTGGTTGGAGGTGGTCTGAGCTGTCAGATCTAAATGTGTCCTCAGGATGTCTTGGGATGCATTCACTCCTAGGATATCCACTTGTTATCAGATCAGCCAGGATGGATGTTAATACAAGGTGTAAACAGCTTCTTACTGTTCCAGGTTTAAACCTTTAAGAATGACAAATCTGAGCAACTTTTTGAATTGCAAAGCTTCCTGATTGACGAGAACCTGCAAACGGTAGCTAATTGGTTATTCAGTGTTTTTTTTTTAAAACATAGTATTGCCTGATTTTTCTTAGGATTATCAGTGTTCATTGTCTCCGTAGAGGTCTGTGGTGATAACCGCTGCAGGGCGAGTCCATAACAGACCTTTGGGGGAGGACAGAATCTTTGCTAACAAGCCGGTAGACTGGCAGATAAACCATCCAATCATTTTCATGCAGTCTGAAGAAATGATGGACAGCTTTATTTATAGATTGATTTTTTTTGTGTAATATGTATATATGTATATATGTATATGTAATGTGTGATGTCAGGATGCAAAGAATGTCAACACCAACAAAAATACTTATACAGTTTGATTTAAGGTTTTTAGTATTTTCTATTCATTTGTTATTGTCCTTTATTTTATTTGTCTTACCTTATCAACACATTATCATTTCTATAATTTATTTTATTATAATACATGTATTTAAAAGTATATTTTTTTTATCTAATTTATTATTACAGTTTGTTTTTTAACAGAAATGTTAAATGTGTCGGTACACTCACTTGTATTATCGTATAGCTTTCATTTTTTTGTCTTCTATTATTTTTCCCACCATCTTTCTTTTATTAAATTCTCTTTTGAAAAGCACTTCGGACTGCAAGTGAATTTGATATAAATTTTGATAGGTTCATCAATTTGAGGTGGCTGTGGCTCAGTTGCTAGTCAGTTGTCTCTTATCTGGGGGGTTCGATC
Organism: Labrus bergylta; assembly: GCF_963930695.1. NCBI lineage: Eukaryota > Metazoa > Chordata > Actinopteri > Labriformes > Labridae > Labrus > Labrus bergylta. The sequence goes on along the minus strand of NC_089207.1, from coordinate 16,937,653 downwards.
CCCGGCTCCTGCAGCCACATATCGGATGTGTCCTTGGGCAAGACACTTACTTACTGCTCTTCATGTCCACTATAGAAACAAACTGCGACACTACATCCATATATTTGTCATATTTCCTTTATTGTTCATAGCCTTAACAGCTGTCATGCCTTTTCCATGCCTGATTCAGAAAGTCCACAAAATAAAAAGCAGCAGCTATAACAAATACAGTCACTCAATAAATAAACAAATTGCGAACCACACACAAAGCAGCCACATCCATATAATCCAAATCAAAGGTGTCATTCGTTTAACAAACTATTTTCTCTGTGTGTCTAATATCCATCACGAGGCACTGCAACACATTCCACAAAGTACGGCGGAGGATTTTCATACAAAATGTGGAGCGTTCAACATCTTTTGCAAAATCCTGTTGTCTGCTTACAAATAGTTGTGGCTTCATTTCATGTGATTCAAGAACATGATATATTGTATATTGCACAGACGTTTAGAATTGAATGCAACATTGCATTCTCATGCTGACCTTGCATGTTTTTCATTCCAGTTTTAAACGACTTTCCGGTGATTAACTTCTGCTCTGCATAGAGGGAAAAGACGTAGAGCTGCAGAAGAGGGTAGTATTTATCGAGCAGTAGCGTTAGAACATACAAAACTGGTCAAATGATTTCAGAAGAATTACCAAAAATCTCTGCCAGTCGACACACATAAAAAGAACTCATGATTTTCCCAATTCTGTGCTGTGTGTAAAACACTCATCAGTGTCTGATGGTGATCGTTAATGCACTTTTTAACATCAATCCAACCTGTTGTGAAAGTAAAACTGCAGTGCAAATCTGTACTCATCGATACAAGGATGTTTGTCAAATGCTTTACATTCATGTCATAACTTCACAATGTAAGCAAACTGGAAGAGAGAATGAAACTTAGACATTGAATTTACTGTAAATGAGTGAGGATGGAAAAGTCGAGTAGTGTGTTACTGATTTATGATCCGTGGAAAAGTTTGGAAAATGTACTCGTACAGACTGTATGCCTTTAGTAAGACTCCCCAAACAAATATTGAGGATGAACTGTCCTTTGGCAAAATTGGAAATGAGGTTTCTCCTGACAGGTGAGACTTAACTTTCTTAGACACAGACTCAGGTCTTCAGAATAGTCCCCTAAGAGGAAATGTTATTCATTTTTTTTTTTTTTTTTTAGTAAAACAGATTTAAAAATGAGATTGAGTTAGGGAATAACCAATTTTGTAAGTTAACCAGCATTCTCTTGATGATAGAAGAATACAGATTAAAAAAATAATTGTATATATGGACTTGTCAAGAGATACATACCTCATGTAGAGAATTAAATACAAGCATGCCTCTCATTTCTGTTTCTTTGTTTACTGTCTCCTTGAGCTCCATGGATGCTGTTTCATTTCAACATTTATAGTTCTGTTTTGGACAAATTTGCACAAGTATTAGGGCGCACTCACACTAAGGCCCAGTTGCTCCGTACGGTGCTTAAGCACAATTGCGCCCACCCCCCCCCCCCCATTCTCCAGTGGCCTGCACTCACACTGCTCCAGGACTAATCGGGCCTGAGCACGGTTACCTAATTAACCTTATTTGGCTTATTTGGAGTCATTTTAGTCAGATACAGACTGAAGAATCCCTCCATAATGAAAGCTGTCCATGTTGTGTACCCCCGTGGTTGTCCTCAAATGCATGAACATTTGAGGGTGAAACGAGCTTAGGCACGGTATGGATTGCCTAGTGTGAGTTGGCCCTTAATGTTGTACGAGCTGGTGTGTGACACATGCTTTAGGGGAATACATTAAGAATATTGTAAGGGAAATATAATGCTGAATATACATTTTCTGTCTTATTTAAGTTGTATACCTTTTACTTATAAAACTTTATGCAATTTAAAAATTGTGATTTATAAAAACCAAATAAAGCAGACCCTCAGAGCAGTAGCTGTTAGCATTTGAAAATTACAGCAAAATTAAGAACCGACACACTCAAAGTTGCCTATTAAATATCCGCTCTTAATAAATATTAAAGGTTTCTCTTTTTTTATGCTGACTAATGCTAAGTCTTAAAGGGCACTTGGATGCACCCCGGTGTCAACAGCGGTTTTCGACTGCGACTCAATTCCCCACCCACCTCCTGAAAGAGTGTCTGTGTTTCTACATGGCTCATCAATCTGGACTGTTCACACTGGGCTGCAGTGACAGAGTGACGTTTACCTGGAAGCCAATGTGATGCTCATTAGCTTATTTGTGCTGAAGGGACTCGAGTGACTGCTAACACAGTGACAGATCTGCAGTCCACATTTTCCCCAGGGCAAAAAAGATGATCTAATAACTAATTATATGGAATAAATTCTGCTTTTGAGAATACGAAAATACTTACTATCCTACTTTTGATCACGAGATATGATCTTTTTTGCTCATTATAGGAGTGCTTTTTCTTATAGCCCTTGCAGAGAATCCTCCGACACTTTTTTAAAAACTCCAAACTGGAACAGCTACATTCTTACGATCCTGACCGTCAGTGAGATGCTACAGCAGTATAAAAACTCAGGAAACTGTAGCACAGATAATGCTCCTTTGATTCAATCTCAATTAAGATTATGAAGGGGAAAACATGTCTTCTAGGTTGTAGTTTATCTGGTACATAGAATTAGACATCATAGAATGAACCTCTGGTCAGGGTGATACTATTTGATTAGCTTTCCTTGCTTTCTATTAGTACATTGTCATCATTTTGTAAACTGGTAAAAATCCTTTTACTTTCATGACATAATGTTTTTAACATCCATAACATCCATGTTAGGCCTTTCATGGAGGGTTCTAACTATGTATTTAATAAGTGTCCCCTCTAATGGTGATAGAGTTGACCGTAAGAAAGGAAGTGTTTTATCTAAAAAGTATGCAAAGTAACAAACCTTGAGGTACAAACACACAACATCCTGTCTGGTATGAACAAGGTCCACCATAAAAAAAATGCAGTCAGGCTCTTTTAACTTTGTAAGAGTTCCCTTCGGTGTTAAAGAATCTTTTTAAGATTCCTTTTCAGAACCAGAAAAGAAAAGAAAGTGACGTCTCTGAAGAACACAGCTGCTGCTGGTTTCTCTAGTTTCCTCTGACCAAGCTCATCAACTCAAACCTGAAGCGACAGACCCGCCTCGTGGCCCAGAGTCTGGTCCTCCTAAAGTCCTGCCAACAGGTTTGTGGACGCCTCGTTTCACTGGGCGATGGGTGTTGTTGGTGTGGTGGGTGTAGTTGGCACATTCGGCGTGGCAGGGCTGGTGGGGGTTTGTGGTGAGCTCTGGTAGGACCGCAGGAGAACTTTGTGCTTGGTGGCCACCTGCTCTCGCCTGCGCTGCTGGTCGGCCAAGAATTCCTTGAGACGGGTGGTCGTAAAGGTGAGAGTCTGCCTACGAAGGCGCATCAGGTAGGCATCTTGAAGCCAGGAGTTATTGAAGCAGTCCTTAATGGAGGGACGGGCCCTGTTGAAGACCAGACAGTGAGGGACCAAATGTAACGACACCTTTTTAAAATCAACACTGTACTTCTGTTGGCTTAATCTAAATAGGTCATTTAGAAACCCTAATACAAAAATTGCACAGAGAGTATGGAAGGAGTCTATGGAGGAGGAATCATACAGTACAGTATACAGATATTATCAGAAGCCAGCAGAAAAAGAGCAACACAAAAAATGGTTACAACTCAAGCCTCCAGCAGAGACTGGCTGGATAGACATTGTGACCGATATCTGCGATGCTGGAATAAAAGGATTGTGCTTGTAACCTTGAGACGTGATAACTAAGCTGCTATTATATGAAAGCAAAAAAATAGACAGAAAAAAAGAGAAAGCACTAAAAAAAAAAAAAAACTATCTATTTTGTTGTAAAATCAGGTCTGAAAAACAGGGAATAAAAAATACAAACCATGTAAAATTCTGCACAATATAATGATTACAAAAAGGATGAATATTCAGCTTACCAAGGGTAGCTACAGAGGATCTTTTTAAGGAACAGAGAGGCACTTTGGGACACATTCTGGTAGAGTTTAGAGAGGTCAAACTTTGCCGCCTGGATCCTGGCTTCTGTCTCCTGAGGATCATTTTCTATAAAAGGCGACCTGCCGCTCAACCTGAAAAACATAAGGGAGAAGTTCAGACACTGAAGAAACCCTTTAGACACTTTTAAACACAAAATGAACAAAGCACTGTCACATCTCAGATGGGTCACTAGGTCGGTTATGATTTAAATCAATATCACAAAGAGACAAAAAAGGCTGTTCACACGATTAAAATGACTGTAGAGACTATGCAGTGGACACATATTCAATCACAAGCCTCATTTCACATGGAGATTATGTCTTTTTAAAGAGAGCTTGCTGTGTGGAAGCTGTGAACGCTGTACTCACATGATGAAAGTCAGTACACCCACACTCCAGATGTCAGCTGGAGGGCCCACAACATCGCTTTTCAACATCTCTGGAGCTGCGAGGGGAAGAGAGGGGGAATGCAGAAGAGCCTTCATCATTCTACACAGAACTTAAATTTCATCTGCAGAAAATGTCTTTGAACCGCTGAAACGCTCAATTTATGATTAACTGCCTGTGATTCTCTGTGTGTACCGACTTCAAGGTGAGTTCAGCTTTCAGAAATGTGTGAATACAAAGTTTTAGTTAGTCCTGAATTCTCCTGTGTTTTCACAGCTAGTGCTCGCCCACTGACTAAACACTTACATAAACTGTCCGTATGAACAGGAATCGCAGATCTGTTTCATTAGGCGAGATCTACAACCTATCAAGAGCTTTTAATTATACTCTTTCAGCTTAATTCTTTTATGCTTCTGGAAGTGGTTTTTGAGTCATAACTGTTCAGAAGTTGGTTCAGAAAAGATCACACCCTTCCAAAAATATTGTTTTCTACCCCAAAGGGTTTAAACGATTTGTACAGATCATTTTTACTATTTTAATCATTGGGGATCCTTACATTAACATCCAATGTTTCAACCGTTAAATAAAATGGTATAGAACCGGGGTTCCCAATTCTTTCGGCCCTCGAACCCCCAAATAAGGTGCTAGAGACCGCAGACCCCTACTGTCCCTGGAGGCGGTTAAAACATGTGATGTTGCATCCAGTGTGAACACAGAAAGGTCATCTCTATTTTTGAGTAAACACATTCATAAACCTCACTTACATTATAAGTACAATGTCAGCTTTTCTGCCATCCTATATGCTGTAAACACACTGATTTATTACCTTCAAAACAAAAATGAAATGAAATGAAATCTCCTATTAGTCACGTTTTGGTCTCAAACTAACAGCAACCAATTGTTGAAAAATAATACCAACGCAGAAGTGAAACAAACTGCAGTTCCTCGAGTGTCCACCTGACACTTAAAACACCAGTGACTGCAGAAACCAATGAATCCCCATTACAGTACATGTATGCACCATACTATATTAAAATGATACACTTTAACAGCAGAAATTAAAAAGTTTACAAATGTCTCAAATGCTCTTTTCTTAATTGATACACACTATACTTGGTGATTTTTTAATAACTCATCCATGTTGATTTTAATAAGCCCAAGAATTTACATAATTAGGGGCTGAGTTGACGAGCAGGTGGATGTGTTATTGCTGTTTGACAGGAGGCTTTAGACCCGCCCCCCCTCACCTCTTTGCCTGTAGCTAGATTGATAAAAATGTAGGTAGATAGTATTTCAAACATGGCAACCAGCATCGTTGGGCTTCATAACACCTTTTCAAAACAATAAATGACATCACTGAGACTAAGTCCATGTATCATAAAGTGTATGGTCTCAACCAGCTCCTATGGGAGAAACATGCCTTTTTAGCTGCCGGTCAGCTAGTTTCTAGCTTTGTATTTTAGCTGTCGTTGTTGGGCAGGTAGCTAGCAACTTACATTGGTGTAGATTTAGTCAAATTAAAATAGGCAAAAGATACTAAATAGCTCGTCAGTTTTTGGTAAATTGGCAAGATTGAATGATAATTATCTATGAGTTTGAAATCGAGTGTATGCTTATGTTAAATTATTGCAATAAAAACAAAGGCAATAGCTGCTATAGTTTAAACATGAATAAATAAATCCCCAGTAATGTGTAAACTCTTACACATGTACTCCAGCGTTCCGATGGGAGGACTGAACTGCTTGAGGAAGAGTGGGTTGTAGGTCTGAGCGCTGCCGAAGTCGATGATCTTGATAACATTCATGTAGGTGACGATGATGTTCTCTGGCTTTATGTCCAGGTGGAGGATTCGTCGGGTGTGGAGGTAATCCAGACCCTGAAGGATCTGCACGATATAGGTGACGACGTCATCCTCTGAGTAACGGAACCTGAAACAAGACAGGAAGCAGCTCAGAGCAGCAGGTCTTTGATACAGCTCGACATAAAATCTGCTCATGCAGCATGAATGGGATTATTTCACATCCGACAAACAAACAGCTGTTCGTCTTCACCTGTCTATAAGGCTGAAGAGCAGCTCCTTCCCGCTGCAGTACTCGGAGATGAGCACCAGGTAGCGCGGAGTGACATAAGCTTCATGCAGAGCCATGATCCTGTCATGATGAAGTGACTTCAAGATGTCGTATTCCTGCAGCACCTCCTGCTTGCTGTCTGCCTCGTATGGAACAATCTTAGCCATGAAGAGGTTTCCAGTGGCGTTTTCCCGGCACTCTCGGATCACACCAAAACGACCCCTGTGTCATAAATAGAAGTCAGCAGTTGCTTATTTTAAATACTATAAGTCCATTAGGGAAAAAGGGGCAGTGAGAGGACTATGATTTTCATGCTTAGAAACACATTCCTGCCACTGTTGGTGCGAGTCAGCTTGTGTTCAAACAGTTTGATGATTCATAGCAAGAAGTGCCTGGCCCAGTGTAACACACGTACTGTAAGACTACACTACATCAATGTCTCACCTATGAGATGTGTAATTATTTGCCTTTTTTGATTAATAGAGCCGATGTCATGTGCCCTACAAAAATCCTTTACAGTCTCTGCATCCAGGTACTATCTCCATAATCAATTAAATACAATTTATTTTCATTCAAACCCATCAGATGCTTTGTCTGTTTATTTCATGAGTTCTGGGAGTTTTTCCTGCATTTCACACCCCAGTACATACAGCTGCATCTCCTTTTATTCCCCACCTTCCTGTTGTCCACACTTACTTGCCGCGGGGTCGGAGGTCGGAGCAGGCCATAAAAACATGTATTGTTTTAAAATATTCCACTTTTCTTAAAAGGAGGGTTGATGGTGTTGACCTGAGCGATACGCCTTAAAGCTTTGTGTTTGGTACTCGATTTCTTATGTTATTTATTTATTTAACTATTTATATATGCCATGTCAATCTTGGGCCTCTCACATGTCCAAAATGAGTTTTTACTTCCTCTTCTCTCTGCCTTTTGAACATTTAGAAATGTATATATAAAGAAAAACACTGGCATGACTTTAACTTAAAGTAACTTGGCAAGCAGGTGGAGTGTTTTTTTTTTTGCACCCATTGTTTCTGAAGGGAAACTCTAATTTTTGTTTTGTATTTTGCTGTTAATTGCTGAAATATGTTTACAGGCTAGATGCTAACTGTAACAGAGTAGAAAAGGAGCACGTGGATCTTCATTTAGTAACTCTACGTTGATGAGAGGAGTTAGTTTGTATTTGTCAGATGATATCTGAGTATGTTTCCAGTGATCTGGTTCTTGATGTATAATTTAGTCAAGCTCCCTCTGTTCCCTCTCCAAGAGGTTACTGTAGGGGCCGTGGTCATTACCTTGCTTTTTCATCCATGAAGGTGTAAGGTTTCTGTGGAACTCCCTGGCGCAGAGATCCCTCTCCAGGCTTGCCCAGCGGCGTCCTGCGTCCCGAAGGTGTTGCCCGCCCTGATGGTGTGACACGTCCTGATGGGGTACCACGGCTGTCCCCTCCCTGCACCACTGGCGTCAAGCTCTGCACCACCACAACGGGTGGAGAGATGGTCACAGGAGTGACTGAAGGGGTGCTTGTTGGAGTGGAAGTAGATTGAGAAGACGGAGTAACACGAGTGGTCGCAGAAGGTTTGTACATGGGAACAGATGAGATAGGTTTCCCGATGACAGGCACAGGGGAAGGAGGTTTGTTGGTTATGGCGGGGTTTGCAGATACAGGACTCCGAGGTTTGGGTGGGACAACAGGAGGAGGGGCCAGTTTGGTTTGTGGTTTGCTGAAACTGATGCTGAGGGTGGACTTGGCTTTAACTGGCGGGGCTGTGGTGGTCTGAGCAGGAGTTTGTTCTGGTGTAGGTGTACTAACAGGCGGAGAAACTGCAGGACGGATCACCTCAACCTGCACAGTGGGTTTGATGGTTACTGGAGAAGGAGGCTTAACCACGGTTGGAGCAGGAGCTGCTGGAGAGGGAGTGGTTGGTGTTGGTGCTGTAGCAGGTTTACTGGGAGCTGGTTTAATAGGAGGCACTTTCATGGATGACATCATCACCACAGGGGGAGGGGAAGTACTAGCAGGGACTGTCTTGACTACCACGGTAGCGCTGGATTTAGCAGGTTCTAAAAAAAAAGACGAGCAGAGGACGGATACACATCAAAGATTTGATGAAACATTTAAAATGGGCACTACATGCCACGCAATCAAGACATCTCTGACCTATAATAAGATGAGCCAAACGAACACTACACTAAAGAAACACTATATATTTTTTAAAGCCAAACCATTGATAGGTAAATTGAATACAACTAAATTCATATTTGAAAGCGTTATCTTAAAGAAACACAAAGTTATCTGAGATAACTTTTTAAACAAAACTTACCTGAAGCCTCCAGGCTTACTACCTCTGAGAGGTTGCTGTACGGACCCTGGCCAGCCTTGTTCACACATGCCACCCTGAATCTGAACGAGCCCCCTGCTGGCAAGTCAATCACATTGAAATAACAGTCGGCCACCCCTGTAGCCACGATCAACCAGGAAGTCTCACCTGGGGAACAAAATACAGAATAGAAATCAGTACAGCGCGAAAAAATGTGGCTGTTTGCGTTGACACATATATCTCTTCCTGGAAATATCAGGAGCTGTTCTGGGAGTCTTAAAAAGGAATGACACCAGTGTGAGTGTAAAACTGACCCTCTGTTTTCCTCTCTAGAGAGTATGTGCAGGGAGCCAGAGTGTCTGAGGGCCTCCACAATACCAAGGCTGTGTTGTTGTATTTTTGAGGTATTTCAGGGGTCCCGGGACGATTGGGCAGACCTGTGAAAACAAATGCATCCAAATTAAAAGCATATTGTGTATATTTGAGCTCTTTCCTTGCTCACAAGTTTAGCCCTGTTCACACGCGGGTGATAGTCGTAGTATTTCTTACGAGCTAGAGATATTGTGCAGGAGCTGGATATAGTAGCCAGAGGGTTGGTAGCAACACATTCATAGACCCCTGCATCTTTCTTGGTGGTCTGCATGATCATCAGCAGCTGCCGGCCATCAGGGCAGGCAATCAAATTCATCCTGGCATCAATCTGCAGCGGCTTCTTATCTGAGGAAAGAATATACATATATATGGTGATTTATTAAAATGTAATAAATAAAATAAGAGTTTGGATATGATAAAAAAAACAACATAAGAACTAATGATGCCCTGATCTGAGGGCAGTCAGACACATAATTGCAGGTTTAATCTGTTTCTTAATTAACAAGGAATCTCAGTTGTTTACCTTACCTGCTGTGCTGCTTCTGTTGTCATGGTACCACACTGAATATTAGTGTGCAGCAAGATGCAATGTAAGACATTATTATTATGTCTCTGCACTCATGCACCCAGGAGTAATTAAGTAAATGACTATTTTTATCCTGTGAAGCTACACTGATCATCCACCTGTGAGAAACGTTTATTCGTTTACATTAGAGATCCTCACCTTTCATCCAGGTGATGTTCGGGTGGGGGCTTCCTGCCGGCAAACAGCTGAGTGTAACTGGATCCCCCTCCAGCAGGACGTGATCTCTCAGCTTAATGTGGAATACAGGTGGGAAATCTGGCAGTGAAAGACATCACAACCCTTCGATTACATCCACACTTTAACTCTCCTGCTTCATGATGTTCATAATGATCTGATGTTGCTGCTCTATGTATGAAAGGATGCTCTATAAAAAAAAAACGTGCATTGCCTATCTTCTCTTTTCACTAATAGGTGGAATTAAAAAGAATGAATTACATCATTGTGCCCTCTGTACAACTTCTGGCCTACGTTCAGGTTTTTATTTTCTACTTCTGCTTTTTTGACATAGCAATGAAAAGATATATTTGCATAAGGCATCATCACATGGAAACTCATGAGGTAAACAGTTGCCATGGATTTACTGATATCAGTGTGCATCTATGTGTGATGGGATGATAGACCTCAAAGTATACAAATTTAAGAAAGGTAACTTAAAGAAAGAGTTTGACATTTTGGGAAATTTCCTCTTCCCTTTATATCTTGATCATTGATTCGGAAAAGTAATACCTCTGTTTTTCCTTCAGCATGTTAGCTAAGATTGGCATTATTTAAAAGAAACAAAATCAGCTACTTATCTGATCCTGTTTGACCTGCACTATAAAAATGTAGACGTGCTTATTTCAAGAGGGAGGTGGTCAAGACTATTTCTTGGAGCAGTTATTCTCAAAACATTCTCAAATCAACAACAATTTTTTCTTCACTAAGATAATCAGCTGCCAGTTCTAGTCTTATATTCAAAACACGAGACCTTTATCTCATTCTCAGTAATAAGCAGCAAACCAAAATGTCTTTATTGCTTTATGCTGTAATCACATAACTCTGAGACAGAATGCAATCAAAAGCTTTGCATATGAACACTCCTGATGACCTACCAGAGGCTAATTTGGAGTACTGGCGTGAACGCAGGGCGCTATTTTCTCTTGAGATTGCCGTTGGTATATCAGGCTGTGATACAGTCTTGTCTCGTCTCCCTCTGGTCAGCCCCCAGCGATCCCAGCGGGACCGACGCTCAGCCTCCGCACCTTACAAAAAAAGACAATCAAACCTTTTAAATCAACCATCATACAAATAGGAATGTACCATATGTGGCCAACTGTAGGGTTATGACTGACATAAAAGTAGTTAGTACAGTAATCGCTTCATACCCTTTGATGTTTCCGACTTTAGGCTGGACATTGAGTCTAAGGACTCTGAGGAGGCCCCGTTACTGGTTTGAGCTGCTAGCTGGTTCTGAGGAACACTGGGGGCTTTTGGAGCACGGCTCTCTGATGTGGCTCGGCGAAGCATGGAGAGAATAGGTGTCCTTTTGGTTTCCTTATCCTCTGAGGCTCGTCTCTCCTCTGAGAAGCTGCGAATCCTCGTGGAAATACCCGCCACTGTCGATTCAATCTTTTTGCGCATTGCCAAAACTGGTGATTGATTAGGTTTCTTTAGATCCTTTTCATCTTGCTCTGCTAATGAACCACCTTCACCGTCCATGCGCAACATCTCTACGTCCTTTTTTTCCTGTGAGCCTCTTCTGCCCAGAGTCCAAGAGAGCCTACTCCTTGAAGAAACTGAATCATCTTCTTTGGTCATTTCCTCCTTGCGCTCAGTCGATGGAGTTCTCTTCAGCCGCAAAGAGAGTCTCCTCATAAAGCCTTGGTCCTTTTGAGCTTCGCGAAGGTCCTGCACTGACTTCGACTTCTCCTCAAGTCTCCTTGATGCTAATTCCAACGGTGCACCGATCGGCCCGGGTCTGTATATCTCTTCCCCTGACTCGGTGGAGTCTGATGAAGTCGCTTGTGATTTCTCCTCATTCTTCGACCGTGACAGGAATTTTAGACTTCTTGAGAGGGAAGACTCTCGTTTTTTAAAGCGGGCCTCAAAGACCTCCTCAGAGGTAATGTCCTCAAAGTCCACTCCTGCTGAGAGCTCTTGTTGGGATGAGGAATGTGGGATCATTTTTGGTGGGCTCGGTTCTTTTGTGATCAGTTCTGGTGAGGCCACCCTCGAGTATACAGCAGGGTGCTCAGTGGTTGAGATGATGGTTGGCTTTGGTCGACCAGGCAAAGATGAAGGAATACCAGCTGGTGGAGATGTTTGTAAATGTCTTTCATTTGATACTGATGATGCAGAGGTGTCCTGCACAACAGCGGGTGCCGATGGTGCTAAAGTTTGTTCATTTGGAGGCTGAAGTGATGGCACCATGATGGTCTGCATAATACTGGCATAGGCTGAGGTCCTTCCATCTGGGAGAACAACTTTAGCAGGAGGCGAGGGTGTTACATAAGTAGTCAGAACATTTGTAGGGGGATGAGAAGATTCTTGTGTTGGTCTCACCATTACTGAGCTTGTGCTTATGACCATATCAGAAGACTGTGGAGTTATATTTACTTCTTCTTCCTCTTCTACCTTTTCTTCAGAGACGTCTACATTTTCCTTAGCATTTGATTCAGCAGTGCTGATTTTTCTGTCATCTTCTTGCTCTTTCATAAACTCTTCTTTTACTTCTTGCTCTTTTCCTTCCTCTTCATCCTCCATTTTTTCTTCTAGTGTAGAGCTTTCAGCCACAAGAGTAGGAGTAGGAATTCTCTGGCCTGCATACTCTGATTCAAGCATTGGTTCTTCTGATATGCTCATGTCCTTCTCTGAGAAGCCACTTGTGCTTGATCTTTCATCAAAATTACTGTCAGTAGTCAGCCCATCCATCTTTTCATTCATACTTTCATCAGGCTTGATCTCTTTCTCAATAAATGATTCCTCACTTTCTGTTTTGGTTGGACTTTCCTGCAATACAGACTCTGGTGTTGGTGCTTTTGGTGAAGGATCCCTGGGTGTTGTTGGGCGGGAGTCAAACCTGGATTGCTCAGTGAGTGATGACATAGATATAGCTTCCTTGAGCCTTCTCTCTTCTAACTTTTCCAAGGGAATCTCCAAGGGAGCTCCAGATCGGCGGTGTAGAGCTATCGGTTCTGAATCTCCTTGACTGAAAGAAGCAGTTTTGCGCAAAATTTTAGGTTTGGGAACCTCATCCCTTGCAGAATCACTGGACGCAGCTCTAATTAGCGGAGGTGGGCCGAGACGAGCAGTACGAGAGTAACGATCTGAGGAGATCGCTCGTTTTTCATCACCCATTCCTAAGGTTTCCAGCAGAGGTCCTCTCAGTCCACTCATCTTGTTGTCCACAGAGCCACCTCGCAGCAGACGCTGTCTCATCAGCTCCAGTTTAAGAGCGTAGTCCTCTTGACTCATCTTTGCAGTTCCTGGGCTGGTGCTCCTCCTCGGTAGTTCCATAGAGACAGCTTTCTTCAGAACTCTCCTGCCTTCCTCTTGGTTTCCTTCTGCAGCACCTTCCTCAGGTGTTATCCGGAGCAGCAGAGCACTGTCAGCCGAGCCCCCACGTCTCAGCTCTCCTCTTCGTCGCCCTCCCTCTGGTTTGTCTGACTCCATGCTTGAACCCCTTCGCAGAGGTTTCCTCGAAAGCTCAGACTTTTGTGGCAGTTCAGCAGGTGCGTCCTCATCTGAGGAGCCCCTGTCATTGTCTGGTGATGACCTTTTCCGCATGCGGCCTTTACCCGTTAAATCAACCCCTTCTTTATCCTTTTGATTGGGGTCACACTCCATTGCCTCCTGGGCTTGAGCAGGAGACCCAGACCATTTACCCCCGCTATCTTGCTTTCCTGTCTCCTGCTCATTCGTCTGGATGTCGTTCAGGGACATCCTGGATCCAGAGAACTCCATGTTGAGTGGCATTGGAATAAACGGCAGTTCATCAAGGTCTTCATCTGAATCTGAGGATGACGATGGCAAAGGTGACCCTTCTTTAAGGTGCCTGGGAACTGCGATGGAGATATGACTGGACGAATCGTTCAGCAACTCAGGTATAGACCTCATGACCATTTTTGATTTGTAGCTGATTAGGGAACGCTGCAGAAGAAACACATGATCCAGTCAAAAAACTAAAAAGCTGTAACCACTCAAAATGTTTAAAGGCCTTTGGGGTGTGATATAACGGACAACCAGAATAAGAAGTCAAATTTAGCTCACCTGCCATTTTCTGCGAGATACAAACTTCTTCAGGGCCTCTGTACTTATGGCCTTCCCCTTGTGAAGTATCTGTACAACAAAAGACATAAAATGCATGACATTAAATTAAGAATGGGACGTTGAGAGTACTGTAAAATAAAACTATCACAGCTAGAAGTGGTCTCACCTTGAACCATGGGTGCCGAAGACATTCCTGCGTATCGGGTCTCCTAAAAAAAACAATATTGCATTTTATATTTATACAAGTTTGTATGTATGTGTGTTTCTATCGACTGTAGCTTAATCAAGTTATTCCCAAAATGGGGGACCCCAGGGGGGGGTCGCAAGACACTGTTAGGGGGGTCATGTAAACATTTAAAAATGGAAAATTGTAGATTTTTCCCATTATTGTGAAAATACATACAAAATCGTTGTTTCTTACAATACATTTAAAAAATAATATGATGGTGTTTGGGCTATTGTGTGGTGTTCTAATGCCAGTGGTAGGAAAGGCCTAATAGTGTGCTTGGCTGTATGCAACGTTAAATGTTTAAACCACCTCCAGGCACAATGGGGGTCCCCAGTCTCTAACACTGGGGGTCACGGGCTAAAAAGTTTGGTATCCCCTGGCTTAATCAAATGTACCATCTAAACTATCTGAAATGGAAAGCACTACTAGTGAAAAGTAGCAGAAGAGTTGAAGACATGGACCAGAATAATGAAATGGAAACAAGAAATGTAAAAAAAACCTGATGATGTTACAAATTGGAGAGGAATATGTTGAGAAACCTTTAATATGTGAATGAAACCTTAACCAGGGTTGCTGAAACACTTTTTAATCCTCCATGTTGACCTACAAAACCTGCACTGTTTAAAAGACTTCATTCTTATTGCATCAGTTCTGGCTAAAAAGATGTCCTTTTTATTGAGCGTACTTTGATCTGATTTCCTGAATTGCTTGTTGCAGATCTAGATTGTACAATTTATATATTTTGACAGTATTTTTTTTTTTCGTAAAGCAAGATGAGGTGAGTTTATTTATACAGCGCATTTCAGCAACAAGGAGATTCAAAGTGCTTCACAAAAGATATCAAAAGTAATATGACAAAGGGCAGACCTGCAGTTTTCTGAGACTTTGTTCCATAAAACAGATCCTGAGAAAAAATAAGATATTCAGCGTTGTTACTCACAGCCTGTCTGCTACGAGCACTTTTATGATGAACCCTTTGGCCTCTCTGCAAAGATCAGCAAACATGTTTTCCTCGAAGGCCACATTGTAGTTCCTGATGTTCATTACGGAGCTGCGGTCATTCTCTCCAGCAAATGGAGAAACTCCTGTCAGACTGATAACAGAAATAAATACTTTAATTTAGCGACATGTGTAAAAAAAAAAAAAAACAGACATGGATACTCAGTCTCCCAAAATACACTAAAAATGACAGAAAACAACTGCACTCACCACAGATATGCAATAACTCCAACTGACCTGAAAAAAATAAAATAAAGAGAATCAGAAAAAATGGTGCTTGAGTCATACGAAGTAAATACATGAATTATAAAGAGTTGCGTTTGAAATTCAAGATGTTTTACCAGATGTCTGTTGCTTTTGACACAGGGGTCTGATTGACAATTTCTGGCGCAACAAATTCCGGTGTGCCGTATTTACAGTATTGAGCCTCATCAGGTGTGAACGCCACTGCATTTCCAAAGTCACAGATTCTGATCTGATCGCCATGAGGGTCTGCCATGAGGAGGTTATCAGGCTAAGGAGGGAATAAGAACATAAAGATGAATCTATTGTGTCCAATGATCCGAATGAATAAAATAACAGCAACAGTGAATCTTTGTTTCCTGTGTTTGGATACAATTTATTTATATTCAACAGAAGATGATAAAAACTGATGGGAGGGAGGATCTATGGTATCAACCTTAATGTCCAGGTGTATGATGTTGAGGTGATGAAGGTAGTCCACTCCCTCGAGCAGCTGTCTTATACATGAACGCACCTGGAGGTCCCAAAACACAAATATTTCAGTGCAGCTTATTCTCATTTATCTCATTATATATACTCTTATTCAAATAAAATGTATACATTTGATCTTTACACTGAAAATGATTAAAGCAAGGGTAACCAATTCATTTCAGAAAATAAAATTCTGATCTATTTCCTGAAATTATCTTCAATTAAATTATTTTCCGGTATGTACATTAACCTGGCTTTCACACTTGCAGAAAACTCCTGAAAATCTCTTGATATTTCCAGGAGGACCTGATGTAAGAAGGCAGCAAGATATTATCCTGAGCATTCACCTCGAGGCAGTAGGAGAAGGTGGTGAGTGACGTTTGTATCCTGTGAGTGTCAGTCAAACTGGATTTATGTCAACTTTACACAGACAGTTAAAACTAAATGAAGCACTATGACATTAGGTCATTCTTTGCATGACAAACCTAACCTATAATGGAAAGATTCATGGGATATAAGCTTAACATGAGAAAATTCTGAGCAGAGAAAGAGGTAACAAGGATGAGACTGAACATTGTCAACAATCAAATTGGCTGAACTAATTTCCCCAGCTGACATTCTAACATAAGGAGGAAATGCAGTGCTGACCTGTTTTAAGGGCACTTTATTTTAAAGAGAACATTACTCCGCTGCGATCTCTGCACACGTGATTTAACGGCTGTATTATGTTTTCTGTTCATCAGTAAGTTGTTCTCCGCAATTTTGTTCATATTTTGACTTTGTCGAACTACACATAGCATTGATATAAAGGCAAATATTCTCAATATAGAGTCGTAAAGCGGACTCTGTTGCTTTGTTCGCTACTTCTGCATCATTTTTTTACATTACACCTCACCTCAGGAGACCCCCCGCCCCTCCTCCTGTCTGACAGGGATAGTCTCCAGCTGCGAGGAGCATATGCGAACAGCCAGGTACTAAGAATATCCGGAGCAGTCCACAATTATCTAGATATTTTCAGGAGTGCAAATGTGAAAACAGCTATTCATGTGCTTTGGGGCTGTTGTACAAAGAGGGAGGTCTGGGATGTTTCTCAGTTGGTTACTTTTAAAAATCCAGCTTACTCCTGCTGGTTCCTCTAAAGTTGCCCACCCAAGCTTTAACTGTAAGATTTGCAGTGTAGTCACAAAACACAGGACTTACATCAGACTCCATTATGGAAGATTTCCTTGTAAATCTGTCAAGCAGCTCCTCGTGGCATCTTTAGAAGTTAATTAAGGCTGTCCTCTCTGGGAACTTAGACTCATTGCACAGTAATTGCTTCTTGCTTGAAAACATGTACAGTATGCACATAACAACAAAAAGTGCAAATAACTGAAAACATCCAACTGTTTTTCTGCACATGATAACATTTCACCTTCTTTCCTAGCCTCATTGTGTACTCTGCATCAGACTTCTCTGTCTGTTTTTACCGCGTAACAAGGATACAGTTCAGTGATGATGATGGCTGCGTTCTTTTTCTCGAAGGCATCATGAAAATAAAGCACTCTCTCGTGATCCAGCTTGGAGAGTAGATTCATTTCTCGGAGTGCAGACACCTTCTTCTTGGCCCGCGTGGAGATGAATTTAGCGGCATACTCCATTTTGCCTTTCTTCTGGGTCACACGTTTCACGTAGGAAAATGCACCTCTGAACACAAAAACAAACAAAGGACCAAAACTTTATGTTATTCTGAGCTCATTAATACTGACAGGTGGAATATTTAAAAATCAGTTCACAGTAGAAAGACAGAGGCTGTAAGAAACAAAGTAATACAGCCTTACTCTGAAGATTGAATAATAAAACAGGTTCTAGTTCAAGTGTAGGATGCTAACGCAGGTTTTAAAAATGGTTTACCTTCCAATTTCCTTGTGGATGTCATAATAGTCAGTCAGTCTACGCATTTTCCTGAGAATGGTCTCCTCATCCTCTGCTGGATCTTCTTTAGTTTTGGCTACATGTGCAAGTTAAAAATGGATAAAGAGAAATGCCTGACTCACCAAAGGTACAAGAAAGATGTTGGCGTTATTATGTGTTACTTCCTCTACTTCATGGGACTGTTTTTGATGGCTCTGATAAGAGTGATCTCTTACCTTCATGAATGGTGAGTTCAGCTTTGCAGGACACAGATCCTGCCAAGTTCCTGGCAGTGCAAGTGTAAACCCCCGAGTCTTCTGGACGAGCGTTGAGGACCACCAGGGAACATTCATTATCATCGTACACAAATGTGAAGTGACATCCCTCTGACAGCAGGGTATCATTCTGAAAGTGTCAGCAAAGGTTCTCAAATTATATTACAAAAAAAGCATCTGTTTGAGTACATTCTCGTCTTAATTTCAAATATTTAGCTAACTGGGATCATGTAGTGTATGATGGTAGTTATTTATTAAATCAAACCTTGAACCAGAGGATGTCAGGAATGGGTTTGCCCTCCACAACCACAGCGAAGCGAGGGGTCTCCCCGGCACTGACGTCCAAGTCCTCCATGATAGTTTCAAATGTTGGTGGAGCTGTGGACACATTTTTAAAGGAACAGAACAATGTCACATTGGCTCTCGACAGATAACTGGATACATAAATAAATCTACTGTGTACCTGCCATCTCCACGTTGAAGGTACAGCTGTCATTGCCGTACTTGTTGGAGGCCAGGAACGCCATCTCTCCGATGTCAGAACTCTTCACTTTGAGCAGCTTCAACGTGTGCTGGTCGTCATCTGGCATGGTCATCTCATACAGGCCGGGCTTGCTGGACAGCACTGCTCCCCTCCTGAAGAAAAAATGTTTGTACTTGTGAAGCAGACTAAACATATTAAAGTTAAGCGAAAAGCCGACTATGACTGTGCATGTTTGGCTGTTGCTTGAGGTTAAGTCAGGACACTAACATAGACTTCACTGGTTGGGAATCTTTGATAATCCTTTAGACTTAAACAGCTGCCTGTTTGAGCTGTCATAGTTATTTATGTCTGCCTGTCATGCACCCTGATTATCCTGTAATACAATGGGCCAACAATAGTGGCAACTTCAACCTCAATAATATGTTCTAACCAAAGGATGTTACAGTGAAAAGTGTTATAAGCCAATGACTCCACCTCTTGGAATATTTGCAATAACAGACACTTGATGGAAAAGACACAAATACCTCTTCCAGATGGCAGCAGCGTTGACATGATTGAGCGTGACAGTGATGGTGACTGACTGGTTTTCAATCACATAGACGATTTCTGGCTTATCAATAATCACTGGAGCCTCTTGAAGATAGGAGCCTAGAAGAAACAGATCATTTTACTAAACTGGTAGCAGACACTTATAGATGAATGGGTGCTCTAAAAAGAGCAAAGAATATACCTCTGTCCAGGAGCTGCACCGGGTCTGTGGCAGGTGAGGGCTTGCTGAAGGCTTTGGAGGTGATTGTCAGGACCCTGAAAGCGTAGCGCACGTTTTTGGAGAGGGTGGTGATGGTGTAGGTCGTCTCCTTCAGGCCAGAAGCTATGATGGTCCACTGGATGGAGCCTAATGCCTGTTGTTGGATGGCATACATCAGGGAGCTGGGATCTGAAAGCAAATTGTTGATGTTGAAGCTACTTTCCTCTGTTCTCAAAAATATGTAGTGCATAAAACCATCCTTAATATCCCTCTTGCATACCAATGGAAGGGTCCAGCCTCCTTGGTTTCTTCCAGCTTATAATGATGGTTTTGCCAGTAATAGATTCAATCACTGGTGTCCCATCTGGAGGGTCAGGGAGGATATCTGAAATTAATCACAATAGAATTAGAGGTCCTTCCTTTCTCTGAGCTGTAAAGGCTGTGTCACAGAAAGATTTGAACTACTAGAATTCAGGGGGACAAAACAGTCACAGAGGTATTACATTTTAAATGACAAAGATATTTGTATTTTTTAAAGACAGATATTACACTATTTCTACAACAACGGGTGCTTGTTGACAGATATCTGCTTGAAGACTCTGCTCCAGTTAAAATTAAGTTTCCTCTCAGCAGCTGAGAATAATATTCTACTTTTGTTAATTCTTCACCTGTGACATAGAGATGAGCGTAGCAGGTGGCCTTGCCAACTTTGTTAGAGATGACACTCTTGTAGACTCCACCGTGGGCGTGGCACACTGAGCGGATGACCAGGCTGTGGACGTCACGGACTGCATGGGAGAGAGCAGAGATTAAAGTGTTTTTGATACAGACAGTTAGCATCTTTGAGTATCTGAATTTAGAGGGATACAATTAAACAAGATCCCTGCAGTTAGAATAAATCAGGACTGAAAAAAACATTGACTTGTGTCTGAAAGCAACTTCTAGGGCAGTAATCATCAACCCGCAGCCCATGGGCCACATCAGCCCCCCCCCCCCACCCAAAGCTTTCCATCCGGCCCCCAGAATATAAACTATCTCGGGTGATTAAACAATAAACATAAAAATAATATACCAAGGCTGAAATACTCGCATGAGGTGACACCAACTCCTTCACAGCGGGCTTGACAGCTGTCAGGGTTATGAACCATCATATTTTAAAGTCCGGCCAACACACTGTCTGTGTAGAAAGAAGAAAGCTAGCCCTTGTATAAATGTTGATGACCCCTGCTCTAGGGGCTTCGCAAGTATCAACTGCCCTTTCAAAATGATAAGTGTGGTATTGGCACAGCGTTTCAATTCTTCTTATAGAAGAGAATTGGATGGTGAGTGAGGTGAACAACAGATTAAAGCAGATGCATAAACTACCTGGCTTTAATTAAACACGTTTGGTAACAGTCTTATGGGTTGTTTGAGAGGGCACTAACATACTTGTAATAAAGACAGACAGTGTGCAGCAGCTTATTTCAGAAGAGGAATGAGTTAGTGAACATTATACTTTACTTGTTGCTACAACAGACTCTTTGCATTATCAAAAAAAAAAAACAGTTATATAATATAATAAAGTTTCCTCTTTTTTGCAATTCAGAAATGCTTCTTAATCATCTTTTTTTCTATAATATTAATTCTACTTAAACTTCGATAAAACTGCTGTATAATTGCTCTGTAATGTCATCAGTGCTTTGACAGGGCCTGTAAATTGGGTGAATATTAATCCACTTTGAAACACTCACACTGAGTCATCTTCCTGTCCTCTGTGCTCTCAATCCTCTTGCCGTTGTGGAACCAGACAATGGTGGGATACGGCAAACCAGCCACTTTGCATTTGAGCACGGCTTCCTTCCCCTCGATGACGTCCAGGTCATAAAGGGGTTTGATGAAGTCGGGCATAGTGAAACGTTCCACCTCGTTCTCTGGGACCTCCGGCTCCTCTGGGATTGAGGGCATCTTCTCCAGTTTTGCCCTGAATGGGAAGGGAAGAAAGGGGAGAGAGGGAAATCACATTTTATAGGCCATAAAAACACAAGCCCTTTGTCCAAGAAAATAATTGAAAAACCATGCTCTTGGGATGGTGGTAGCCTAGTGGTTAAAGCGAGCGCCCCCAGGAAATGAGGCTTAAGACCTCGAGTGGAGGGGGCCCGGATTGGAATCCAGCCTGTGGCTCCTTTCCTCCATGTCGTTCCCCTGTTTCTGACTCTATCCACTGTTCTATCCCAAAATTAAAGGTATGAAAATAAAAAATAAAACACACTCTTACATCTGTGAGGAGATGGCTGGCCGATGTTCTTGTATGTAGAGTTCAGCCGAGCTCTCTGCATCCCCGTGCCCGTTGCGGGCTGTGACGGTGTAAAATCCTTCGTCATCATTGGTCACATGAGAAATGATGAGAGAGTGGCGGCCGCCTTCCTGAAGAATACGAACATCTTCACTTTCTGCGAGTGGATGATCTGAAGACAAAAGAGGAACCTGTGTTTATACAGAACATTTTATAAAGGCATGTAGAGGAGTAATGAATGATTGATGTTTTTTGGGGGTTTTTTTAAATGAAAAAAAAACAAAAAAAACATTTCCCCCCTGTAGTTCCCCAGAGGGATTCTCCAGTCTAACCTTAGAAACACTGAGTTAAAGGGTCTGTGTCAAGAACATTTTATAACTCCTGAAAGAATTTCCAACTTGTGAACAGGCTGTTTTCACACATCATGTACATTGTAGGTCCTACTGACAGTAGTACAAACTTACCAAAGTGACTCCAGATGACTTTGGGAGCTGGCGTCCCGCTGACTTTGCAGTCAAATCGAGCGTTACGTCCCTCAATCACTTCTAAAACATCCAGTTTCCGAGTGAATAGCGGCTCAAATGAAGGGAGGACTTTGAGTTTGCCGCATGAAGTCACTTCCTCTGGATTGTAATGATTTGAATTCAGAAGAAGAAACAGAGAAGATAGGATGATTAAAACACTTTCAATTCTAAATGGAGCACCTTGTGATGTATACTCTTTAGATGTACCTTTAGCGGTGCTAAGCTTGCACATGTATGTCCCGCTGTCATCCTCGTGGACCGAGTTGAGCAGCAGACGGCACTTTCTGCCGTCAAAGTGCATCTTACAGTTGAGCAATGCCGGCTGGATCAGTTTCCCGTCTGCCAGCCAGTCCACGTCAGTGTCCTTCGGGCCGATGACATGACACTCAAACAGAACGGTCTCTCCGGCCTTGGCTGTGATGTCCCTGACCGGGCGGACCACAGCCAGACCCGGCTCAAATGGTTGAGCTGGGTTTAAATAGAGGACATTTTCTGAAGAGTGCTGTCAGATTACACCTGGAGGCTGCTGTTGTGAACTAGTGTGTGTTCAAAATAATGGGCCTCATTCACCAACCATACTTAAATCCTACTTACAAACTTTTAAGAAGATTCTGGGATTCACCGATGTTTTCTTCTGTGTGATTTGTTCTTAGCTAAGAACGGAAGTTACGAACACTCAAGAGCACTCTTACACACATTTGAGTGCTGACCGGCTCCGATGGAATGACTAGTTATTGCATTTAAATCTCCAGTTGTGTTATATTTTAGGGTTTATATTACAATATTTTTTTCGTAATATATAAAATATAAAAAAAAATATTTGTGTGATCATTAAATTCCCAGTGGTCTTTTAAAATGAATAAACTAAATTATTCACAAACTCATCCATATAAAGAAAAGTCAAACATGTCAAGTAATGTCAAAGAAGCATACCTTTCACTTCCAGCTTTCCTTCACACTGCTTTGTCCCGTACTCGTTAATGACCTTACACGTGTAAATCCCAGAGTCTGATTTCACAGCTGACTTGATGGTCATCTCAAAAGTGCCTTCTTCCGCCTCCCGGACGATGTGACGTGGGCCTGATTTCACCGTAACTCTGTCCCGCAGCCTGCAAAAGAAGAGGATCGTTGCTATGACTCAAAACAAACTGATGAATCACTCGTTCACCACTCAAGAGTTTATTTTTCATATGATATTTATGCAATAAAGGATGACCAGGCACACTCTATTTCAGCTGCAGGCTCTCTTCTGGCTAGTAGGAAGGGTATGGGGGTGTGATACATTATCCAGGGCTGCCAATATTATGTTTAGCACTTTCTTCTCTTCTATTGTCTCTCGAGAGACATGACTAAGTCCAATGACTGAACCTGCCTGAGTGATTCAGCCTATTCTGGTCTCCTATATTCAAGGATAAGGCATGACAATATTCTGTATGGCTCTAAACGACAACAAATCCCTGAAAGACCAACGCCTACAATGTATTAGTCAATCTCTCATGACAGTCCATCTCTCCTGCTGAGGCTGACATTCAAATTGTAAGCAGCTTGAAATGTGTCTTGAACGTCAGAGTGCCGAACGGTAAATAATGTTTCCCGACCATGTGAGAACTTTTAGAAAGATTTCCAATTAAACACTAAATATACAATAAATGTGAATAAATGAAAGGCACTCTGACACAGTATACAGATCCTTAATTAACAGGGATATGTCTACTCCTTTGACTCATCTGAGTCTTCGTCAGGACATAATTATTATTGACCGCCTTTCTTCACAATGAACTTTGTTTGTAATCAGGACAGTCATTTATTTATTTGCTTCTTGACTTTTGTCCCAGGTTCTTGAAGAGCACCTGATGCCTCTACATTTTTTGACCCACTGCAGCACTAGCTTCTACCTTTTTTCATCAAGAAATGTTTGCTTGTCACTTACCCCCTTGTAATAAATGGTGTTCTTTATGAGTGATGTAACTGACATTAGTAATGCAACAACCATAGGTTACTTTCATTACTATGCTGTTAATGTAAGTTAGCACTGATACCCAAACCTCGATCTTCTTAAAACTAAACGTTGGTAAGTTACAATTCACTTAGCAGACGCTTTTATCCAAAGCGACATACATCAGAGATTAATTACTAATCCATTTATACATCGCCATTGAAGCAGCATGAACAATGTGGGGTTAAGTGTCTTGCCCAAGGACACATCGGACATGTCATGACATGCCCAGCTGGGGATAGAACCCTCGACCTTCCGGTTGAGAGGCGAAGACTTTACCAACTGAGCGACAGCCGCTGCATAAGTTGTTAAGACATAAACCCCCCTGTATGACCCCCCCCCCCCCCCCACACACATACTTGGCTAAAAAAACTGAATCTTGTTGAATTTTTCTTCGCAAGTTCCATTTTTAGGTCGAACCATATGAAACACATTTATTACTGCTCATTATTGCTAACTTTTGAAATATTCATGATGTAGTAAAACATTGCTATTGCAATGGCAAATACTATAGCATAGCATAGCCATTTAGCTTCACTGCACGTCTCAGCAGGTGCGAAGAAGACGTAGAGATGAAATGTTTATACAGGTTAAAAGATGTTTTTTTCTTTTAGATATTGATCACACCATTGAAGCGGAGGTGTTCCTATTGACATGATCAATCTTTAAAAATCACTTGTTAGTAGTTTCATTTTGAAAAGAGCTCAATAGTTAACCAGAACTGCTTGGCACTATAGTGTTCAGATAACATTATTCAAACAGAAGTTAATAGTGCACTTTGCTAGGAGCTATTTTCAGCTGTAGATGAATCCACATTTGGTGCACTTGTGAGTGTTTACAGCTGCAGGGTGGTGTTTGTAGGGTTGACTCAACAGAAGGAGCTGGGCACATAAGAGAAAAATGTAAGTTTGGTCTTTTTGGGGATTCGCTAACAATAAGAAAAATGTGGAATATAGCTGAGTATATTATTGGAAGCTGGCTCATGGAAAATATGAGGAGACTCTTCTAACACTCAAGGACCTGTCCATTGTGATGAAGAGCAAACAGATCTGGCTCATTTTTGTATGGCCTCAGCACTGCAGATTGTTATCTAAGAGCTCATTAGTTTAGCCAGACATTTGTGTTTCTGGGCACTGAGCAGCTCCGTGGTAAACAGAAGACGCTTGTTTTTCATCCCCTTTCCTTATTAAGACTCTTTCTGTCAGCCAGGAGATTGTTAGGCAGTAAACATTAAGCTTCTGCCTCCTTTAACAGATGAAATCAAGTGGCATGCTCGGAGACAAACTGTGCAGTCAAGCAAGCTCTGCTCATGGTTTGTGATGCAGACAAAGTCTATTCCATCTCCCGTGCATGCAGAGCCTTGAAACACTCTAAAGCAGGGAAGAGACTTACCAATACAGCATGGGTTTGGGCTGTCCACTTGCTCGGACAGACATGGTGACTTCTTGTCCTTCAATTACGGCTTGATCACTCATTGTTACCTGTTTGAAATGTAATGCATGTTAGAAGCTGAAAGATGCATTTCAACTGCAGCATTTTTTTAAATCAATGTGTCGATGGGGAGATGATAGAGTGAGTAACATTATCAAACAGGAAAACGAATATGGATAAATCAGTTCTGTACTAGGGGTGGGAATCTCAGTGTAACTCAAGATAAAATACCATACTACACGTTAGGACACAATACAATATGATGCGATACTATATGTTGCCTACCATAATAATATCATGACACAGCGATTATGTGATTTGATCTACTGCAAGATAATCATGACACATCATGATATCGGTTTGACTGAAGAATACAAAATGCCCCTAATCGCTTCATTCTTAACCTCTTTATAGCCCACATCTAGCTATTGCGTCCCGCTGTCAGCTTCTTTGACCAGTTAAGTTCCATTCATGTTACCATCATTCCTGTACTAAACCATCCCCCCACCCTTGAGGAGTTATGACATATTGATGTAATGAGGCATATAGGCAGGGATGTTCGTTTAGATCGCCATTTTGTTTAAATGAAAACACTGACATTTGGCGCCAGTGTATCGATAATTGAGTCAGGGCGACGTTATATTGCCATATTGATAATTTGTCCCACCCCTATTCTGTACATGAGAAATGTTGTTCCTATACAAGAACTAACAAGTGTCAATGCAACACCTAGAGTACATACCATGTGAAAAAAAAGTATCTAATTAGGCCTCTCTATGTCTATGTACTGTCTCACCAGGAATGAAGGAGGTCTTCTGAATCGTGTATCAATATTTCGAATAGGCTCTGGTCCTCCAAAATCCATGCCCTCCTCCAGGGGACTGAGATACTCCTCATCAGATGTGATAGGGCTGCTGATATCCATAGGCACACCCAGGTTTCCCCTCGCCTCATGTATAGACTCTGTAAAAGCAGCAGGGTGATATGTTGTTTTGTGTTGTAGGTTCATGTAATTCTGCTTACAAGTGAGTCCTATAAACACCTTTCATTTTCTGTCTGCCCACTTTGTTCTTTTTTTTTGTTACAGTAAGCACAGCTGTGACGACAAAGGAGTTCAAGGAGGTTATTATTCAAGAAAAGAAACCCAACAAAGCCCACTTAAAATATAATTAGAATCTGAGATGTCAAATGTGATATCCAAACAATAGTGGATTCACAGTGGGTGGAGCCAGTGAGCCTCACTGGGCAATTTATAGGTTCAGTTTCGCCTCTGAGTTGCTATGGTAACTATAAGTGAGGTTGTTCAGCTAGAATATATGGCGGAGACATTTTGCTCAAAGAGATAATGACAAGGGAGCAGGAGAGAAATCAGCAGAAACACAATGCCAGAGTGGGAAGAGGCCACAGGATGTTTTTGTAAGATGGAGAAGAAGATGCAAGGTGCATTAGACCGTTTTTTTGAAAATGCTGACCATCCTTTATTCAATCAGTCAATAAATAAAGAATGGCCCACAGAACACAATACATGTTCTGATCCACCTTAATTCATGTGAATGTAAACAACGCTTCCTTTGCATAATAACGCTGATTTAAAAATGTAAGATTAGATACCAGACCTATTGCAAATCCCCACATGGCAGTACTGTAGTGATAAATAGTTTAATCTTATATCCCATCAAAAAGTCGAACTTACCTGGTTTAATCATAAGGGTGGCACTGCTGGACGCTCTGCCCACCTGATTGACAGCAGTTACACAGTATTTTCCCCCATCGGTTAGTCTGGCTGATTTGATGAGCAGACTATGCCGCTCACCCTCCACTTTGACGGTGTAATTAGCATTCCCTGTGATTTCATTGTTGTCTTTCATCCAGGTAACTTTATGTAGAAAACAGAAAAGAAATGTACATTGGTTCATTTGCATATATGCATTATCACCTATCAGTCCTCCCCATTTCTTTGCCATTATAAGTGCTAATGTTAATATAAGAATGATCTGTCTATTATCATACTTTGTTGTTACCTCTATTACTACAACATACTATTACTATTATTACTGGCATTGTAGCTATAACTTCCTTTTATTCATTGTTGTTGTTGCTCTGTTTTTCTCTCCCATCTACAGCATCTCCCTCTATCCCTCTTTCCAACCCAACACAGTCGCTGCAGATGGCTGTTCAACATATGCAAGTCTGAGGAGAAGGAAACTCTTGCCCTTCAGCCACTCCACAAATGGAGGTCGGCGCTCTCAGAGAAGGACTGAAGATGTACACAAAATAATTCAGCGGATACATTTTTCAAGACAGGAACCAAAGAAAATACTGGAGCACACAAATCACTCAAGGCAAATCTAAAAAAGGTCTGATTCTGTTCGAGGTTTCTGCCTTTTTTAAGGTAGTTTTTCCTAGCCACTGTTACTTTGCTAAAGGTTGCCAAGTGCTTTGCTCGTGGTGGATCACTGTTAGGTCTGTAAGTAATACAACTAAGAGTAAGGTCTAGACCAGCTCTTTTTGTAAAGTGTCCCAAGATTGTTCTGAATTTGTGCTAAATATATGATTGATTGATTGATTGATTGATTGATTGATTGATTGATTGATTTAAGTATTTGCTGGAAAAATACAAATTTCAATGTGTACCTTCAGGAATGGGGGTTCCATCAATGATACATTTTAGGAGCACATCTGCTCCAGCAGATGCTACAGTATCCTGCAGGGGAAACTCAAATACAGGGGCCTCCATTGGGTCTTCTCCAGCAGACACATAAGAATCATCTGAAGAATCTGCACAAATAACATAAGACAATTATAAAGTCAATTTGTGTCTTTTATCCAATTAGAGGTATAACCCCTTTAATAAGGACGTCATAATTTATTGACTGAACATGCTAAATTACCAGAATGAAACTTCAAACTATTAAAGACAGCAAAATCAGAAAGCAATACAAATCTAACCTAACTCTGGAGACATGGGTCGAGGGCGACGCTTCTTGGCTTTGGGTTTCAGCTGTAGTCCCTCTGGGGTGCTGGAGGTAATCTGCTGAGGCTCTCTTGTCTTCACAGGAACATCCTCTTCCATCTTTTCATCTTCGACAATAATCGCTGGGATCCTAATTTTCAAGGCCGGTTTAAATGGCTCCATTTCCATTTTCTCCTCTGTTGGACTGAGCGGTGACATCCTTGTGGGTTTTGGAGGAGGTTGAGAAGGAAAATCTTGCACCATGATACCTCTTTTTTGAACCAGTGGACTTTCAGGTCTGTTCTCAATTTTTCGTAATACTACTTCTATTGGCGTCTTTCTCCCTGAAGGCTGGTCCTTTTGTGATGTTTGCGCAAGAGATTCTGGGATGTGCTGGGATTCCTGCATTCGAGATACCCTTTGTACAAGCGGACTTGGGGGCCTTCGCTCAACCTTACGTAATGTCATCTCAGCAACATTTCTACTCGGGGACCCTTCCCTTTGTTGATAATATAAAGCAGGTGATGATGATCTCTGAATGATCTCTGTAACAGGACTGACTCTACTTAATTCTCTCACTGATCGTTGTCCTGGTAAGTCAGATAACTGCATGGACTCTGGGGTGCCTGCAACCTCTCCAAATCTACTGACTGTTATACTTGTTGAATGGGTACTTGGTGTCCTTTGGGCCGTTGGTTGTTGCTGCTGCATTGGTTGCTGACTTAGTTCCTTTTCTCTCTGTTCCTTTGCCCACTGGGCACGTTCCCTTTCTTGGAGCTTTTGGAGGACTTGTGGAGGAATAGGTTCAATTTTCCTCAGAGGCTGTCGCTGCTTGCTCTTCAGAGTCAGCTGCTCTGTTGAAAACGACTTCTTCAAATGAGGTTTACCTACAAGTTTCTTGATGCGCTGGAGTTCCTCAGTGAACTTGTTCTCAATATCCTGAACTTTTTGGGAGTAGCGAGGTTTCTCTTCCAGCGAAGCAGCTCTCTGTCTAAACATAGATCTACGCTCAGCAGCATCTTCTTTCAAAGCCTCCCTTAGATCCTCCCTTGAACTTTCTCTAGAGATGCCCAACCGGCTTCCTCCATCATCTGAATCTACAGATCCAGCACGGTTGAACCCAGCCCAGGATCTTCCTGAGATGGATCCTTCTGGAATATCAAGACTGCGTCTCCGCTCTTCTAGGCCGCGGACCTTCTCAAAAACCTTTGAGCTTGCCCTGGTTAGCTTTGGAGATGGTCTTGGAGTAAGTTCTTTCCGGGAATACTCGCTCACTGGAGTCTGTGGCCGGGAGTCCTGGGTGCTACTTTGTGTTACAGACTTTGGCTGCTTAACCTTATCCTCAAACTCCCCAGGCACTGTGTCTTGGTATTCAGTTGGCGACACAATTTTCTTCCGCAAGCTAAGAGGTGTAGTTGAACGACTTGGCATTGGCGACGTGGAGGTTCGTTTGATGAGTCTCGGGGACGGGGGTGGGAGGACTTCTGAGGGAGATTCTCTTAAATAATTTTCTGACTGGCTCCTGAAAATAGAGGATTAACAGTAAAATCTGTTGGAATCAGTATGTGGTAACTAATTCACAATCTGCTGAGAATCTGTTAACAGGAATGCAGTTAGCACATTGAAGTATTTTATTGATTATTAATAGGAATTTTTGCATATTCATTTTCTTGCCTGGTTGTGTTCAAGTGATCTTCATGTCCATGCGTTCTACTATCATCTTCTGGACATTTGTCCTTCACTGCATCACATGTAAAAAGGAGATATGACATATGGGCTAGTAATGAGGTACTCGTGTTAATCACTCAACCAATGCTGCTTTCTTTGAAACACAATTTCCCATTTACATCATGAAGTTAAGTTAAGATAAAAAAAAGGAATCACAAATTGTTCGAATATTCGAAAATCGATAGCTGTCAGCTGGAATGAAATGTTAGCTACCTGTATGCACATCCTGGTCCTCAACATCCCCAACCTCTTCTTTGGTCTCAAATTGGTCACCTTCATCCTCTGTTGTTTCAGAATCTGAAAAATAGATGATAAAAGTCACATATTATCATCTTTTTAATCAAGTTAAAATAAGTCTCAAGAGCTCCCCAAAACATGTCTGTGAAGTTTCTTGTTCTAAATCCACTCTGATCCTGTATTTGATCATGCCTATAAACCCCTCTATTTCAGCCCTGCTCAGAACAGGCTGTTTCTGTGTCTGTAAATGAGCTGTGTCTGACCACGTCCCTCTCTGGAAGGGCTTGGATGGCTCAGGCTTTCTTGCTCCATGCCCAATTGTTTAAGGTTCGAAGGCAGCCTCAGATGGCAGAGTAAACACCTAGCTGTGGGAGTGCCAACCTCCTGGGGGAGGGGTTACTACCCTTTGTGATGTCATGAAGGGAAAATCTCCAAACAGCCTGCTTGAGCACACATTTTTTGAAAAGTGGAGCAGGCAAAGACAGAGAGTATGGACTTTTCTCATAATTGGTGGATTTGTAGACAGACTAGGGGCACACATTAGAAAAACATGGTTAAGAATATTTTACATAATGTGTGACCTTTAAACAGTGAAAAATTTTAAAATTAAAATTTTCACTGTCTAAAATTGCAACAAAAGCAAAGTTTGAGAGAAAATTGGTAGAGTTTGTGCAAGGTAATTTTATTCTTGGAATAAGAACCAATGACGATATGAAGTATTGTTCAAAATTAATCAAATGTTTTTATTAATTTTTTGGATAATGCTGTTGTTATGGTGGTAGCAGCAGCATTGGAGTGATGATCCTGTATTATTCTAAAAACCTTAAGGCTTAGTTTTCCATTACAGTCAACTCTTTAATGGTGAATGACGCCTGCAAATTTACAAACTGTGCAAAGTTATATTAAAAGGTGCATACTTCAGTTGTGCATCTAGGGAGAGTAACCTTACCTTATACAGAAATATACTGTATCATAATAAGTATTTCAAAAACTGCATATCAAAGATTAACACCACCTTCGTAAACTTCAAGGTAGTTTTCTGACATATTGGACCATTTCTCTTTCTGATTCTCACGGTCCATTTACTTGAAAAGATGTCACCCACAGGGACTAATTAGTAGAGCTAAGCTAAGTGTCATAAAATTGCTGCAGCTGCATTGTTGCTGAGTCTATATCATTCATAATTATCTCATAAACATCTACAGGGTGATAAAAATAAGGGATATATATATAAAACCATGGAGCAAACAAACAGTTGCTCTTGTATTTTAGTTAGAAAAGCCAATTTCTTTCCATTTTATCCCTTTGAAAATAAAAGTGTGTTCCAGTTTAAACCACCTGAAAGATGACTGTTTTCCCTAGACTGAGATCAAACTCAGTCATTGGTAGAACTCAAAATAGAAAGCACTATTGAGTCACTGCCATCCCAGCAGCTCTCATGAGGCGTTCACTTCACAGTAGGTGTTATTGCTTATAATAAAAAGAAGCTATCCGTTGTTCTGTTGCAGTTAAAGAACACAATAGGACAATGTTTGTTATATCGAATACAGTAGACGAATACTAGAAACACTTGCATAAGTCATTGGAAAGGTTCATTATACCAAATGTTACACAATAAACGTGTTTAATGGATGTTATTGTGTAAGGTCACTGCGTGTAAAATGCAGTGAACTCAGCTGAACCTCAAATTGGTTCAAATGTTGAGAGTGTGTATAGAGTTCATAATATTACTCAAAGCTTTTCAAATCTCCATTGAAATAAAGTTTAATTTACATTACATTTTTCAGCAAATGTCCACATTGTCGATTAGATTTTTTAAATGCAGATGTCCTACATGTGGCCAAGAGTCTGCATTATGAATATGTTTTACATAAAATTGACTAAGTGTACAACAATTTCTCCAGAGCATTCATTAGTATCAGCAGATATTCTTTTCTAAATTTCACATACTGAAGCAGTTTTCAGATAATGACAAAAATTAATCACACAGCAATCATAAAAGTTGTGAAATATTTTTTTTTTTAAAGTACTGAAAGGTCTATTGATTAACCAGCTGCTGTTATAGCTGGCTCTGCATCTTGTGGGCAATGTACTGTAGTTATAGAAACAATTAGAGCTCTGTTAGCCGTTACAAGCTTCTCTCTACTTTGCCTTGATAGAAAAACAAAAAGGTTAAATAGGTAAGTATGAACATATAAACTAACCCCTATATTAACTGCCAAAAGACTGTTATATTTAGATTTGTCATAAATATTGGATTGGGGACATAGCATTAGTGAAGTTGACAATAAGTAGCCCTTTTTTAGAAAAGATGGTGGAAATGTGCAAAGAAGATGACACACATGGATGTCATCAGTGGAGGTAGCAAACTATTCAAACATTTCATCTGCATGGATTGGAAAACAATTAAATCATGACTATCTACTAGATTGACTGACCATTTTTTTCTTCATACAATACATTCTCTTCCTCTGAGTTTCTAGCATGCAAATCTCGCAAAAGAGTGTGGAGACATTTAAATCTATAAATTCATCGTGAATACAAATTTAAACATGTATTAAAGGAAACTCGGCGACGTTGATACCCAACTTGAGCCCTGAGCATGGTCCTTAAATGGCGAATGGACATCACATTGCTTAATTAGTTTTGCTTGACGGGGGAATGATCGCAGAGTGAGTGCACAGGGTATTACTGTACATATCCTACTATAGTCCCATCCATGAATGTGTGGATCATAAACCTGTCACTGCAACAATACAGAAAACCACATAGCTCAAGTAACAGCTTCTATACAGAGGTATATATTCTGCTGATAGTTGATTGTCTTTGTTTATATGGCATTCTTAGAGGGGAAAGGAGATAGTTCTGTGTTTATATGACTCTCTTGATCCTATTTTAATACTTCTTAATAAACCATCACCTTGTGCTGTTAGGGTTGGACAATATGGTTTTATTTTGAATCTTGTATATTGTATATTGATGACAGAAGCCAATAGTTGTGATAAGGAACTACAAATCCATTCTTACATAAGCAGCATCAGTCAGAGCAACATCCCAATATATCAGCGTTTTAGTGCAACTCTAAAAGACTTCTTTGAAGTTAGTTCAAAGCTTTGGTTGTGCCATGAGCTTGGTGCATCTAATCGAAGTTTAACGCTGTTTTTTGTTGGCTAATGTTATTATATCATCCACTGTAACACTGGTCTAAGCTAGTTTCCCTTTTGATGAGTGTTTTACAGAATAGCTTCATCATATTTAATCACTCTCATTGTATCTAGACTGTTTATAAGAAATACTGTGTTCCAGTTGAGAAGCAGCAATTTCTAAAAATGTATTCAGTCAAGATTTCCTGTGCAACATTTTTTTGCCTTGTATCTACTTATTACCAATGACTGAAACAATAAAGTAGGAAAATAAATCGACAAATAATTGACAAGATAACATATAAGCACTTGCCTGATTTTTTCTTTGGTCTGGATTTTGTTCATGGCCACTGTTGGTATATCCTCAAAAGGTATTTTTTGTCTTGGCTTACATTCAGCAGCAGCAGGGTATTCCCCAAAATACAGGGGGGTTCCGAGCCATTACTACACGCCTAAATCAGGCATTTTTCTATGAAGACATCAGCAAGAATCATCTGACTTAGGTGAAAAAGATTCAACTTGTTATATACTGCAAGACTGCCGGTAAAAGCTCCTCAATCAAAATGCAAAGAAAAGAAGGAAATACAAGGCACTTTGGTCCATTACATAATAAGTTGCCCCTCACAGTCTCAGCACTTCTTCTGAGAGGATCCGTCTCTGAAAAGCAAAGAGAAAAGACCTCCGTCCGCAGGTGGAAATGTCTGTTGAATGCATATCATCCACTCTGAGGGAGCCCCCCTGTCCACACAATAGCCAGCGACAGTGTAAGCATCTTCCCCCGCTGCGTTCCACCCCACAGGCAGTGCACACCGATAGGCAGAAAAACCAGTGGGAGTGATCCAGCCCTCTTGAGATCAGTGTTCTACGGCATTGGTTGACATTTTTCATTTTTTCCTTCCTCCCCATGTGTCTGTGTATTATTCTCCACCTGGTGTAATGAGCCGATGGTGTGTTGTCGGCAGAGAAGGGGAGAATCACTGCAACAGCAACAGGGAGCTCCTCGCTCCTCACTGCATTGCTGGAGCTCTGTTAGCTCTCACAGAAAAAAAATAATGTGTTACAAGGCGCAGCTATTTCCAAAGCATGTGAAAGATGGAATTGATGCGCTCACGGCTACAGCTATGCTCCTAAAATCTAAAAGAGCAACTGTGTTATTGTACAACACAATTTCAGTTGCTGCTAATGTACATCTGGTATAATAAATCCTGAATATCCTGCATTCTGTAACATGCTTTATTTCGAATGACTCAGTATGTAAGAAGTCTTTCCCCCTGAGGGAAAGGAAAAGGCATTACTGCTTACACATTTAATTTCACCACCAAGAATAAACCGCTACACAGAAATAACTGCGCTTATTTCAATCCACATGTTATCACACTGTACTCAGTACAATGTAGCACTGCTCACACACCAATGAATATTCACACCTAGACTGAATAAGGACTTTTAGATATATCGGTAATGGTTGCATCCAAAAATGCAGTTTTCAACCATAACATTGCATATGCCTACAGGCTTAATTAAAGTGTGAGTGTGTTATGTAATCTCAGGTCATGGAGAGTCCCTTCCTGTTTCAATGGAAGCTGCACTTTATGTGGACCTCTTCTGTTTTTTTTTTTTTAAATAATGTATTGGATTCAACATTGATTAAACAAAGGAGAAATGAAAAATGATTCTCAGCCTAGCAACAAATTATCATGTATAAATGTTCACTGCAGCATGCTATAGCACAGGCTTCGTGCTGAGATTATAACCTGTAGTGGAATAATTGCTTTTCTATTGTAGCGGTGAGAATGTGTAAAAAAAAATCGTGTAACCTCAAACACTGCTGATGGCACGCAATGAATACAGAGGCTGCCATTATGTTCAATAAAACCCTTGTGGTTAATCATTTATGTGCAGCATGAAATTTAAGCTAAAATGCTGTAATGCACTGAAACGTTTGTTTATTTTAATTAACAATAATTTACCATAGAGTAAATAACATGCCACCAGTATTAACTAATCCATTCATACACAATCATAGACGCCGCCGAAGCTGCGGGAGCAACTTGGGGTTAAGTGTCCTACCCAATGACACACCGGACATGTGGGACTGCAGGACTTGGGGATTGAACCCCTGACCTTCTGGTTGAGCAACGAATGACTCTGCTACTGAACCACAGCCGCCCCGTGTAATATAATAAGGGTCGCTTGTGAAGATCAACCCCCAAAAGATAATCACCAAAGTCGAGTTTTTTAGTCTTATTCAGCTGTTTTGCTTCTTTGTTTTGGAATTTACAGCCTGCATAGCAGCTTTAACATATTTCTAAGTACTGGTGGGCATTAAGCTTTGGCATGCAACTACTCGGAAAATAAAGCATTTTCATGAACTCTCTGAGAGCTGCATGACGGGAAATTTGCCACAAGTACGTTCTTGTGCTGTTCACCTTTAAATGTAAAAGAATGTAAATCGAAAGAAAGCGATTTATGACATAATTTACTATTCTATGAAAGTATTAAAGATTCATGTTTATTTCAACAACATTTAATCTTCCTAAATTTGAGCACATGAACTAGAAATCTGTCCTGATTAAACATTTAGCTTAATATAAATTCTGACAGTCTGTCACTCAAAGTCATCTTACAGCTGTAATAAACCTCGTAATTTCCCTTTGGGTTTTCTTGTCCTTTCAAATTGATTTGTTGATGTGCTTTTCAATTTATTAAAGCAACATGGCCGTGAAGGGGATTTCCACAGTGTGACTTCAGCTCCACCTGTTCGCTCACATTCATGCTCTCAGAAGAAGACAACATGGAGAGGAAACTATCCAAACACCCTGGAAAAGGGCCATGGTCACACTCAGGGGGCGACATCTAAAGCTGCCAGCAGTAGGGCTCTGCAAACAGAGTTAATCTGCAGGCTTTGAACAGACTGTATAGATTTTTGAATTAAAATCACTGCTGTGCCCAGAGAAAAACCCAGATCTACATTTCTCATCAGCTCTATGCAACTTTTTAGTGTCTTTAAGTCCTTTGTTTAAAAGCATGCAGCTTACTGTGCTCATCATATACTGTTAACCAGTAGTGGATGAATGCATCTATTACTTTACCTTCCTTATTTGTTTTATTTCAGTTCATATATGAGCCTTTCATCTACACATATTTCATTTAAGTTGGACAGTTTATCTTTTGTTTTAATGAATGAGTTCATCAATTTGTCAGATCAGTAATTAATCAACTGACTGCACAAACAGCAGCCAGGATTTAAAGGGGGATAGAGACTTTATGGGCATAAAAACTGGATAGATCATAAAAGAAGCGCGACACCGCAAAATGTGGCAGACATCTTTATGCTCCTGCACATTTAGTAGATGTTGCAGATTCATAATAAGACCTTTCCCTGGTCAGTAGAGAGAAAAAAAGTCACACAGGGCCAGGCTAAAATTAGAAGTGATGTCTTCCTATGTAACAGGAGAGACGTTGGACCTGCTAACATCACAAAAATCTAAGGCCTGGCACATTCCTCAGTATAAATAACCAGGGAGAGTTGGTGGACGAGGGGGGCGGTACAGAGAGACATTTTCAAAGAGGGAGAGAGAGAGAGAGAGAGAGAGAGAGAGAGTGAGAGAAAGGGTCCAGGCAGTGGACCATTGAGTGATGGGACAGCTGTAGACTACGCACATAGCAAAGCAGTGGAGAGCTGAATCAAACTGAAGGTTAAAATGGAGAATCAAAGGAACACTTCTGAATGGAGATGTCATTTTAAAGTAGCTGATAGGATTGTGAGAAGTACTGAGGATTTACAACAGTGTGTGACACCTAGTATCTGCGTCACAAGATACAGTTGCATAAAAACACAAGACCTTTTGTTGTCGATGATCATTTTTAAAGGACCACACCACAAAACACAGGATGCACGGGTACTACGGATATGGATTACTGAATATTAAATCTTTTACTGTCTGTTCATGCTAACAATGCTATGCTATCTCCAGCCAAAAGTGGAGAAACTAAACTATGAGAGTCTAGATGACTATTACATTACTATTTGTGAAATGTCCCGAGTGGTCCACGTTATCACGACTACTGCTTTCATATTGTATCACAAGGGTGTAATGAAATAAGACTTTTATATTTTTCCCTATAGTATCTTAATTCAGATCATCATCATGGCTCCCCTATGAAAACTGTGAACACTTAAAATACCATTTTAATTATTCTGTGAAACTATAAAGTTGGAGAAAAGAGGATTGAATCAAAGTTTACTGATGCCTAAATCTCTAAAGTAATTGCTTTCTTCACTTAAACCAGAAACATGTACAATTTCAGTCTGAATTTCTACAATTCAAGCATTCACAACAACAAGAACCCTGCTGCTTTATATGTATTTGAGTGCAATCTTATTCAAGAAGGGAGGAACACAAACTTTACAGTAAGAAGCTGAACTAGGAACTCGACTATGTCTCTGTAAAGAGGCAGACTGGGTCATAATATTAATTTTCAAAAGCTAAAATGTGATGGTGCATCTTTTATCTGGTCTCTGTCCAAGCATTTATATTAATAAATTAAATAATTCAAGTATATTTAATACAGTGTGCTTTCTGCAGCCCATACTAAAAGGAATCCTTAACATCATGTTGTCTAGTCTGCAGACATCATCACTCTTTAAGTATCCAGTTTTTGTCTTAAGCTTGCACAGAGCAGCTTTTTTTTTCTTTTTTTTTTTAAATCAGCAGGGATTGTTATGTAAGCACCCCGTGCTTTGTTCTACACCATCAGAGTAAACTATCATTTGCCAAAAAACTCAAAACTGATTGTTAAACTGATTGAACTGTGTTCGGCAGTGATGAGACTTGACATTTTTGTGCATGCAAATGCATGCCTCATGTGCTCTCTCAGCAGGAAAAGGCAGATTTAAATTGAAGAGTGAGTTTCCACTAGACACTCACGCAGAGCTCTGCCAAACAATGACAGACTACTCGAGCTGATATATGAAGGGCATATTTGTGGGGATGGTAATTTCATTTTTCACAGCAGCTGAGGTGGTCAGAGCGCTCAGGTGAGATGAATTCAAATCAGGGCTGCAGATGACACAACGCATAAGAAGAGGTTTAGATGATCAGAATGCCGGTGTTTTAACAGACAGGAGCCGCACTGGCCTTCAGAGCATCCTCATCCAGACGGGGAGAAATCAGACTGAAATACACTTCAAAAGCTCCCTCTCTGGATAATTAGTCAAAAGCAAGCTTCATTTAGAGAACTACTCACTTACAGTTTCCCTGCAATCAATGTGGAATCTAAACAAGTTCTCGCTTATATGCACATCTCAAACAGTGGTCTCCACAAGTCTTTATGAATAGCAAAAAAAACATGAGCAATAAAACTCAAAAGATTGTTTTTGAAATTAAGACCACCAAGAGAAGAATGCAGAGAAGCCATTTAGATAAACGGCTCCCAACAAGTGAAAGCTAAATTATACTTTAACTCAGCATCTGTGCTAAAAAAATAACAATGATCCCTCTGTGTCTATAGCAGACAAATCTACAGTGATTCAGATATGAAGTGTTGCCTCAACACCGCAGTAGTAACGTCAATCATCATTTCATGCAGTTTGCAAAATAGACAAATAAATACGAGACTTCCATCGAAGAAAACCTCAATCTTAAATAAATTAACATTTGAATGTGCAAATCAAAGTGAGGCTTTGTGTTTGGCCTCGACATGTGAACACAACATATGTCTGTAAATATGTGTAAATTAGTGCTTTGCATTAGAGTTTAAGTATGTATGCCAATGCAAATTTATGCATTTTGTTTCCTCTCTCTTTCCATTATTTTTTAGAACGACTTCTTCTCAAATCAATGAGCAGAGTTAAAAACAAAAAGCAAATTATCTACACTGCCGGGCATATACTAGAGAATGACAGCCACACTTTAGCTCTTAAACTACCACAATAAAATCTCAAATATTAGAACATATTAGACAGTTGTTGCACAAAACCCTATTTAGAGAAGGTGCAGTAGCAAGTTGGGGTATCAGCCAGCATCATCGCTCAATATTCCAGCAAATGGAGGTGACATGTTTTCGAGATACTTCCTGCTATGGGGAGGCTGGGACTGTTGCATAACTGTGGCATTCTGGGTAATTAACATAGAAGTTAGTAGAGTAAAAGATTTTGTTTTCAGAACTGCATTGTCACAGTGGGTTTGACAATGATTTGACTTATATTGCTGAATATATTTGGTCCCAAAGTGTATCGGATGACTTCCTTATTCTGTAATATCAGATAGTATTCTACATTATAATGAAGGTCTGCCAACAAGGAACTGTAGGTGTTGTGTCTGACTGCTTTGTCTACAAATTATTTCGTAGCATCTTAATCTGATTGATTTAGACTCATTTAATGCTGAAAATAAACTCTAGAAACCACTAAGTCATCTCTATTAAAAGACCATACTGTATACCTGTGTGACATTTTAAATGAATTCATGAGCATTACCTTCACCCAGATCCAAGACGGCGAGTACAGCGCTGCTCCGGGCCTCTCCCAGGTGATTATTGGCGATGCACGTGTAGAGGCCTGCATCACTGGGTTTGCAATCCCTAATCCAAAGTCCTCCGTACTCCTGGTTCTCCATGTTGAGGAGGTCATCATTGTGGTACCAGTACAGGGAGGGCTGGGGGTCTCCAGCCACAGTCACCTTGAGGCGGATGTCGCATCCAGTCCCTACGGCGGCATTCCTCATTTTGCGGATAAAAACAGGAGGAGTCGGAGTGGGAAGACCGGGTTCTCGAGGTTCCGGGGCAGCCTGCTCCGAACTTGATTTGGACCGTTTTGGGGGGATGATGGGGCTCGGGGATGCCACTGTTTCATCTGCCCCTTTTTTCAGGGTCATTTGCACCTCAGCTTTTCTCATGGTGGAACTGATTTGGTAGATCCTTTAATGGATCCTGTAACTGTACGGGTTTTGAATTGCACTAACACTGACTGGGCCCTCTCTTAGTTTTGTACACCAATATCAAGAGAGGCCATTAGATACTATGAGCTGGATTAAGTATACATTACAGGAAACAAAGTTCTCACATTTTGTATTCAAGATTTAGAACTTAATTTAATTTGAAAAGCCCAATTTAAATATTTACAAACACGTCTGCCATGGATAAAGTGTCCTAGAACCGCTGCTGTCTGACCTCAGTTGTTGTTTAAAGAAGAAGAAATTGTCGTTTACCAGGTAATTTAGGAGATAGAGATAGCTGCCACTCTCTTGTTCAGAGGTATTTTTAGGGCAAGACCCACTGGATCAAGTTGCATTAACAGCTCTCTTGACTTGCCTCTTGGAAGTGACGGCCTTGCTTGTCCCCTTCCTTTTCCTGCCCTTTCAGACTGTTGTAAAGATTTCCAAATATGTTTAACTTCTCGAAACTTCTCTGCAGAGCAAGGTGTGCGAATCTTCCTTCCGAGTTTCCTTTCTTAATCCCAGCCTCCTTTGTATCTGTTCCTGCTTAGCTTCTGTGTTTGAATGCAAGTCCTGTCCAGCAAGTTGCACAGTGCCCCCCCTTCCTTGTCCCATGAGCTAGACCACCCCACTCATGATCTCCCCCTACCTCTGCCAGTCAGTCCGAAGGGGGAAATGACAGTCACAGCCCGGCAGCTGCATGGTGATCCGTCTGCTCACTCACCGCTAGGCTCCCGCCCCCTCGTCATTTTTAGCCAACCTGGGGTCAGTAGAACATGTGAGATGGTGCAACACTTGGCGCTAAGCCGTGGGTGGTGGGTATGGGACAGATATTTAATTTGTAGGTCAAATGTAGAGGCTGATGTTGGCCTCATAATTGTGGTGAGGTGGTCAAATACCATAAAACGTAAATGTTATCGCTGTGTTCACATTGCAAGTTGGCAGCTGTAGCCCAATGGTGGATATTTTAAGCATCTTCTATTATTACTGACTAAGTTGTGGCAGTATCTTAGACTGCATAACAGAGGCATTGGCCTGGTTTTCAAGATTTGTCGTAGTAGTAGTCAATGAAATCGTTGCCTCTGTAACAAAGGAAAGACCTGAAAAATAAAAACACATTTGGTCAAACTTAAATGAAGTGATGCTTATGCTGTGTAAATTATTTACTGCTAAGTCAGTTTAATGCTAGATACCATGGTTCCCAACCTTTTTTGGACTGTGACCCCACTTCACAAAACTCTGGCGACCCCAGACCTCCAAAACACACAACTTTTTGCAAAAACATTGGTTTCAACATGTCATCATGTCCTAGTTTTTCTACTGTGTTGTTTGTAAACATTGATATTAGACCACATTTAGGATTTTTGTGTATTTTTTGTTGACTGGCTGGATGACTTCTGCACAATGGTTGACAGACAGAGACTGCTAATTTCTGGTTGAGGCATTGGCTATGGCCCACAGTAGCCTTTGTTCAATATATTTGAATGTACAATATATTATTTCATTTATTAATAAATAAAAACTTCAGGCGACCTCTTCTGAATTTCATATTGGAACCAGGACTCCAAGGTTGGGAAAGCATGCTATATAAAATTCTACTGCAAGCTTGTTGCTATGAGAATGACGTCACAATAATCAAAACGAGGTCAAATCACCTGTGGCATTAATCTGGAAAGCAATTGCAACATATTGCTGAATGACAGCTAGTTTAACGCACATGTAACAGAACTGTTAGCAAATAAGTTGTTTATTGTTTTAACTAGATATATGAAGGGTTAGGGAGTAAGCTCAGTTTACTAACTTTTACAAGACTTTATTCTAGTTATTGCATTTCGTAAAAAAAAAAAAAGATGAAGTTAAA
This sequence comes from Labrus bergylta, assembly GCF_963930695.1. NCBI lineage: Eukaryota > Metazoa > Chordata > Actinopteri > Labriformes > Labridae > Labrus > Labrus bergylta. The sequence continues at coordinate 16,895,197 of NC_089207.1, read as the reverse complement.
TAAAAATAAACAGAGACTATGTCTGATTGACATTATGTAAGCATTGATAGCATTGCTTACCACTCGGAGCTTGATATTGACGCTAAAAGGTAGCTTTAAAATATTAGTATTATTAATTAAGTAGCATTTCTTGAACACGTTACAGTACAGTTTCATATCTGTCTTTGTGGACGAATACTTCGTTATACTACAAATGAAATAAAAAATTGAATAGTGTGGAGTAAATGCTAAATACCCGAAATAATCAACAAACGAGCTCCGCCTGGCTGGGTAGCAATATTCGATATAACACGGTGTTACGAACACGACAAAGTTTAAAATTAAAGATGTTAAGACTTACCTTTGAGAAGAGTAGACAAGTCAAACATCGTAAGCTTATTGTTGATTTATCAAGACTGACAGACAATTTTTGTGGCGACAAGAACCGACAACAACATGAAATGTAACTTGGTTTCTTTACAGGAAAAGCACACCTGGCTCTCTATCGAGGACTGTTGGTGTGATTGGTTAGACTATTTAGTTTATCAAGAGAGAGGTGATAAATACATCTGATTAAATAACATCACTAAAGAACTTTTTTGCATTTTATTAGAAGGCTACTATGAGCAGTGATAGCTGTAGTGGTGGAAGCTGTATTATTTATTTAATCATTTTTAGGCTACTTTTTTTTTTGTAAAGGGATCATAAACAATATTAAACATAAATGTTGCCATGCATTGTATCAGAGTTATCTTAGAGCTAGTTTACATCTGCAGTCCCTCTGCAGGTCATATCAACCATCTCTGTGAGGAAATACATACTGGACATACAACATGCTTAACATGGGTGAATTATTTTAAGGTCATAATATATTAATTAATGAATTAAATACTTGATTTTTAATTAAAAAAATCAAACAAGCTAATCAAAAACAACCAAAAAAAGTTACAGTGTCCAAAAAGAATTAGGGTAGAAGTCAAACTTATATATCCCTATCCCCGTAAGAAGTACCCCAGTTAATTTTTTACTGAAAATAAATAAAACAACAATCTCAGTGTATTTTAGATATAATATGATTTTTGCTCTGATTTGATTTGCATAAACTCCTTCCTGCATCTCCCTCTATCCCATTTCTCAAGCCCAGTGCAGTTTCGGCAGATGGCTGTTCAGCACGAGTCTGGCTTTGTTTTTTCTTGCAGCTGTAACTTTGCTAAATGTTGCTTAGTGCTCATGAAAGATTAACGCTGTGTCGTTGTAATATAGCAATGAGTAGGCCTACTTTTACCTGCTTTTGATAAAGTGTCTTGAGATGACATTTGTTATGAATTGGGGCCAAACAAAGATTGATTGCTTGACTGATTGATAAACCTGAAACAACTCTCATGTACCAACAAGCAAAATAAAACAACTTCTTTTTTTTAAGCACAGGTGCCTGTCAGCTTCACCTTCCAGACATCATTTTGCAGTCAAACATATTTTTAAAGAGTTTTTTTTTTTTTTTATCTGAATAGTGGCAGAAAATTCAGATTATTTGACCTACCGTGTAGTGCTTGCTGAAGTGTTCCTGCTGTTGCACAGCTTCTGTTATTTCAAGCAGCTCTGCTTTTTAACAAAGAAAAGAGAAAACTGGTAAATCATATCCTCTATCACTTGTTTATTCCAAAGATAAAAGTAGCCTATGGGGTGCGTCAGTAGTTACTGGTAAATGGACATGAGCTTGTATCGCACTTTTCTAGACTTCTGACTATTTAAAGAGCTTTTTACAACATAGGTCACATCCACCCATTCACACACTGATGGCAGAGGTTGCTATGTAAAGTGGCCATCAGCAGGAGCAACTTTGGGTTAAGTGTCTTGCCCAAGGACACATCGGACATGTGGCTGCAGCAGCTGGGGATCGAACCCCCGACCGTCCATTGATCCACAGCTGCAGTGGTGTTATATAAATCAGAGACAAAAAGCAGTGTTTTATAGAAATATATTTTTATTTAATGATGAATGCAATTAGAACCCACCTGCTGTCTAAGGCTAAATACAAACAATTAAAGGCACTCTTACATATCCAAATTTGATAAATAAATCTAAACGAAACCTTATACAGAGTTATACAATATTGTGACGGATCAGTTCATGCTACTGCTGTATATGATGCTGATAGGGGGTTACACCTTAAACTGAAGGACTGAGCTGCTCTTTCAAAGCACAGTGATGTTGGGAAATGTATTTTCTCAAAACATATATGGTTGAGTGAAACCAAAATTTATTCGGCTTTGTTTTCTTTTTTCTTTTTTTTTAGCAAGATTAAAAAAAAATATATATATATATATATATATATATATATATACAGGAAAAGAAACATTTAAAAATTTGATTACAAAATGAAAGCCAAACAAATTTAAAAAAGATATAAAAAAAAGTGAATAAAGCATGAAACATGGTGAAACGCACCTTACATTTAGGTGAAACGCTCAAGGCCGTACTGCAAAATTAACTTAAAAGGATAGAAAAATAGTAACAAATATTTACATTTTTTTATGCGAAATAGTCGAGGCTAACCGAGGGAAATTTTGTACAAAGTTGTTTTCTAAAAGATTGATGTTTAGCAAATATGAGCTGCACTGAAAAATGCACATGCATATCAAAACGGGTTCTGTGGGGTCTTTGAGTCTAAAGTTTCTCTTCTGTGTTCTCACATGAACGTAGATGTGATCTCTGAAGACAGTGAAGATCTGCTGGATCTTGACAAAGACGTTCTCTCCAAGACGCCCATCTTCCTCAATATCTGCGTTAGCCTACTCCTGAACTTCTCCCCCACAAACGCATACAGCACTGGATTAACACAGCTGTGCAGGAGGCCCAGAATCTGCGTGGCAAACATGACCCGATCCACCACCATCCTCGCTGGGCAATTGTATGGCACAATCTTAGACCTGAAGAACGTGTCCGCCATCACTGCAAGGTGGTATGGAGTCCAACAAAGCAGGAAGGCAAAGACCACAAAGACAATCACTCTCATGGCTTTTTGGCGCTGAAACCCCCCACGGATACGAAGGAGGCGCTTGATGGTTACTCCATAACAGGGCAGCATGATGGCCAGTGGGATGAGAAAACCCAAAGTGTGGCGGAGAAGCCGGGTGGCCAGCCTCCAATCACTAGCACTGCCAGGGGTGTAATGTTCTTCACACATTAACTGACTGGAGTTGTGAGATTTGTAAGATGAATGTAGAAGCCCAGGCAGAGAGAGAATTGCCCCAGTGCCCCAGACAGCAGCACAAACTACCCAGCTGACCATCCGTCGGTTAGCCCTGCGTGCCTCCATAGCTCGCACAATCACCATGTAGCGGTCCATGCTAATGCAGGTCAGGAACAGAATGCTAGAGTAGAAGCTCAGCTCTTGGAGGATGGTGACAATTTTGCACATGGCATCTCCAAACACCCAACCCTGTGTAACAGATGTGGCCCAAAACGGCAGGGTTAAAGCCAAGAGGATGTCAGCGACTGCCAGGTGGAGGAGGTAGAGGTCAGAGGGAGGCAGCGCCTGCCTACTGAGGCCGATCACAAGCCCCACAACCAGATTACCAGGAATGGCCAAAACAAAGATGAGGACATAAAACCCACTGACAAACACCATCAAAGCATCGGGGATGATGAAGTGTTTGCATGGCTGCGTGTCAAGGTCAATGTAGAACTCTGATTCGTTGTAGGTGAAGTTGAGTGCATAATAAGCAGAGCCAAAGTCTATGTAAAAAGAAGATGTGTTTGGATCTGAGGACAGCAAGTGAAACAGAACTTTAGTCATTAAGGTATACAAATAAAAAAAACATAGGAACATAGACCTACTGAAAATAGTGAATGTGCTTCTTAACAAATCAGACAGACTAAATGCAGCAGGTTATCACAAAGATCAGAGAGCATTCAAGTCTGTAAATTACCGGCAACATTAGAGTTAGGCAACATTAGAGTTAAACTAGGGGAAGTGTTGATAACATTTTCAGGAATAAATCTCTAATCACATCAGTTTTAATCTTTGCAAAGAGACAGGAACTAAATAAATGTCTTTACATTTGCGCGTTATATGTTAGTTTTAAATATCAGGACCAACACATTCACAACTGTCTTATTTTCTATAAACACATGTATCAATTAACTATGAATAAAAACAAATAATTCAAAAAAAGAAAAGAAAATGCTCACCAGTCATTGTGATGTTTTCTTTGTGGGTGGCAATCGGTCTGTCACAAGGAGGTAAGGAACAAAACGTTGTGTCTCTCTTCACCCCTCCCCTCATAATAACCAACTGCCTACTTTTTCCTTTTTGCTTCATGCGCACGTATTTTTGATTTGCTCATCAATAATAGAAGGATGGTTGTTTTTCTCACCTAGCAAAGTAAACATAGGTTATCACATCTTTAAAATATAGTTAAAATGTGTAGAAAATCAAGAGTTATATATTTCTGTAGATGGATTTAACCTAAGGGACATTATTTATAAATTAAAATATAAATCTCTATTTCAGTGATACTCTGCTTGTATGAGGCTGCAATCATGTTGTAAGAGAGGTATTTTATTTGTATTCAAAATCTGCTTATTATTATTGCAGGGGGTAGTACGTGTACTGACGTCTCAAATGAATTTGGTGTCTTCCCTTTTGGCTCATACGTACAAGTTTATAATAAGAACGTTTAATCCATTTTTTTAATTCATTTTTTGGGGCTTTTGGTGCCTTTATTTGAGAGATAGGACAGTGGATAGAGCTGGAAATCAGGGAGAGAGAGCGGGAAAGGAGCCACAGGTCAGATTCTGTTTAATTCTTAACTGTAATATTTTTAACTTCAAGCTGGCAACTTGTTTCAATGTTTGTTTTTTTCTGTTTTTAGTCACAGCGAGGTTTTCTATCACCCTCAACACTTCTCTATAAACAAAATCAGGCCATATGATCTGAGTCATCGTGGTCATGAGATGTGCTGTCACATTGCATTCAAAATCGAAAGAGAAACTATTAATGACTATTGTTTACAGATACAAAAATAAACTCTGGATCAAACATCTAAATATTCCTGAAGTGCAGCTTCTTAGAATCTGACGAGTTTCACTGTTGTTATGAAGTTTATGAGTCCCTGGTTTGTACAGGACCGTAAAGAAAGACTAAGTAACTGTATAGGAGTTAAATAAATCAGGCGGATGGTATTTCAATAACTTGATAAGGGCCAAAGCTTGTCACACAGGCTCTTCCGATTGACCGTCGCAGCTGAGGAAGTTCCCAGCTCATGACATGCCTGTGTTGACACATGAGCGACTAACATCACATTTCCTGCCACACTTCTCATGTGTTTCAACTTCCTAATGTCACAAGTACTGTTGTTTGTTTGATCTTTTTAAATCAGAAGAGGAAAACAAAGTCCCCAATACACAACCCCATTTCATAAAAGTAGGAACTTTGTGTAAAATGTAAACACAAACAGAATGTGATGAATTGCAAAACATTGAAACTCTATATTTATATGAAAACAGCACATAGACAATATATCAAATGTTGGAAAAAAGTATGCCCAGTTTGGGTAGATGGATGTTCAACAGTGGCAATTCTAGAGTATGTTGGGGCCCTCAGCAAACATTTATGGGGGGGGGGGGGCTCTTTTTTTCTCGCCTATAGACGGATAATTCCTCTTAATTTCCCTTTGTTGACTTTCATTGATGAACCAAAGTTCATCAAAAGTTGGGACAAGTGATGTCCATGACAGAACTGTGTCTGTTTTTTAAAAGCAGTGCTGTCTGAAGATCAAGGTCATCCAATACTGTTTTTCTCCTTCGTTTCTTAGTTTTCTTCAGGTTCTTTTAATTATTTTATTACTTTAATCACCAAAAATTACTTTGGATAAGACTCTTTTTTTAAATAACTAATCTTGTTACTAACCTGAGGTTAGTTAAATTATCCATTCTGATTTGCTCTTCCAGGTGTTTTCTTTTGGGATTAACACTTCCAGGCTTTTGTCACTGTGCCAACCTTTTTGCAACATGTATCTGGCATAAAAAAAACCCCAATTCAGCTTCATAACATCTACATCTATGTTGTCTTTGTGCTATTTTCAATCACATATGGGGGTTTAGTAGTGCAGAAAATCAACACATTTTGTTTTTAAACTTACATTCCCTACACCATCCTGACTTTTTAGGAAATGGGGTTGTTATCTAATGAACTCATCTTAAATGAATTGCCTCTCTTCTGCTCATTAGTTAGGAAAAAGTTAACTGTAAGAAAGCGTAAATGCATCATGAGTGTAAAAGGATCACATGAGAACCAGAGGACACAGTTCAGGTGCTTGGTGCAACAAAGGATATGAAGAAACAGGTCTTGTATGCCATGTGTTGCTTAAAACTGGAGAATTAGATGTAAAGGTGTTTGGACCTCAAATTGTGATAGAGGAAGTGAAATCGAGAGAATATGGTTTCTCAACTTGTGCTTCAAAGTAATGACTGTACCACAACCCAGTGCTCACATATCAAAGCAAATGTTTTGTAACATATTCTAAAAAAACTGCAGTAATTTGTTTCTGTGAGCACTAGATGGTGCTGTTGAGTAAAAGCAGATTGGATATTGATGGAAGATTTGCTGTTAGTGATAGTATCACTATTATATACTGACAGATTTAACTCATTAAAGTGTTTATTAGAGGAGGTCTCCTGTTATTCTACTTACAATGAACCTCTACAGGCCTTTATGATTGAACTGTTCATACTTGTGGCCAGAAAATGTTTGAACAGCAACATAAAAAAGAAAGAAAAAGCTGATAGGGGAAAAAGACGACTACTAATGAACCTTTAAAAGTAGACCTATTTTGTGTAGTCAATGTATTTTAGTTTCAACTGCAATTTACCCAAATGTAAATACATGTTTTTGAATTATTAGTAGGTTGTGGTTTATTGTCAAATACACTGCAGAAACCAATTGTTGGCAGTATAATTTCTGTAAAATTTATTCGGTGAACCGTTTTGCCAGTTTTTACGTGGTCCCACCTTGGTTATGGTACAATTGATAGCAATGACTAAGAAAACCATGTCCTAAGAAAACAAACAAAAGTCTCATATAATTCTATTATTAAAATAGTCAAAACTTACACCTTTCCCGTCACAGAGTCACTTCAGATACAGTTTGGTTTAAAGAGAAATGTCACTCCTGCATTCAGTCACAAAACTAATTTTCACCAACTTAAGGCCTTTCCACTAGAAAGTAGAAATCGATTTCCTGATTTAAATGACAGGCAACATTGCCAACATAAGTTAAGAGAAGAAAGTGCATCAAGTGTTCAAGTAGGGTGTATAGTTTGAAAGAATATAACAGGGCAGGGTAGGGGGAGGTGGCACTGGCACAGAGCTGGCAGAAGTTCTAGGGAGATTCAGAGGACAGGGGTGCAGAAGGCAGACCACAACTCAAGCATCGAGGCTCAGCTATGTAAGAAGTCCTGATAGTGCATCAAGTGGTAGGTCACAATCACATTGTGCTGCTTACTGAGTGCACTACGCATGAAAAACCCAACAGAGTTGATAAGCCTGTAAAAAAAATAATAATAATGATGCAAGTCTCTAATGACGTAGTCTCCAATTCAATTCATTATTCTGAAAGCCAGCATAGGCTGTGACGAGGAGGGGGCACAAATGTTTTTTTTTTTTTTTTTTTAAATGGGGATGGGAGACATGGAACCGTCCATCATTTTCCCACATGATCCCCCATAAACCCACTTTCATCTTTTGGCACGTCGTGGGTCCCTGCCGTTGGTAATGGTAACCGAAGACTTTGCTGCAGTTGGAGGTCCTGCAGCTGTAACTGGAGATGCTCCATTTCCAGGTGAGCGACCATTGGGTCGCCCAATGCCCCCATACCCAGCCTCACGTGGTACACCAGGCGGTGGGTTGTTGTTGTTATTGTTGGCAAACGGGGGCATGGCACCATTTCCTGAGGATGGAGAGAAAAAAAAAAAAAAAGTCCACACAGAAAGTTATATTGAGACATTATTATTATTTTTTTTTTTTAAAAGGCTTTTGTCACATAAATCCTTGAGACACACCGCTGAAGAGAATTCACAGGCGTTAATAATACAGCTAATGACAGCAGGATTTAAGTCGTTTCAGTATTTGGTCATGGTGTTAAATTAGTGACACGTGTGCTTTTGTTTGACTGAGACAAGTCAAAATGTCTTCAGTGAAAGATGCCTTTTGTGCCTCTAATTCTCATAACATGGTAAAAAGAAAGAACGAGACAAATGTTGTACAACGTTAAAAAGCAATTTAAAAAGAGGCCCTTCTCACGTCATTGAATCTAATTTGTGTTGCATTAAGAAATACTTGAATGTTGGCAGCCTTATTGTGCTGTCACAGGCAGTGCGCACCATTGCACGGTGCAAACTTTCATTTCCTGTTGCGTTCAAGTGTGTTTCAGTAGAGAAGGGTTCATTTGCATCAAAAAGAAAATATACTGACCTGGTGGGGCAGGTGTACCTGAATTCTGATTGGGCGGAGAGTTTCCCCTCTGATTCCCATCTGGTTTACCCTGTAAGTGGAAGTCATTGTCATCTTAGAAACACCAACATTGTTGTTCGACGTGAATGTGGAATTACAAAGTAGCAAGTAAGATTTAATTCATAATCCAGTATCGGCCATCAAAAAAGGAGGTTTAATACAGGAACTTTAAGTTGGCCTTTTTAACTAAATATATTCTCGTCCAAGTAAGAATGGTCACATTTTTTCATCCATACAGGTTGAGCTCCAAATGTAAGCAGCCATATGAGGGAGGGTATCTTTATTTAGCTGCTAACTGGGGCTTATGGCATTCATTTTATTTCAATTTTACCACTCTTCCAGATTGTTTTGGTTAAAGCATCATTACCATGCAAATGTTTTAACACTTTGTATATCCCAGTCTATCCAATACAGAGTTTAGTTTTAAACTGACATATATCATGCCCTGCTGTTGCACATGAGGGATGTGACTGGTTGCAGACTCATGGCCACTCAAGGCGCTATTGCAAACAAGTCCTAATTTTCCTTAAGACAAATAGGTTATGTTTGAATACTCACAGGCTTGTTTTGCTGGTTTGATTGGGTTAGAAGGTCTGGGTTTGGTTCACTGAAATTGGGAACTTCTGAATACACCATGCAGAACCTACAGGGGGAAAAAAAACATTGTTTGATTGATGAAACTTTGAAACACTCATGGTCTGATCAAATGGCATAAATGTTCATTTTGCTCTTTTGTTTTGAGATATTTGATTCACGTATTTTCAAAAAGGAAACTTTTTTCACTACATTTGACATTAAAGCCAAAATTAGACAAGTGTGTTTTTGTGGGATAAAAGCTGTGTGTTGTCTGAAGAGATATCATACAAATGTGACTGAGAAAGTAATGCTCTTAAATAATAAAATTGTGTTCATGTAAGAAAAAAACAGTTCTACCCTGTTATATTTGAGCATGTTTACTGTGTTGAAAGTAACAGGTAAACTATCTCGATCTTAAAAGTCTGCATATCAAGGGACCACAACTGAAGTACACACACAGATCTGAGACAAGTTACTCACTCTCCAATCTTCTGCAGATCTCCTCCTCTTCCAGTGTATAGCGTCAAGCAGCCTTTCCATATTGATGCATAGCTAATACAGAAAATCACAAAGTTGATTTAAGAAAACAAAAGATTATTTCTCAAATATATTTAAGGGTCAAGAGTCTAATGTACTTAAGTCAAATGTCAAAAGCAGTTATATATTTGAAAAGATCTGAAGTTATGTTTAACAATCATTAGACCCAGAAACAAATGACTCCTCTTACTTCTGCTCTTGCAGCTGGGAAATCAGCTGATTGTTTGTTTGTTTGTTTGTTTGTTTTGTCAAAGATCAATACACATCTTGTCCATTGTATTATGGAGAACATGGTTTTGGTGCAGATGCTGTCAGACCGAATTATTGTACCCAGTAGAAACGACCAGAGGATGTTCTCTATGCAATTAACTTGTTCATAATACATTTCATATTTTAAGCATGGAACACAGTGTTTTGGAATTGTTTATATCCAAATTTGGTTCAACAAAAAGTTTGCTTTAAAAAAAGAAGAAGAATAGAATTACTTTATTGATCCCAAACTGGGAAATCGTGGAAATGTAAAAAGAGTAATTGTAAATTGTGAGAGAAAAGTATCACGTCTTGTCTTGGGAGTTTTTCACAGCACAAGTCGTACCCCCTGGTCAGCTTGATGATGTCGCCTGGCTGGATCAGGCTGCCGAGTTCATCCCAGACAGAGATGGCGATGCTCCCGCTCTTGTCTGCCACTTTACACGAGCGAACCTCATGACCGTCTTTCGTCTTGGTGACTCGCCCTGAAAACAAGAAAGCACGAATTAACATCCACAACACAAATGTACAGGGGTTTACACCCCCCCCCCCCCCCAAAAAAAAGTGAATTGATGTCCCAATATGTCACAACAAACAGCCCATCTCTGGCCCCCTTTAAGAACAAACCAGACACGAGTTGATGGCATGTGAAGAGATGCTACTTACCTATTTCCAAAACGATGAAGACGATATTCAAATTTTTCGAGCCAGGCTTCACGTCCTTAATCAAAAACACGGACTCGTTTGTGGTTGCTGCCATTGTTAGTCGATGCTCGACCAACTTTTGTCAATTAAAAAAACCCCAGTAACAAGAAGAAGAAGAAGAAGACGAGCTCACTGTAGTTACTGTGTAGCTACAAGGTTAGCTTTTTTGTGTGGCTAAGCTACCTCATTTAGCCTGCTGGCCGAGTGGGCACTAAACGCTGCTCCAGACTCTTTGAGGTATGCTCTGTGGGGTGGTCGACTACTTTTGCGTTACGAAAAGTGAAAACTGGACCCTTGAAAAACGACAAAACAAACTAGCAATGTGACCACACTGGTTCGCAGTGAACACCGCAGCACTAAAGCAGCTAGTTGGTTAGCTGCCCTCTTTCACACTTCAGGATGCGTCTTTTCCCCACGATTTTCGCCATAGTGACAGATTGAATCTTCACAATAATCCAATTCACACGATGAACGCACTTAAAGCAAAAAAAAAAAAAGAAGCTTGTTGGCCACATAAAATAGTATCAGTAAGTTGCGACTCAAACCTCGGATGTATTTATGACCGCTCCCCCTGGTTATTAGTGATTATTATCTCTTCCGCTAACTATTAAAGAGACTGATTTCACGTCTCTCCCCACCCTGACAACGTATTTGTTGTCTCCCCTGGCAACGCAGACGACTTCAGTTTACGTTAATATTTTCAGCTCGAGCGCATTTCTGTAGTGATTAGCTGTTAGCATGGCGGCTAGCGCGGCAGTCTGCTTTGTTGCGAGACTTGTGTGTCTAAAGCTGTGGTCCCCTTTCAACGACACAGTTTATCTAAAAGGGTTTATGTTCGGTGCCCTGGTTATTTATGCCTACACAACACACACACAAAAGGCTTTGTATAAAATCTGTACACGCTATTGACTTCACGCTTTCCCCTGCTTCAACAATGCCCCAAATGTGACGTCAGAGCGCAGTGCCGGTCTGTTTTAGCCAACGCGGTAAGTTCCATTATCTTCGTGGGAAAAGGGGATTTAAACGTAGACTTTTCCCTTGATGTGCGTCCTAACCCAAACATGCCGACTTAATATTATTAATATTATTTTTGTTTTAATTCATTTGTTGTTGAATTAAATGCAGTCTTGTTATTTCATGCAGAGAATGTGCTTAAAAGAGGAGGTCGTAGTTGGTTTCACCCTTTCCCTTCCAATAATGGTGCATTCGTGTGGTGGACGCGGACGCATCGGAAAAACGAGTTTCCGAGTTGTAAAAAAAAAATGCACACGAACGACTGCTCAAGTCGGAACAACAACTCGGAAACTCGGAAAAGAAATAGTTGCCCGACTTGCCGTCAGAATCGTCATCACAAAATACGTTTAGCTAATGTTAAGGTACTTTTTTTTATGAATTCACGTATCAACTTTTTGCTGAAATATAATTTGTATTAGAGACATTCACACATCTTCTTCGTAACATCCACGACGTTTGTTGTTGTTGTTGTTGTTGTTGTTGTTGTTACGACATTCAGACTTCCCGAACTGAAATCACGTCAACACTTATTGTAGAAGTTAAAAGAACGACTTTCCTCCAAGGAGCACCTGAATGCACCATAACAACCGGGAGGACCAGTGTGTTTTGCCGACTAAATCCAAGAAGAAGCAGAGATAATTTTTGCCATTGAAAGCTACACTGATCTTTAATTTAACGTAGCTTACATATTGCTACCAGAACAAACACTATTTTATCAATTTATCAATCACTATGTACGCATTTGCAGAGTATGGGGAGCAAGTTTTGGTTCTCTATTATTTAAGATTATAGGGGAAATATTTTATCTCGACGGACATTCATCTACCAAATAAAGCTCCCATAACCTAATCCCTTTAGAACACCACAAATAGCTGATTTTTTGCACTGTAAATGAAGGGGACTGTTTTGATACTCTGTTATAAAACCCGTAGATTCCCGTTTAGATTTTGGAGAAGGCATTTATCAATAGAAAAATCCCATATCAAATAATGCTTCCTGAGCGGAACAGATCCGTAGGGTAGCACTTTTCGATGGGTAGCACTTTTCGACAGAACACTTATAAAATGCAAAACGGTTACGTCACGAACAGGATTCGAACCTGTGCGGGGAAACCCCATTGGATTTCGAGTCCAACGCCTTAACCTCTCGGCCACCGTGACGACTTAAAGAAGAAACTGCACCGAATGAGCATTTAAATATATAAATAAGCTCGTCATTTCTACTGTGATGGCAGAAGACGTGAAAGCTTTCCGATTTGTTTTTTTTGACGCGCTTATTTTAACAGAGACTTGTCAAATGTCAGATAATGTTGTGGAAGAATGCACATGGTGTCATCTTCACTTTGGACACAAGAGGGAGACAAACACCATGGTAACTCCAGGGCTCACCTTCACCATCATTGAGGAGTTCAGAGAAAACCTCCATGTGTTAATAGCCTACATCAGTATTTGGGGCATTCTACCGAATGAGTTCAAAGTGCAGTCCCATTACAAAAAAATAGGTTTAACAAAACAAGTTGTTAAGTTTTCAGACATGGATATTTACTGAGATTATATTATGATCTATTTAAACCCAGGGCATTAAATGAGGTAGTGATAAGCTAAATAAATAAAAACATTATAATTTATAGGGTACTTTCTATTGAGAAGTAGCTGTCCCCAATTCTGACCCCTAAATTTAAATTTATGTAAATACCACTTAAAACATTTTTTTTAAGATTTGTTTCAACTGTGTAATTGAAAAGATCTTTATGACTGAATTTAAACAAAGGTTGAAAGACTTAGATTTATTGTGGGTTTAATTTTTAAATTAAAAAACTATGCTCAAAAAATCATGTCCCTTGTTTTCATGTCACTACCGAAACACAAGCGTTTTAGTGGCTTGGCTGAGTTTAGATTTAAGCCACACCCCTGAAATTTTTGACCAGGAAGTGACATTGCATCCCTGTCCCCCATAGCTGAATGATAAGCAGCTAAATCCCATAGTTTTTAAATAAATGTGCTCCAAAGTCTGAAAGTCAGTGTGTAACTTTAAAAATTGTCACTACCGAACCGTTCTCTTCAATTATGTAAACTTTTTGGGGTTTTATGCAAATTATTATGTTTCTAGGGGTGTACACCTCTTCAAAGATGTGTTCGCTAGCCATGTGCTTGCTAGCATTCTTTAGTTATGCTCAAAAATGAGGTTGAATTGTCACTACTGAAACAGTCACTAGCGAATCATATGGTCAAGTTCGGTAGTGACATTATCATTTCGGTAGTGACAAAATAGAATGGTTAGTAGTTAAACCTCATCATTTTGAAATAAATGCGTTTTAGATGATTGAAATGATGATACTTACAGAAACTTACTGATTCTATTTATTATTATTATTTTATTGACCACTTAACATAGGCTACGTACTTGTAATATTCCCAACATCAGGCATGTTATGAGTTAAAATTAAGCAATAAGGTTGAGGGAATATGATAAAACACTACAAAGAAAATACTGGTCACTACCAAAACACTGGTTGTTTAAAAAAAAAAAAATATATATATATATATATATATATATAGAGTTATCAACTAAAATTTTATGATACTGATTGGTTAACTGTATGTTTCATCTCACAAATCATTAACTCTGAAATCAATCTGATCAGTGTTTTACATTTTAGAAAGAAAGATTGGACGTAGATTTTGAAGAATTTTAAAAATTGAAATTTGAAATTTGTTGAAAAAATCATTTTATTGATTTTATTGTGAAAACCTTCAATAAAAATGTGTAAAAATAATCTTTACATAAGGGAAGTAAACATAATACTAACAGGTTAACATAATATTGTTTTATCATAGTTTAATACTACATTTCGGTAGTGACAAATTTTGGGAGAGAAAATACATTCCAAAACAGTCTAAAAATACAATATCAAATTTGACTGTTCTTTTAGTAGATATGTGTACTTCAGATATGGAACAATATATATAGGGGAAAATTTCTAAATATTTCCAACCTGACTTTGAACCTATTTGGTAGAATGGCCCATTTATGAATAACTTTAAGGGACAAAACGAAAGGCAAACAAACAAAGCCTGTACGCTACTTAGCACATTTTACCATTTTGAAGTGCCAGTATTTGTAAATGCCCATTTAATCCCTATTTTAGCCCATTTGTGTGTTTCAATGGTTTTAATATGATTGTTCCCTGATGTGTGACGAAGGCCTGTTTCTTGACTTAGATATCTTGATTTATTGAGCATTTCCTACGTGTGTTTTTCTTTTTCCTATTAATTTGAAACATTGGCATATTTGCTGATGATGCCAGTGTCAATGGACCCGGATACTCAAATTTCACAGGCTATAATCTACTTCTCGTTACCTTTGGTGGTAAGTGCAAATAGGCAAACCTATGATGTCTTCCGCATTTCCAATATTAGGTCTACATCATTCCAGTTGTGATGCTCAAAGTAGGCAATTGGAAATACAGCAACATAGCCTAATCGTAAGTATTTTGTAAGTATAGCTTCAAACCAAATTAGTGTGTTATTCTAAGTAGCCTATTAAGGACTCAATTTATGGAAAAAATGTGAATGTCTTTTTAAATATAACTTAACAGGGATTTGAACATTTTATTCCCCTTCATTGTAATATGGTGGATGCACTGGGCATTCATCTTTTTTTTGCAAATAACACAGCTGTTGCTGTTAATATTAATGGGGTAGGTTATAAAAATGTTTTGTAATGAAGCAAATCTCCACCGTCTTTGACCCTCGGTTTGATTTAGAGAAACATTCATCTTTAAACTGTGCAGTATGAATAAAGGATTGAGCAATTTAACCACTCCCTACACTGAGATTAATACTCCACAACTCTATTACATACACTAACCTTCACTAGATTATGTATTATTTACTCTCAAAATTACAATTGCTTAGTGACAGCGGGCCTTAACAGCATGTTTCCTTCAGTACTATAGGTCAAATAGGAGAGTCACTATCATGATACGCAAGACACAAAGAACATTATCTCCCATAATCTCATTTATATGAAATGCAGCCTATAACATTTACCTCTCTGCTAGAGAAGAACTGAAAGTCAAAACAGCAAACATGTGAATGTTATCAAACCTTTATTGATCATGAAAATACTACAAGTTTGAAAGGAAGCGCCTGCATGTTTACAAGATGCTTGAAACAAATGTCAGGAGGAGAACATTAACACTCATGTGGAAGGGAATCTTCTGCTGTGAAGGAAACTTCTTTGGTTTAAGGGGTTAACTAAGGGAACGAGGATAAAGAAACTTTTTTTAAAACATAGATACATTACTACCTGGTTATCATGTGGATATGTTCTCACATATGACCAATATAAGACAGGTTAATTTCAAGACAAATAAAATCAGACTTTTAGACAAATCTGGACGCATCATTTTTAATATTAGCAGGCAGGAGTATTACTAAAGTAATACATTTGCTTGATTAGGCAGGAAAAAACTCAAAGCCGGTCACATTTAACCTCTAAAGTACAGATAATGTACACAGTAAGCCTAGTGTTCGATCCCTTTTAAGTGAGATGATTTATACATAAGAATCAAGATGAAGAAAGCCTTAGAGAAAGCACATTTCATAAACACAGTTGACAATCAGTTATGTCTATTTATTGGTTGTCTCCCTACAGATCCCATGAAGTACACTGGCAGGTATTTTTTTAAGACATGAATTACTTAATAGAAAGTGTTCAGATTATTTTGACTATTTCAAGTGCGCTCAGTTTCTCCTGCTTACTAGAACTTAAGTAAGACTGGTTTTGCATAGCTAGAAATCAATATTTTTTGTAAATTTTTTTCAAATCCTTTCTCCATCTCATCTAGAAGAATAGTAGATATAGGGGCGTATAGGTAATACAACCCCGCAGAGACTGACACCAGTATGTGAACCCCTCAACAATTCATTTTAGACATTCAAAATTTTCACTCCTTTCTGCCAAGCTGTACCTATATGCCTAACCCTGAGGCAACTTTGAAGAAGTTCTTTTATCATCCTTTCCAAATAACTCAAGATCTTTCTCACACTTCCAGCACTCACACTTTGTCCTTCTTTCACTACAAACTCATGCCCAGGAGCCTCCACGGGGGCAGAAGAACACCTGTGGCCCTGCGTTGTCTCAACAAGTAGGGCCAAGACCATGAAAAATGTGCCGAGCAGGAGCAATCCGTCAAAGCTAGGAATGCTGTCCTCTGCTTTAATCCACCCCTTGACCTCTGTTGGATCTTCTGGATACCTGGTGCCTGGAATCTCTTGCTAGATTATATTTAGGGAGTCAGGGCCATAAAATGCAAGGATGACTTTCAAATCTAATTGTGAATTCATTTTGAACTTCATTTAAGCTCAATTGCACTGTTTTATTTTTTGCAGCTGGTATTAACTTTTCACCATAAAATAAAAGTAGCATGCATTCCTCAGGAAAAGGAAAAACATGCACGCTTCCAGACATGCTCAACTATCATTCTAATCTACAAAGAGATAGGAAACATTTCTCTTAGGAGTGCAAAAACTCCTACCAGCTTGTGCATGTAAAGGCACTGTATGTGTGTGTGTGTGTGTGTGTGTGTGTGTGTGTGTGTGTGTGTGTGTGTGTGTGTGTGTGTGTCTAGGAGGAGGGGACTTTGTGATGGAGCCCTGATATTGTTGTTGTCTTCAACATAGTGTACTACGAAAATATTTAAAATGTAGTCTATGGATGCCTGAAAGAAAAAGACAACTTACAAACACCCGAGTGTCATACTGTAATTTAAAAAAAATCACAGATACAACTTGAACTTTATAAAGTATACACACATTTAAGGCGGTTATCTTAGATGTACTAATTTATGGTTTATATGCTCTAAATACAGAGAGCAGTGTGACCTTACGTAAAAAGATTGAAGATAATTTCTGTACATAAACATACACAGTTGTCTTGCAGACAAGGCAAAGGGGAGTAATTCTAACATTTAGAACGTTAGTATTTAAATCAGTAGGTTTATTCGTGTCAATCTAAAGCAGCTTCCATCCTGCTTCGCTGTCCTTCAGTTGTGTCAGTATGATTGAACACAGACATGTAAACTGGTAACTAGAAATCATTTTAGATTTTGCCTTTCAGATTTTGATTTGTGTAATCCGCAACATGACTACTAAAAATATATACATATGTATCCAAATTTTCAGCCTTTGTGATGTTTTATTGTTACTCAATTGGCAATCACATTCACTAAAATACTTTGATTTTCCACCTTTAATAGATGTGTTCTACGATGGTTATCAAATCACGAATAACAAGTTAGACATCCTGATAGAAGCAACAAAAACATTGAAAAGATGGTGCAATTTTAATCTAAGATCTGGGATTTTTTTTTCAGCACAGGTCCAAATGAAATCAGTAAACCTCTAGTTCACTACAAAACACTCCAGGACCGTCTTACTTTAAACCCAGAAAGTCCTCATTCCAACTCTTGCACAACCAAGGCAACACACTGCCTCAAACAGGCTGTGGGCAGGACCTCTGTTGCCAAAGATTTACTATTTTTCACCAAAAAAACAAAAAAAAAACACAAAGAACAAAGAGGCTATTTGTCAGTGAGGAAGAGAGCTCCAGAGACAGACAAACAGAGCAGGAAGGAGATAGTTGGCCCAGTGCCCTGGAGATGTACTGCTATTGAAGAGGTGGGCACCCGTTGATTGGAATGAGTGATGGTGTATTGGTGCAATGTTGCATTCTTTAGACAACACTTTTACAGGGTTTAGGAAGCACTTGCACTGGATTCGGATACACAGTGAGGTCTAGTGGTTAACCTTGCTCATGTCGACTCTACAAGGTTTTTTTTTTTTTTTTGTTTTTTTTTTTTAGACATGGCTGGTGATAATCAAAGGATATGTAAAAGGATAGTCCAAGGATGGGCACCTCGATTATGTTGGTCCAAAGATGGACAACTTGGGTACATTAAACCAGGAATGGACGACCATAATATTTTGGTCCAAGGATGGTGAGCCTGTCAGTCCAGGAATGGCTATCTTGAGTAAATTGGTCCAAGGATGGATGACTAGAGAACACTTTTAGAGTATAATGGTTTGTGTTGTGTATTCTGGTTTACTGTGATGATAACAATGGGTAATGGGCAAGAAACCAAGACTGTTTAAGGCGAATGATGATTTGGGCATACTGGGTGTTCAAAAATCTTGAAACTTTAGGCAGAAAAGAAAGATTTGTAAACTAGAATTGATGCTCTTCAATCATACATATTAAGACACTTGCTCTACAGCAATTGTTGCTGTGGGCATCTGGGCATCTGCTTCTGTTGCAACAGGGCTTTTGTGTTTTTCTTTTCCTTCTACGTCGTCATCCTCCTCCTCTTCATCCTCCCCAACAATTTCATCATTTTCTGGGGTGGCCAAGCCTGCAGAACGCTCACCATTTATCTCACATTCAATGCTTGGTGCCTCTCCATTGATAGCCAGCTCTGCCTTTATTCCATCTAGGTTGGAAGGACTTAGCATCTCCTGAATTTCTGCAACCATGCCTTCTTGGGTATGCACCTCTGCAAGGGGAACCTCTTCATCTCCATCCAAGCTTCCCAGAGCAGTAATCTCCACATGGGCGTCGTCTTCCACAGGTGATACCACATCTTGTGTGGGTACTTCCCCATCTCTGACTTTCTTGATATTGAAGGTCATAGGAGACACCTTGAAGGAAGAACTCTTGGCAGTTGGGCTCTTGGGATGGTTAGGGGTAAGGCTCTTCTTGATCTTCTCACGCTTCTCCGGGGGAACGATCTTGGT
Source organism: Labrus bergylta (assembly GCF_963930695.1). Taxonomy (NCBI): domain Eukaryota; kingdom Metazoa; phylum Chordata; class Actinopteri; order Labriformes; family Labridae; genus Labrus; species Labrus bergylta. Next base: position 16,875,827 of record NC_089207.1, on the reverse strand, counting down.
GGTGATCTGGGTCATCTTCTTCTCAATGCTCTGGCGAGAGAAGGCCTTCTTGAGGCTATCGACCTTCTTCAGGCTGGAGCGCTTGAATTTGTCAGCCCTTCTCTCATATGGGCGGGAAGTGCCCAAACCATCTACTTCCTCAAACTCAGCCAGCTCCTCTTTGTGAGCGGCAAGATATTCCTCTTCATCAGAGGATAGGCTTATGGTCTGAAGGCCCTCCTCTTGGGTGCGGCTACAATCAACAGAGCCAGCAATAGATGGAGTAGCACCAGCAATAGATGGGGTAGGGTGGATGGAGTCTGCATCATACTGGCTTGGTTGAGGGGTCTTAAGGGAGTCTTTGACTAACACACTGGTAGGGATCTCGTTGTCTTCCTATAGGGAAATAAGACAGAAATAAGTGGGTTTAGAATGCAGTCACTTGGATCAGTTAACAAGGCCATATAGTAGTACAAGAAAGGACCTTTCTTTGAAACATAATGTTCACCTTACTAGTCATGCATAACCAAGATATTTTAGATGTACTTACAAACACCCCCCCTCACCCCAACTAAATGTTATGTTAACCCTGGCCAGGGTGAAGATATTGTAAATGGACATTAATTTAATACACACCACAAATTTTGTTTTTTCTCTGCAGGGTGAGGACTGGGGAAATGCCTTACAAGTTCTCTCCTCAAGACATACAGTATGAGGAATTCCATCTGTTTCTCTGCAGGAGACGCACACTCTTCTCAATGTTTTTTTTTTATCCCTCTCTGCCTTTAACCCACCCTCCACCAACACACACATGAACATAAACAGAGGGAGATAGAGAACACTAGGTTCAAAATCCGGAGTTCCAGTTTGTTTCTCCTCACTCATGTTCCTCCCATTTGCTGCTCATCCATCTGTGCACAACCAAGCACTCCTAAACATTCAGTAACACACATACACTGTTACACTCCACTGGGGATGTATGACCTACAGCGCCCACCCCCCATTGCCCCCATCCTTTCACACCCAGGAGTGGAGTGAAGGGGCACCCTCTGTGGATAACATACTCCACTACACACATGCTTAAAAAGAAAGCCCCCCTATCGACATCAGCCAAGAGTATCAACAGTGGATGCTTGGTTTTGTGTTGTCTTAACGCAGCACAGTGTACAGAACTCTTTTATGCTTTGAAGTTCAGGTACAGTACAAGTCTTTATGCACTGTTCACAAACATGCCTTTACTTGCCATTAGAAAATAAAATCCAGATTTTTCCTTCTAAAAACAATCTTGAAGAACCAGTCCTGGAGTAGGACATATCCTTACAGATGACTCAATGCAACATTCTTTTAGATGGATATACAAAATAAAAAAGGAGTTGAGAGTAATATGATGGAAAACAGAGAATTTCAAAGCACACTTCCTGCAGCTTCATAGGGGTCTTCAAAAGCTTACTTGAGCCCTTTATAAATATGTACAAAACCACTAAAAATGTCCAGGATGAGCTGCATGTGTGAACGCAAACAAGCTGAAATTTTCACGCCAATTTAACCCAGATTTTTTCCTGATAGCCCCTACATTTTTGGTATAAAGTCTGGGTGAGCTGAATGTGGGGATATTTCGGTGGATTCACTGCGAGGGGATGGGAGAGGGTGATGACGTCGATGTCCTGAGACCGATCTGCGAACACAAACTGCAAAGTGAATAACCCGTGTGACCTCCATGAATGAAATGAAACTGTTTCATTTTGTGTTTTGTTCACCAGCATGTCATTCTCCACTTTTTCGTTACAATCAAGAATATAGCCAATTACTATGGATTATATGCATAATTAATTGACTATGGATTTTAATATAGCAGTGCTTTATATGGTTTAGCTTGGTGTCTTTTCTACTGACAACATGAGCTTAATGTCTATGACCTACAATTGAAACTGTATTTGGTCTCAGGTCCGTGTTTGGGACACTCATATTTGGGATGTTTTACTTCAGGATATGTCAATTTTAAGTACTACTGAAAGTTCCTAGTCATCCTAAGAACACACTGGAACGACACTTTTGAAACAATAGTCTTTTCTGTGTACCATGCTTGTAAGAATGAGCCTGTTACAAAGAATGACAGCATTTCAAGAATGTAAGGCAGCCATGAAGCATTGCTTAAAGCTAGAAGCTGCCTTAGGTTGTTGAAGGAGTGTGCTATGCATCTTTCCTGGGGTGTCATTAGGCATACTGAAGGACTGGGCCAACCAGATGGTTAAGAGGATTCCTGCATCCGTCCATTTTTTCTTTTTTGCACAAACAGTACCTGATCTATTTGTTCATTTAAGCCCATCCAAATCCAATTTGTAGTTGCTGGCATTTTGGCAAAGTGTGAGTTAAAATGGTTTCAATAGTTATACAACATTTAGCAAATCACATTATCGCAATAATCTTGTTTCAATCCGTGAACACCTTCTAGAAGTTTTGCATCACTTTCTTTATTTATCCTGATTGCATAATGTCTTTGTTAGAAATTAGGCTATTTGTAAAGAGCACTAAGGATTATGTCCAATCACTGTTACACCTTGGTCTGATCCACAGGAGAACACAGTACTCTATTAAGACAGCAAAACAATTTCATAGTGATTGAAAAGCCTACCTTTTCACCGCCTTACAGACACCTGATACCCTTTGACTTGATCTCAAACATGCAGGCATGATTCACAGTTGCGATGTGTGCCAAGCATGTGCGGTATCGCCCAGTTGAAACAATCTGTCAGCGTGTGCATGAAGGCAAACATCAAGCTCAAGAACAGGTCCATGTTGTCAGGGGCAAGTGTAGGAGAAAAACTATAAATGTCTTAGCACTTAAGAATGTACAGTAGAGTGGCTTATTATTCAGGGGTGGTATAGTACATATGCTGGCCTTCTTCTGGTATCAATTTGAAATATTCCTTCATTATTTTCTTTTTATGTTCCTGATTAAATATACATCAAGGAACTGCTTTACTGTGTATGTTGATAGAGAAAACACGCTCAACTCCCTTTCGACGTAAAACAACTGGGTGCTGAATCCCGAAAAATGTTCAAACAAGAAACACAATATTACAGCACTCCAAAGTTGTATTTTAATTGCCACGTGAGCGTTTCGAGCAGACGCTCCTCTTCAGCGTGTAACCAGCAATTTTCTCAAACATACACAGGTGGGACTAATTTATACTTTTCCAAAATAGGTACCAGAGACTCACTCTGCTCTCAATTTTGGAGTGATGTCCTAATTGTTTTTCTTACTGTGTGTGTGTTGACAGTTTATATTAACGGACAACAACCAGAGGAATATGATCATCCAAACAGCAGTGTTGAGTGGGAATGCAGGGTAGGTATGTTACCTAAAATACAAAAAGACAAAGGTAACCCTTTTGGGAGTATCTCTGGTTACCACTACCTCTGGTTTGGTTGGATTGTAATTATTTAGTTTTCTTCTCAGTATCTCCCTCCAGTCATTGCTGTAGGTCTGACACTGCACCACACCCACAGAACGACTGAACATGTTCATGCAGAATCAAATCATAAAGGCTTTAACTACAGCTGTTTTCACATGCACTCCTAAAAATGTATAGAGAATTTCCTCCGGCTCGCTCGAGAACAATTCTCCAGCTCAGCTCACTCTGACTTTCTGCTGAAAAAAAAAAAAATACTCTGGGGCTGACAGGAAAAACTCAAAATAAAGTCTGAGGGAAAAATGTGGCTGTTGGCGTTCACACATGCAGCTCACCCCAAAAACCTTTGAGCAAGAGTGAAAGCAATATACTGTGTGTGCGTGACAGCTTTTGTACCAAATACTTGGCATGTTATCAAGAAATGCCAGGGTGCTTGCTTATTGGTGGAATAATTTACACGATATCGTATGCTTATCTACCTCATCTGTGGTGTACATTCAAGTCAAATAGTTATGTGAGATAGCTGAAGAACTAAGCATCTCTCTAAATCTTATTAGCCATGATAAGAAAATCAGAGCCAATATGGCCTATCCTGAGCCTCAGTGGAGGATTCCCAGATAATAAACGCTTATCTTCCCTGATTGATCGGTGGTGTTAAGGTTTCTAAAGCAGAGACCAGAGACCTCAGCTCCAGTCTGGGCATGCCATAGACTTTTTGATTAAGCTCAGACATGTTTGATATAATCAGTGTGGGCACTGGAGTGTGTGGGAGGCGGCAAGTGAATCTCGAACACTCTTAGAAGAGAACACAGAGCTTCTGGTACACACTGTACCAAACCAGCAGCAGCTTCCAAAGTCATTTTATTTCAATGAAAAAAAATGCAAAACTGAATTCAGTCAAAAATTAACCCTTTTCCAAAGCCTTGACACAGCAAACCCAAACAATTTAAAATGCTGCCTCTGTGTGTTTGGCTGCACCAACAGTACAATACTGCAAAATGAGCATGTCCCCAGTTTAACCCCTGACAATCTTGGCAAACATGCAACAACAAAAAAGATTCTTCCTAAATACCATTTGACCCAGGTCTGTCCTGTGTGTGCGAGCGGCTCTTTTCTCTTGGGAACCCCGTTAATTAATGCAGCCTCTAAGCAAGCACTCATTAGCCGCTAAGAATTTGATATGCATGCGTGTGTGTGTGTTGCTGTGTCTGTGTGTCTTTGTGTGAAGAAATGTAGGACATCGGCCATTGTTAAGAAACTGCTTAAAGAGTGCAAGATGAAAGAAAAATTAAAAAACATTTGGAACAAACCAAAAAAAAAACAAAGTTAATTTAGTGTGACAGCTAGCTTATTGTATATGTTAAATTATACACACTTCAAAAGATATTTCGTAGGCTTCGGTAATGAAGTTCCAGATCTCATTTAACAGTTGCATGGTAGATTTCTCATTTAAGTCCTGCTAGGTGTTACTAAGGCAGAGCTTATGTAAGTCACTTCTCTGGAGCCGCCTCCTCTTTTCAAACAGAGAGAGAGAGGGAGAGAGAGAGAGAGAAAGAGAGAGAGAGAGAGAGAGAGAGAGAGAGAGATCAGGGCGGGGCAGGACGGAGACACTCCTGATTCAGAGAGCTCAAACGGACTCAAGTTACTCCGTGAGTGTGTGTCTCTGTTTATACAATATGTGTAAGGAAACCCTATAGTGATACTTGTGCTTGTGTTCTCTCGCCTTTGTCTATGCAACTGACAAAAGTGACTTTGGTGATTCCCTGACTTTTAATCTACTGTCACCAGCGAGAAAAAAAATATATTTTTGGTCTTTACTCAAAAGAACTTTCCCATCAACTTCAGCTTTGTGATAAGTGCTAATTAACTTTACGATTGCCTCACGCTAAACCACGGACTGTATAACGAATGGACAGAGAAACAACTTGTCTCAAATGAAGCCAAAAGACTTTGAGCTCCTCCTCTTCTTTACTAGTTGTAGTATAGGACATCCTCCTCCTCACTATCCTATTTCACCGTGGGTTGATTAACTGCATTATTTTATTGCCTGCTCCTCATCATGCTACATATTTTATTATAACAGGTGTTTCTGCATGTTTGAGTGCATTCTATAGAGGAATCTTTATTATCTGGTACCATTAAGCTCCTAGTACATCCCCTCCCAACATCAATCAACAGCTTGCTTTGCAATGTATTTGGCATTTCTCCAGAGCAGCTTGATCATGTTATACTTTTCTCATACACTTTATGTAAGTTTGACTGAAGATGCACAAAGACGCATATCAACACGAGTACTAAAAACACCCAAATAAGGTTCTAAACATGCACACACAAAACATGAAAGAAAGCAACCCAATTTACAAGTACAACCCTATGACATATTTTAGATTTATGCACATTATCAGTGGGTTAATATGCAGGTGTGAATGCGTGTTAGAAATGTGAACAGGTGTGCTTTCCTGTCCCTTAAGAAGATGAATTAGGTTCTTAATTCTAACCTGAGAGGTTGGTGTGTTGGCACAGTGACTCCCCCATCTCTAACTCACCCAAACATATTCATGTTAGAAACTTTTTTTGCCATTGTCCAGCCCCTGAATTAATTAGATTACAGAAAGATTAAGACAAAAGGCTTACAGAAAATAGTTTGCAGACAAACTCATTAATCAATTCAAGGAAACACAGCTTGGATTGGTGTTGAAATGCAGATTTTTTGGCTCAATTCTAACAAAAAGGGGCTAAAGACAAATCTCCAGTTATTTTTTTTCTTCTAATCCTCTCCACCTCTCTCTCCCCTCTGCACACTCTCACACACTCCACTTTATTCATTCAGTGACCGGTTGCAGACAGGTGAAACTTGTGTGATTTGTTTTGATTTACATCCATCCTTTAACTGTGCAAGTGAGTTGTTTTACACTCAAACCCAGCTTGTTACATAACCTCATGCCCCTTCCACCCTTAACCTAATGTGTACGAGGAGCCATCTGTGGACAGAGGAAGGAAGGAGGAAAGGACATGGAATTCAACGATTTGTCATGGGACTGGATAACATGATAAACTCACACTGTACTATACACACGGAGCATGGGAGTGTATACACTGCCCTGTACTAAAACATGTGCATACAAATATTTAAAACATTCAACTAAAAATGGATACAATCTCTGGCCAACAGCGTACTAACCTACACAGTATACTCAATTAAAAAGTAACATAAATATCTCTTCAGCAAAGTCTTGCCAATTCTGATTTATGCCTCTCGGCCTAATGCGTATAAAGCTTTGCATAACAAGCTAAGGCATTCATTCTCATTCGCACCCTCCCATAGCTGCCTCTCTAAAAGAAAACAACACATGTTTACTGGCCTTCCAACTTGCGTAATCACACAACACAATAACCGATTCAGGCGCGACATTTTGCTGACACGCTGGTGGAAAGAAGATCATGGCAATCCAGAGAGGATCACTCGGGGTGACATAAGTGATGATGTTGGACGTCTGGAGAAATCCGGTCACTCAACCCATGATTTACATGATGACAGGTTGTTCACTTTGGATGATGATACGTTTTGCATTTGGCTTCATATGCTCTCTCTTCATTAATTCTTGCCTGCCATGGTATTCATTGTAATATCCCCACAGTTGACTGGATCATTCAGGTCTTGTCACTTAGTGCACTTCATTTACATCCGCCAGATCACCTCGTATAACCCTCACTTGTCCTGCACGGTCTCCTCTGCATAAACAATGAATGAGCTAAATGTCCTCAGCAGTATCACCTCAACACAATCCTGTTTTTTTTTTTTTTTTTTTTAATTTGTGTTGCTCTTGTTTTCACTCTGCTCCATGGCTATGCTAATCTCATTTAGGGATTTTGTTCAAATCTTCAAAAATCCCCCTTTTGCACAATGCTCCATTGCAATCCAATAGGCAAAGTTTGGGGGCCATTGTTTGGTAGGGCCTGCGAAAACCAGGGTTATGTTTGATAAGGCTACCACCAATTGTCGCAATGTTTAGCCCATATGGAGGTCAAAGGTCATGAGTATCCGCAGGGAAGCCAGGAAGTCATCACATTATCTCAGAACATGTTATTATTTTCATGTTTTATCATGGAAAAATGGGAGCAGAGGACCAACATGGCTATTGTGTTTCCATTTCCTGCAATGGATGTTGTGTCCTTGGCAATTAGAGTGGATGAAGACTGGGGTTTGAAAAGTTGAGAAGGAGTAAATACGTAAATAGATTCCTGAAGTCTGTTGAGAAAATAAGGGAGGTGATAGGAGACGTCAAAGGAAGATAATTGGTTTCATTTTGTTTGAATGTACAAAGGGACCTTGAGCATTTTTGTTAGAAGATCAGCAAAGAAACTCCCAGCACTATTTCAATAACTCTGTTTCTCTGATAATTTGCCACCTGCATCTAATTATTTCTTTGAGATAAAGCTCAATGAAGAAAGTGCAAGTTGGAGAGTAAAACTACATGTGAATACAAGTCTGAAAAAGGGCTTAATGTCATAATCGTATTAATACCTGCGTCACAATGCAAAACACGCTTACAACGTGCTCTTGGCAGTGCTGAAGAAAATGTAGTGCATGATGGGATATGCTTGGAAACCAAAAAAGCTAAATATAATTTTAATTTTTTTGACACGCACACAAAGAATAAGGCTGAGGCTTCGTAAAATACTCAGGAGTTCTCCATAAGAGCTGTGAAAAGTGGCTTTGCACAAAAGGCATCTGCAGTTTCAAACTTGCCTGAGAGTGAAAAAGTTGAGCAGACTTGTCAAACCTGAATGTGACATCAGGAAGAAGACAGAGCAGTTCAGTTAATTCTTCCTAATCCACAAGCCTTCTGCTCACAGAGCTTGCAAACCTAAGTATAATCTCTAACTCCACTGGTGGTAGCCTAGCCTACTATTACTGGTTGACAAAAATAGACCATTCTCGTACCTTTGTCTTCTTCCTCTCTATGTTTATCTCTCTTCTCGCTCTTCTTCCCTCTGTATTTTCTCTTGTCTGAAAACCCGTATGAACCACAAAGGGAGATAAAGAATGATAACAAGCGAGACGCTAGGCTGGAAACAAATATCATCGTTCATGAGGTAAAGGATGCCTTAAAGGCAGCATAGCATGGTTTTGACTGTCATTATAAAGACCAGTTTCAGCCTTTGGAGCTTTACATCCAACAGCAGCCTCCGAGAAATGCTTAAACTCTTGTATTGTACGTACACTGAAGGACAAAATGTATGCTTGCTACATTTTGTATGGTCAATCTTTGTATGGACAAGATTTTTTTTAGATTAATATCTTATAACATTTCTTGATATCATATAAATTGCTTTTGTATGTGGTCTCCACAGAAGCCTCTGTAAATGATTTATATTGAAAACAATTTGCCTAATTACACATTTTGTCCTATTACAGGTGGTCAACAAAATCTCATCTGTATTAATGGTCAAAATAAGAGCCACCATGTACAATACCCTGTGAAAATATCTGCCAATTAGAATAAAAGGTCAATTACTGATTTTATTGTGAACACTGCATTTTCAGTGTACAATCAAAGAAGTACGTTGCTAGCTAGCTACCTAAAAGATGCTATTAGCTAATTTGTTTGTCTAAAGGCGCCTTCAGGCACAGCAAGCAGCCAAATGTGGTCAAAGTTTTTTTTTTTTACTGACCATCAATTGCTTTAATATCTTTCAAACTCTGTTCTCAGATAGAAACACCCTCCAGCTCTAAACCAAACCCAAAAAATGTTGGCTAACCACAGGCTAATATTAGAACAGGTGAGCTACAAGGACACAAAAGGCAGATGCGATGACTTTGGAGTAACTCATATACAAAGTAATCCTATTTTTATTGAAGCTAGCCACATCAGCATTACCACACACATCATGTTTAGTGCAAAGTTGACATTGACTGTCAAGACAGTCACCAAAACCTCAAATTAAAGAAAGCTATCTTAGATTTCCACAATTTCCCAGTTTGGGATCAATAAAGTAATTCTATTCTATTTTATTTTCAACTTATAAACATTTCTAAAATATAACACTACTTGCTACTAACAAAAATAACAACTCACATTCTAATGGCTATGGTATATAACTAGCATGAATAGAAGACAATACTCAGTTACAAACCAATTCTAAATGAAGCAGAGGTCAGGAGTGAAGTTACTTTATCTTGTAACTCAATACTTCCCAATATTTCTGTTTCTATCCATTTCTTTTTGTCTGTTAGCAACATCTGCATAAATGATAGCAGCTGGACCGTTTCTTTTAATTAACACCCAGTTCTTTGAAACATATACCTGGTTAAACACTTAGAACCAAGTAGTCTTGAATGCACTCAAACAGCTAGCACTGCTTTGGGCTATAAACTGGTGCTATATATCACCAGGTCGGGACACAGACAACAAATCTGAGCCGTAGCCTACAGCCAGTGGCCTGCTCCAACCTGTGGATTTTATAAAGGAAGACTGTGCTGAACACTACCAATTATACTCATATCATAAATTTGTTACTCGTATCAAATTAAATATGAGCAGATGGTTTTAAGTGAAAGTTTAAATTTGATCAATGACTAAGCATGCTGACTCTCTTGTTGATGCTTTTTCAGGGTGTGGCTTTGAGAGTTTTTCGTGTAGCTTTCACTACGACACATGACACATACATGCACATTGTTTGGTCCAAACTGAACACAATTAATTATTAGGCTGTAAACTTTCCCCCCCACTCCATAGTATTGAGCTTGGTGTAATAAACCAAATGTAAAAGCTTGGGGTGAGGCTTGGAACAGAAGTACCAGTTTGCCCTCCATTTAAGAGTAAGAACTGTACAATAAAAGCCTATACTTCCTACTGCTGAAAGGTAAGATTTAGTCACAACCTTTGGTCAAGTGTTGACTCACAAAAGCACCATGATGAGTGGCAGCAAAGCAAACAAAACGACAATGACTGAATTGAGGCAATCACTCAAAAACGTTAAACATTTGCAAGCAACTTCTGAACTGAGAGACAGGTCTGGGTGTGGTGATACACTGCAGAGGTACACACTCTTGGAAGTTACCAATATCTCATATAATATAACTAAACAAAGTGCATGAATGAATTAAGAGAATTAAAAAAGTCAAGTCTACAGGAATAACATTCATTACATCAACTAAAGCTTGCAGTCATTGTGTTTGGTTTGGCTTGTGAACATGTTTCTCTTTCCCTGCCTTGTGATATGAACATTCTTTGATAAGTGTGCGAGAGCTCTGACGGGGGTCACTCTGCGATTACAACTCCCCAACTCGCACACAATCACCAAACATCCTCTTCCCATCCCAGTGAGAAAACCACAAGACTCCCCTTTCAATGCTTAGTATCAAACAAAACGTCACTACAGACCCTCATGTGCAAAGCGGAAGAACAAATGACATTCTTGCATCGCTCAAATTCAACTTGCCGTTGTGCTTGACTTGATTGTTGTGAAGGAATTCCACTAGGAAATAAACACAGATGGGAGGATTAAGACCCCTTTAGCACTAGAAGACTTCTGTCGCAAGAAATGAAATCCACAAACGGATTTAATGCAGCAGTAATTCACATAAAGTAAGATATCTCCAGGGTGATTGTTGATATTAACACTCAGGTAACGAGCCTTTGAAGGTAATCTAATAATTGAAAAGGAACACATCTTTAATCAGCAATCCATTTCAGAACAGTAATTACAAAAACAGTATCTCCTCTGTACACACTGGAATCTCACATGGCATGGAAGCGTGTGTGTTCTGACTCTGTGTGTGTTTGAGTGTAAAAGAGAAAAGGCCAAGAGTGGGCTGGGCCATTTGGAGACAGGAAAGCACTGGTGTGCAAAAACAAACAAACAAGGCCTAAGCAGCAGTAATTAAGTCCTCATTAGTCCTTGTTATGTACAGGAACGCAGCAGAGCGGCAGACAGTGCTGTCATTTTGGACTAACTGCGGCCAAAGCCTGGACCTGGTATACCCCTGCTCTATGCGATAGTGGGCGTTTACCCACAAACCTCCAGTGTTTCCACCTCAGCTAACACATACAGGCTGATGAGTGTTCTGGACCCATTTTGACGTGCTGGAAGAGCAGGAGGAGGGCCCCTCTGCCAATAGCTAAAGGGCTTGTGAAGTGCGTTTGAGGCTCTTGGGTGTGCGGCAATGTGCGTTATCAAAGAGTAGCGTGAGGCTAGCGGTGCCACGCGCTTTCATCTAGTTTCAGGGAATCATGACAGGTGGCTTTACCAAACACGGAAAAGTTGGTCACATGTGAGTTGGATTCTTTGGGAGGCCAAAAAAACAAGCAGAGTAGGCATGGAAAACGACGGACATTTATGCATGAACTAAAAAGAGAGTGGACAACAGATTGCAAAAAAATGGAGCAAACAACAAAATCCTGCAGGTAAAACAGGGATGAGGTGAGGCAGGCAGTGATAGACACAGAAAAGACAACACAAACTCAGGGAGAAGGAAGAAGGCCTGCACTTAGTTCTTTTATTTCCCGCTCCCCACAGGCACGCACATTCTCTTTTAGCTGCTCTGTAACTGCATACACCTGACCCGACACACCAGCTTAACATCCAATACGCAGGTTGCACGCACACACACGCCCTAACCTGGCCCTGCTGCACCTTTCTACAAATCCTCCACTATTAGTTTGACTCAAAATTGGAGGGAAAAAGACAAGTCAGCAGATGTTTGAGCAGCAAGTTTAGCGGGAGCTTGTGTGAGCAACACAACAACCGTGATACACAACAGATAAAAACATGCACAGGATGCATTGAAGGGCAGAAAACTAACATGCAGCCAAACAAGTACATCATGAACATATAATTTGGGAATGCATTGTCAGCACACATCCTCCACTCTTCTCTTTACTAAGGCAATAGGACACTTCCTTGTTGTGCATAAAAAATAACCAGTGATTCAGTCAAATTGATCCTGGGTGACTCGCCTGCAGACACACAGAGCCACCTCTTACCGGGGAAGGTCTTGGCACCTGTTGCATTTGAACAACAGAGCCTCAGTACCTGGGAAACCAGATAACAACGGCGGTTAAGAGCTCTCAGCGGCCCAGGCTGTGTCAACAATGCCCCCCTCCTTTTGCTGCCTGGGCACACACTTGTATGCACATGCTGAGACGCACCCACACACATTCACATGCATAGATATATTCATGAAAAGACGCGCACTTACTAATGCATAGACAGAATGCATGTATGGATCAAGTTTTATTTGTTAAATTTCATCCTTCAAATACAATGTGGATCCTTGGTGTCAACTGCACAATTAATGCTTCTAGATTCATACAGGTAGAAGTCAAGGTCTGTCTTTTTTGCCAACAGAAGAAGTTTGAGGTGGGTAATGCAAGGATACACCTGTGATTTCCTGGGGAAATCAGGACGTTTATCCCTTTTTAAATGCTGGTATAAAGTTTTCCCTCACAGGTATGATACTGCAGTTGAAGTTGCAAATCCATCTAAAAGCCATCCGTCTGTCTGAATTATGACCGTGGGGTGTAAACAGATCCAGTCAGTGTCTGAGGCCTCCTCCATTATCCTCTACAGCTCCATTCCCAGACACACCCTTCGACTCCTCTCTCTCTCTCTCTCTCTCACACACACACACACACACAAAAACACACACACATACAAGTGCCTTACATATGTGTGTATTTCCAGGTGTATTTCAAAGTTAGAAAACAGCAGAAAATCTTCTTAAACCATGAGTGAATTTTGCTCTATAGGTTGTGTCAATCCTGCTCAACACGTTTTAAGTGCTGAAAATGTCAAAGTGCTCCTCGCCTAGAGCATATTACCTTTCAGTGCCAACCAGGAACACATCTAAACACACCCACTACTGCAGTCAAATATCAATGCAAATATGACGCACAACCACATACAAACACACACACTACAATCAATCTACATGAGGAGTTTATCAGGCAAATATATTCTATGCAAAAAATATGACATGCATTTTTGAATGCCTTTTAAAAGTTTTTGGAATCATGAGTGACGTAAGAATTGGCCAGATTAAAAAGTAATGGAAGAAAGGATATTATGGCTTTAAGACTAAGGTGCATGTTCAAGCTCTAAAAGCTCGGGATATTAGATTTCCCAGAATGCAACTTGATAGCATCTTTCAATAGAAGCTATCAAGTTGCCTCCTAAATGCCAACATATTTGAAACCCCACACCGCCAGTTTGTAACGCAGGATTCAAATTTAGCCCATCTTTCAAGCCCAAACTCAGGTAATACTGATGGCATCATGATGACATCACCATGGTTTCTTCTCAGAAAATTGCCACATTACACCCATCATTTTCTTTGTGAGGAGTTAAATTAGCATACCCTGCATGTGGTGTCAGAAAAAATTGGAACTATTCTAACTTACAACAACTGGAAAAGTGCCGCTATCCAGCATACTGTGATAACAAACATACCTGAAATAGCTTAATTTAAAATGTGAAGCTTGCTTGGTGGTCTTTTGTGTATGAATTCACATATTGCATGAAAATGTTTGTGCTTATAACTTCAACCCCTCGAAATGACAAATAAGCCAATAGACATAGTTTGCCAATAGGTAACAGCTCAGGAACAACTGAATAATTATTTCCAAAAATCTGGAAACGGGACCATCCAAGGAGCACGTGAATGCATCATTAAATGAACGCACCTTTAAAATGCCAATACTGTAGGCCTAAATTTAAAGCAATATTCTTGAATTAAAGTATTACTTGGCTACTTTTTCCCTCCCCACCATACCATGACTTCGTTTCCTCACCTGGAAAATGAGCACTTTAAAGTGGTTTCTCTTCAGCAGGTGGGTATGGTTCGCCTCCAGCTTCTTCACCTGGACCGCCTGCTTGTCCATGCGCTCCCGCACTTCCTTCAGGTTGCCACTCACTTTACGGGAGCGCTCGAGCAGCTTGCTGACGCTGTTGGAGGTGCAGATGTGGGTCTTGGACAGTCGGGTCACGTCACCTTGCACGACTTTAACGGCGCCCTCCAGGTCGGCCTGCCGCTGCTCCATGCGCTGCTGGTTGTCCTGCACGGCCTCCAGCATGTTCACCAGCTTGTCCAGCAGCGCCACCACGGTGATGGCGCTCACCTGGCCGCGGTCGACGGGGCTTCCTGGCACTGCAGCAGTGGGGCTGGTGGGACTTCTGAAACCCAGTCGGGAGAGGGTGCTGGTCGGGGTCGGGGAGGCCGGGGCGGAGGACGGGGTAAAGCTCGGGGTGAGGAGCTCCGCGTTTTCGGGCTGCAGCTGCGGGATGGTGTGGGTGCTGCCGGTGACGCTGCTCTTCTCGGCGTTGGACGCGTCTTCTTCCATGGTTCACAGGTGGTCAAATGTCCCGCTTTAGTGGGGGTAAATCACCTAAAACAGAGATTAGTGTTTCTTCTCCCTTTTCGACGCTGCTGCCACTTGCCCCAGCTCAGATCTGAAGACAGGCTGTTTTACTTCTTTAACTTGCTTCAGCATCCACGCCCCTTTCTATCTTTCCCTATCGGCACACACACACACACACACACACACACACACACACACACACAACACACACGCAGGCACAAACACGCTGTGAACTTTCAAAACACCTCCCCTGCAAGCCAAAGGGAGGGGCCAGGTTGCTGTGGAAACCGGGCAGGCCTAGCCCTATTGACAGAATAGAGAGGTAGAGTTGTGTGTGAGTGTGTTCTTCCTTGTGCGCTTCACTTGCTGTGTGTGTGTTTTCATGTGACTGCCAACCATTCTACTTTGCCTGCATGCCTGGCTGCATTTGTGAAATATGTGCGAAGGCTTCTTTTGTTGACTGCACTTTCTGCTGTGTTTTTTTGTATTGTACCAAATGCAGTGGACTGCATTGTGATGGCGCTTGTGTGTATGTGCTTGTGTGTGTTTGTGAAAACAATAATATATTCTGTAACTACAATCCAAATCAGTGTGGCAGTGTTTTTTTTTTTTTTACGTGCAACAGGAACATAGCTGAATTGTTTCCACTGCTGTGCTGCAGGTTGAGATAAGTCATGGCCCATATTTTCCTTATGTGGTATGTATGTGTTGAACTGACCCTACGCTTATTTGAGAGAGTGTGTGCCGGGGTGTGATCGCCTCTTTCCTCTCCCCTCTCTTGTTTTAGTGCTCCATGTCATGGCATGGGGCACACAGAGATGGAAATGTGGAAATCCCTGTTTCAACAATGAGCTCATCTGCGCCCTGGCATGACGCCCCGCCTCTCTGCCTCGCTCTCAATCTTTCTCTTTGTCACTATCGCTGTCAATATTTAATTCACTGTAACACAATCTCTCATTCAGTGTGCCATGTTTTAAAATAGGCTCAAATATGTGGAAATATGTTGGAAAAAAATGTTCATAGAGGGAGTGAAGCATCTGTGTTTATATCTGTGTTATAAATTCCAATGTAGAGAACCTACTGTACGAGAACTATGAAAAGAATTTGTTCTATCGCTGCAGACTGTGGAAAACATCCAGGCCTGCTGAATTTTATTGGATTTTTGCCTGATATGGTGAAGGCTTGGTCACCAACCATCTCATCTAAAATCAATACTAGGTACTCACACCCTTACACTGAGATTAAGCTTCATGATACTACCTGTGTGTACACACAGAAAAGACACACCTAAGAAAAACATTAAAATCAATTGGCAGAGTTCAGAGTCCTCAGGTCCAAACCACATCAATGTCTTTTAAAACTGTGTGGTGGTTCAAGTGCTTTTTTTAAAGCTGTATTTTTGTGTCTTCATTTCAGATGACAGTGGATAGAGAGGGTCAATTGACTACCATCATGTTTACTGTTGCTCTACATAAAGTTCTGCAGAATAACAGGATTAGTTTCTGATTTTGGTAATACATTTTATACTTTTTGTGCTGTCTGAGCTATTGACAGGTACATAGTCAGTTCAGCTCAACACAAAAGCCCTTTTCAAAAATGCACTCCTGAAAATGTTTATGTCATTTCAGGAGGACTGCACCTCAAATTGTCACGTCTTGCCTTAGGGGTCTCCTAAAATAAGACATGACGTAAAAGGACGTAAAAATGACGTGAAAGGACAACACAGAAGTGATTTACGAAGCAACAGAGTCTGCTATACGACACAATATTTGCCTTCAATGCTAGTGTCTTTGAACAGAATACAAATGTCTACAAAAGACAGGAGGAGATCATACTAGCAGACAGAAAACATAATGCAGGTAAAAAATATCTAATGTCAGAGAGACTCTCGTAGCAGCCATGCCTCTACGCATTTTCAGCCTATATCATTTTAGTTTGGAGTTCTGAAGTGCTTCAAGTGATCATTCAAGGACCTGCAGTGATGGGCACTTTTCACTTTAATTTTATTAGCTCCATAGGATCTAACAAATGTAAATCAGGGTGGTTTTACACTATTAAGTTTGACTATTTCTTACCCCATTGTAGTGACTTCTAGTTTTGATACTTAGGTTTTATAGTTTCAACAAGAATTTTGCCTCAAACAAAAGTTTTGCTGGCTGTTTACCTCTGTTTCCTGGTCTTTGTGCTAAGCTAGGCTAACTGCCTGTGGGGTCATCCCTATGATCCCTCATTTTTATGAAATTTCCCCCTCCATCCAAATTCGGCCCTATGTTCCCTGAGGCCTACTTTCCCCCAGCATCAAGGGTGGCCCTTTTATATGGCACAGTCACAATGAATGGATGAAAAATTGACATATTTTATTGACGATCGAATAAACCTGCACAAATAAATCACTCTTGGTTTGTAAAGGCCTTTATGCTGCATTCGCACCAAAGTGAAAATAACATCAGTTGCTGAAGTTTGAAAAAGTTGAAAAATTTCAACTTCACTGAACAAGCAGGTGGCACAAATGAGGCACGTAATAATCTGAGGGAACATAGGGCTGAGGGAACATAGGGATGAGGGAACATAGGGTTGAGGGAACATAGGGCTGAGGGAACATAGGGATGAAGGGATATAGGGCTGAGGGAGCATAGGGATGAGGGAACATAGGGTTGAGGGAACATAGGGCTGAGGGAACATAGGGCTGAGGGAACATAGGGTTGAGGGAACATAGGGCTGAGGGAACACAGGGTTGAGGGAACATAGGGCTGAGGGAACATAGGGTTGAGGGAACATAGGGCTGAGGGGACATAGGGATGAGGGGACATAGGGATGAGGGAGCATAGAGATGAGGGAACATAGGGCTGAGGGAACATAGGGCTGAGGGAACATAGGGTTGAGGGGACATCGGGCTGAGGGAACATAGGGCTGAGGGAACATAGGGCTGAGGGAATATAGGGCTGAGGGGACATAGGGCTGAGGGGACATAGGGCTGAGGGGACATAGGGTTGAGGGAACATAGGGCTGAGGGAACATAGGGCTGAGGGAATATAGGGCTGAGGGGACATAGGGCTGAGGGGACATAGGGCTGAGGGGACATAGGGTTGAGGGAACATAGACACACTCTGCCTGTGGGGGTAGCAGATATTTCTGTCAGGAAACCAATGCAATGCATTCCCCCAGATTACTATCAATTCTCTAAATAAAAAGAAACTGGTTCTTGCGGTTTTGGAAATAAAAGCCATTCAGTCACAGCTTTCCACCAGCTTTACATGTCAAGTGCTTTTGACACATTCTCCCATGTCAACATCCAACACTAACACCTCTTCTTGAGGTTACTCGCTCTTCAAGCTTCAAAGTTGCCACAGTAGAGTGGAAGTGCTAGACACACACTCGACTAAACAAATTTCCTTCCTCCTCTGACTGAAAACATCAGTGTTTCTGGCCCCTCTCTCTCTGCCACTGCTTCTCCTTGGAAACATACACTTTTGTCAACATATAAGCGTGACCTTCCATTCTGAGCTCTTGAACTCTGACTCTTCCCACTTTCACCCGTGGGATAGAAGTGGAGGGAATGACGCTCCCATCCTGTCATTCTTCCAGCTGTCCCTGTCCTTTCCTCCCCACCGGTTCACCTCTTCTCCATGCTTCCCCTTTTCAGTAACTTATCTTCTGCTTTCCTGAATTCTTCATGAATGTACAGTGTGAGGAACATTTCACATATTTCCAGTGATGTCTACAAGAATGTTGTCTTTCCCCTCATGCGTTTATAACATTACATATTTATTTAAGGTTCAATTTGCTGTTTTTCTTCCTACATTTACATGTAGAAAATTAAGTCATAGACACACGCTGCTCGTGAATGATTAAAAAAAAAAAAAAATGCTGGTGAAGGGAGCTGGGAGAGATTGATGTGTATGCCCCCTGGAGGTCAAGATATGCAAGTGCATAATCTAACTGACAGTTCAGTGAGTTTTAGACCATTGTAGAGGAGAACAATGAAAAAGGAGTTTTTTGTGTGCAGTTTCTAAAAATAATGAATGCACTTATAATATAATGGAGACACTGAGTCACTGTCTGCAATCATCTTACTTTCTCTTTTTATTGGCAGTTATAGTCACTACTTGGGTTTGAAATCAACTACAGACAGTTTACAAAGTGAAATCTCCCACTGTTCTTTAGAACAAGTTCAATTAGAGCTGCTGCAGCAGAAACAGCAATCATCATATCCCTGTATTTCAACAAACATGCTGCAGCAAGTCATTGAATGATTGAGCTTTGTATCCTGGTTACCTTCCTGGAGTTGCTTCATAATCTTCAACAGGGGGTGTGGTAACCGTTGGCTTTTGGCAAACTAGCTGGCTGGTTGATCAACTTGTTTCTTTGTATTTAACAGCACAGTCCCATGCAGGGGAGGACTATATTGAATCCATTTGCATGAAAATAAGGCCTTTATCTTACTTTTCAATCTAAAGCTGTTTTCACATATCCTGAAAATATCTAGATAATTTCTAGATAAGAGGACTGCTCCGGATATTCTCCAGACCTGGCTGCTCACTGCACCTCACAGCAGGAGACTATACCTGTCAGATGGGAGTGGGGTCTGAGGAAGTAGCAGACAAATCAACAGAGTCGGCCATACATTGCTATAATGATTATATTTGCCCAATGCAACGTGTAGTTTCAAGGAATCACAAAATTAACAAAAGGGCGAATTAGAACATATACTGACAAACAGAAAACATAAGCCAATGATGTGCATGGAGATTGTAGCAGTAGCAGTAGCGTGCACTGAAGAAGCTAGGTGCTGGCAGAAGAAAATCCAGTTTTTCAGGAGTTTGTAAAAGCCCTATAACAGTGCTTTCACACTTGCTCGAAACAAAACAAAAAAAAAAAACACTCCTGAAATTTTCTGTTCGAGCTGCATGAGTGAACGCAAGCAGCCACAATTTTCACTCAGACTTTACCCGGAGTTTTCTTGCCAGCCCCCTAGATTCCTTTCCTTCAGAAAGTCTGAGTGAGCTGATGTGAGAAAGCAGTAGGTTATAATCACGAGAATCCCCCTCAAGGGAGTGGGAGGGGAGGGTGGCGTAAATTCTCTAGAAATTTTCAGGAGTTCTATGTGAAAACAGCTTAACATGTTTGTTGATGAGTTCTTCAGGGAACAAAACTAACAAAACGAAGTCTTTTACATATAAAGAGCTGAAGAACATGGTTTACCTTTCAAGTCTGGGCAGGGACAACTCTTTACACCCTTACAAACACACATTCAATTGCTTGTACAAAGAAGGTTTCTCAATCTTGTTTCATCTTTAAACTTAAAACTCTCCTGTCAACTGCATCCACTGGTGTAAGAAAACGATGACATCGTCCCTTAACTCCTCACTGTTGTTCCAGGCCACATGTTAGTTTAAGTGTCTGCTTGATGCGAATACAAGAATGCAAGCAGAACACCTTGAGGCAGACTTCATGGGGACTTTAATGGTGGTTTCTCACACAGAGGGAGACACTGTGCTGTGAGGTCCAGGAGGAAATACTCACATGGAGGTGTATAGTGTCTGCATTTTTTACTCTGTGTGTGCTTTCAGGTTGTTAAATGCACCGTTTCCACATTTTCAGTGGGGTAACATAGCCTACATAATTAAAAAAAACAACACCAATAATGAACTTAATTGGTACAGAATTCTTCAAAAGATGGTTTTTGAAAGGGCATGGGAAAATAAAGTTTTCAAAAAAAAAAGAGAGCAAGCAAAACAGGCTGTGGAATCCGGCATGAAAATTACTTTCTGTAAAAAATGAGTCACAAGTTATAAAGTCTTCATTGTATATGTTGCATCATTTCTGCATAGTGTTGTCTGTGGTGCTGCTATTCTGGACAGGACACTCCTTTATTCTCTGCAAGGCTTAATTAAAGTTAAATATAACTTGTAGGTCAACACTGAAATAGCAAGCCTTCACTCCTTGCACAATTTTTCTGAAGTTAGGAAGTCTTTAAAAAGAGGGCCGTCTGTCTGTCCCTCTGTGGGATCTCTTCCTGAGGCCGGGGACTGGCCAATGATTGGGAATTTCATTTGGAGTTGGTTGCTTTTATTTTAGATGACACAGTGAGTATCAGAAGAGAGAGTAGGGATTGGCATGCGGGAAAGGAGCCAAAGGTCGGACTTGAACCCGGGTCACCTGCTTGGAGGACTACACGAGGAGCGACCCAAACGCTAGGTCATCAGCTCCCAAAACGTTTGCATTTTTGTCTTTGCCTTAAGCATGACTCAGGAGAAGAGGAGTCTAAAATACATTACTTCTTGGAGAAAGACATGAGGCCACATTAGCAAACTAGTTCCAGCAGAAAGGTCGAGCTGCACTGATTCCATGCTTATCATGCGTCATTATCCACGATCACCTGACAACTCCATTTAAGCTGCAAGACTTCCGGTCTCTCTCTCTCTCTCTCTGCTCTTTCATTGCCAGCTCTGACCTGCATCAGTACTGCGCTCTATCTTCAACCCCACCATCACCCCAGCATCCACCTGTAGGCTCCTACTGGGGGTTTAGGATATCATCTCATCAATCCTCAAAATTTCTGCATGTAAAGTAAAACTGCGAGGAGTGACGAGGTCATAGCCTCCACAACGCACACTATGTTCTTCTGCACAATAAACATTTCAAACTAATACAAACGTGAGTTGTCTGACTGAAGTGATCGGATGCAGTTTTGCTTTATAATCTATTTAAAATGTTGATTTATTCAAATAGTGGTGCCGTCTTGACTTTGCAGTCATAAACTACATGAAACTGTTTTTGTTTTGTTTCATTGGTAGCTCTGTTGACACCTGGTTATATCTACATGAGAGAAACCAACAAGCTCCCTGATCTGTGTTTAAATGGAACCCCTCATGTTCGTGATTAACATCAACTGCCCCACACAGGTGGTCATACCTATGATGATACGACGGATGCCCAGCAGTGTTTGATTTGTTTAACCGGCTCTGACTGGATGTCTGGTCGCACAGTGGGAAGGAAGGAAGCAGTGGTACCCTTTTGTCGCTAAATCAAAGGCCCCTACTGAGGGGAAAATGGCATGCTGGGACCAAAACAGATGGCGATGGATCTTTAAATGACCCTTTTTCACAGACCAGCGTTTGTTAGACACACACTCGCTTAAAGGTGGCCTTGTACGTTACTATTTGAGTGTGTGTTTGTTTTCGGCAGGTGTGTTATGATGCTATCAATTCTGGAGCTAATGAACCAATTTTGGAGGTGCTGAGCTTTACACACACACACAATAATCTCAGAATGTGAGGAACTACCGTGTCTCCGTTTGTGTGTGCTTGTTTGTTCGTGTGAGTGGATGACGTTCCAATGTGTTCAACGCCATCAATTTTCAAACCAATGGGCCAATCATTTCCTGCCAAAAGAATGGAAGCTCACTTTGTTGATTGTAAAATCAATGTGAGGGCTCTCCTGGGCAGTCATTCAGCCTGAAGGTTCAGAAAGTGTGTGTTCCTGAGAGACAGACATGTGCCTTCCAGCTAAACGCTTTGATTTTGCGGTTATTTCATTAATCAACAGTACTTCTCCCCACACCATTGGAGGAGGTAATTTTATTATGCAGGGCTATGTACAGATCTACATGTGAAAAGCAAGCCTTCACATTCAAACATGTTTTCCACAGCAGTAAGGAGCTAGATGAGGAGTTATGCATTTCTTAGATAAGTGTCAGATTCCAAAGCAGAGTGCCTATCTTAGTGTAGTCTTAGTGGTTGTTGGGTTGGGAATGTGCATATGTGGAAAAGTGTCTGTGTGCTGCATGGAAGTTGTTTTTTTTCCCATAAGTAAATCTAGATCATGAGAGATTGGTTAGGGGACTCATCTATTCATTGTTATTAATTCTGTATTTCCTATAATCAATCATACCAACGGAAATAATCACAACATACTGTATAAAGTCCTGTAAAAGGCATCGCTCTCTCGCATCTCTCTTTTTACCTTTGGCACAATGTATGTCCTTATCTTTAAAAAAAAAAAAAGGCCAATGCAACCAAGATTCCTCTAAAACAATCAAAAAATCTAAATGAAATGGCTGTGGCAGGAATGGCATGCAACATCTCTGTTCATGCCTTGTGCAAAAATAAAGCCATCATGTATCATTTAACCTAAACACATACTTCTGTATGTTACACTGAGTATATCAAGATGGAAGACACATCTCCACCAAGCGGTGGCAAATGACAAAAGCGATGCCAAAATACCCCGGAGTTGTGCACTTCAAACTCTGCCATGGTTTTCATTCATGTCTCGCACCTTCTGCTAACCAAAGCATACGTTAAACGTACCAAGAAAGAGATCCCTCAGGTCGGCCACAGGAGAACAGATTCTTGTGTTATGTTCTAGCAGATAAAAGGGCAACGCTTCGATCTACAAGAACTTCCTCAGGCAGGTGCGGCAGGAGACAAACAGTTTGTTCTAGTGTGTGGCAATCAGCAGAATCATTATCACCTGTTGAAAAACCAAAACATGGACAATACATATAACCACCACAAGAGGGGGACATATACCTCAGGAAACAGAAAAACTGTAAAAAAAAAAAAAAAAAAAAATACACCATTTCTAATCCCTCTTTGTATTTTACAATGTTGCAACAGACGCAGGCCCACCCCCTCACTCGAGGTGAATTCTCCTGATTATATCCTGCTGCATACTCACACTCCAGCTCCCTTAGACACTACTACTGGGCTGGCAGGAGAAACTCCAGAAACTTCTGGGTGAAAAAATGTGCCTGTTTGCGTACACACGTTCAGCTCACACCGTAACCTTCAGGAGTTTTTCAGGAGTTTTGTGCAAGTGTGAACAAAACTTCAGACTTGATGAAGCAGTGTTATTGTCAAATGACATAGCTATAATGTCGGCAAGAGTTTCTACTTTTACGTTTTCTAAAAAGACCAACATTCAATTTCAAGTTGTATCCAAGATATCCCCCCCCGCTGCATTCAGTTGTTCCTCCAGCTACGACCTCTCGCAAGCTGCTAATTGAACAAACTTTCTAAATTTGAACAAAGTAGGAGCTAAAATATTGATGTTATGTCTTTATATAGACATCACATGTTGTCTGAATAGGTGTAAGAGCTCTTTCTTGATAACTTACAACCTCACTGTCTATGTATGACTGTTTTCATTAACTATTGTTTGTTTCCTTTAATTATGGGTAAAAGGGAATTCCACAGTGGGACCATCTTGCTTTCCATTAAGCTAACATTCACCACATTCCTCGACCGCAGATGAGAGCAGATACTCAGACACTCAGACACTCACAGAGATTTCCTTCGTACACCTCCCTGGCCTCGGGCCCATTAGATTTGAGCTGAAACCAGCAGGAGAGGACAGGAAACTGACAGGATTACACCGACTGGGTCTGCTGGGGGCTCTGCAGACACACAGATGTCTAAATAAGGGCATGACTAGGGGTTGAACTGCAGGGTGAGGAGCCCACCAGCCGACACTTTATCTTCTTGAATAAATAATTTGACTATTAGATATATGTTGATCTGTGTTTAACTCGAGTGTCAAAGTATATATTAAGTTATACTAAGTAATTATACTATTATACTATTATACTAAGTAATATATTCATGTCACCTAAGAATCTAGGTGACATGAATATATTTCTTTATGTCATCAACATAATCATGACTCATAATGTCATGGTATAGACTAATTGTAATATTTTGTCGGAAGATACAAAAGATGGAAATTATGGGCTTGGGGACTATCATGTTGAAGATTTAATTCAAACAGCCTTACAAACTCTTCCTAAAATGTATAAGGAGGTCAAGAAAAAGGCTGTGGCGAGAGACATAACAAGAATCACTGAGACGTTTTTTTTTTTTAATTCCATGGCATAAGTGCTTCTATGTGTGTAAATTAACTTAGTATGACTGAATCATCGGCTAAATTTCTTTCATCGAAATCAGCAAAGTCGGTTGACATTTTCAAGATCTTAAAGTAAATAGAGCATGCAGGAGTTTCCCTTCAGAGAAATAACCCCCCCCCCCCCCCCCCCCCATGTCCACAGGTCCATTAATAACAGACATTTTTAAGTCAACCACAATGACCTGTGTTTGACCCTGAACGCGGTTCCACATGAGAACTTCATACATGAACTCGGACCTCTCCCCTAATTAGAATAGTCTTGCGGTGTTGCAGTGTAACTTTGATGTTTCCAAAACATTAAATCTTGAAGAATGTCATGCATGCTTTGTTCCTGCTCAAGGCTACAGATAATACCTCAGATCATTCTGTGACTCCATGATTTTAAGAGCATTCATTAATGGATAACCAGCAATGTTGGAAAAATAAGTTGAGTCAAATTTCTTATTTAATTAAAAACAATATTGTCTCTTAATGATTGTAATATGTGTTCTATATTTCAAAGAGCGGCATTCATAAATGCAGGTAAAAGTTAGAAATACTCATGCAGAATTATAGTTTTTTTTTTTTTAAATAATTGATGCATTTGTTGAAATGTTATCCGGGTAAAAACATATTCATTCATTTTGAACTATTTCATATAATTATGGTAGTCTAATCTTTAACAACACTGCACTTTCCATGAACTATTCACATAATAAAAGGGAAGTTAATGTTCTTAAAAGTAAAAAAGTAGCTGCTTCTTTAAACATAATTTAATGGCTGTCTGGGACTTTCATTTTCATATTAAATCCTTAATTTAGGCCTACAGCAAGCCTATATATGTATTAAATTGTAGGCTATGTAACCTTTATTTAACCTGGAGAAAACTCGCTGACATTAAAAATCTCTTTTCCAAGACTATCCTGACCAAGACAGGACAAAAAGTGTTGAATACTATGAGCTTGTTTTCTTATCAATAAAAATGGTTGATCTTCATGTTATGGAAGAAATAGTAGGCCTACCATATTTTGTTTTTCAAATAACATGAGAGGCTTTTTTACTCACATCTGATCAGCGTTTTGATTGATGTAGTAGACTAATAATCATCCTTCACACAGAAGATTTTTGTGGGGAGAAGTCAGCCTGTGTCTTGCATCGCTTGGATGGTGCCCTCGTTTCGACCATCTGCATGCGTACAGAAATGTACAGAAAACAAACTAAATCATTATAATCCTATAAAAAATAAAATAAAAATGTGACGTTGTCGGCAGGATTCGAACCTGCGCGGGAAGATCCCAATGGATTTCTAGTCCATCGCCTTAACCACTCGGCCACGACAACAGGATACCAGGATTTCACAGATTCGGAAGAAGTAATCAACAATCGGTGATCATTGATAAATGATTATTATTATTTACTTGATTGATATTTCCTGACGCCGGTAACAGAGGTGCTGCGGTCAATAAAACACAGCGCCACCTCATGGCGGTGGACAACTGAAGCCAGTTAAACATCTTGTGACATTACTGCACTTCAGACTCATACCTGATGATAAATGCATAAAAGTCAGAAACAGATGAACTTGTGTGAAGGAATCGATAATCGCCTTAAACTAACGTGAGATTTCCCATATGCTGCAAAGCAACTTCAAAATGTCTTGTCGTGTTGCTTATCTTCAACATGTAGCCTGCCTTTGTGCTCAGGAGTATGCAGTCACAGGTGGGTCTAAGTAAACGTGATAACAATGACAAAAGCACATTTCAAATGGAAACAAAATCTCAGTGTTGGAAATACTCAGAACCTTTTACTTAAGCAAAGTGCGCATGCTTAAACATGTGCTCACCACAAGGAAATTCATGCAAGAATAACGTTTTGTCAAAATATGTAGCTTATTAGTTAATTTAGGGGGAACTTTTGCCACCTGGTGGTTAAAATATACAAATGCAGTAGTGATATTATATGCCAAGGTTGGCCAACACAAAAGAGTGTTTTATACTAACATAGCCATGCTGTTTCAAAGTGGAAAGTATCATTACCTGAGATCTCCAAGCAAAGGCACACCTGAGTTATTCTTTCTCATCTCATAATAGAAAACCATCCGATTGTACTACATGTAGCCTAATATAAATAAATAAATAAACATTTCCTTCTGAATAAAGGGATAAAATTGCCTTAAAAAAAACAACCTCTTAAGGTGCAGTACCTTCAAATTTGTACTTAATTACTGAATAAACCTGATTCAGATACTTGATCTTTTTGAGTTGATTCTAAGAATAGCAAAACATAATGTAGGAATTTATTGTCTTTTTTTCATATGTGACTGAAACTGAAGAAAAACCAATAGAAGTTAAGTGACACTTAGAAATAATATGGTCTTTAAAATAATAAATGGCTCTGATACTGAGATTTTCTTTGCTTTGGCTTATTGTAAAACAAGTTTAATCCCACCATAAACAAAGTCGACACAGCATGTTACATTTCGTGATATAAATTATTTATTTACATTTACAGAAAAATGACCCCATCAAGACAATGTAGTAATAACTATTGGAAATAGAACCCAAGATACAGAAGCTGACGTCTTCGTCACAACCGAACAGAGAGCTCTATAGTAACGTTGTGCCCTCTGTCAAAGGTCTCCTATAACACAAGGTGCAAGGCATCACGTGTAGCCCCCAAACCCCCCACCCTCCCACCCCCCCCTACCGGAACTGACAACACACACCTCATTTAAAGCCATTACCCTGCTTTGCACTACCCCGATATTTGCTTAAACCCTCTTCATCTACAAACGACAGACACCGGCTACTAGCCCTCCTCTACCAAAGCTCACGCTTCTAATTCACACTCACAAACACACTCATACACACACTCACATTCTGTATCCTCAATGCCCCCCCAACACCTCATGGTTCAGTTTATCAGGAAAAATCCCTGGCGGAAGTGACAAGGTGCTAGGAGACACACGGCAGTCGGGGGGGGGGGGGGGGGGGGGGGGGAGGTTAGCGGCTTGAGCAACTGATGACAACTGTTCCCCCTCATTCTGAGTCCATCGCTGACTGATACGCCAGCTCTGTCTTTGCTGTGCCACCGTCCTCCCTGGGCGTTGTAGTTCATATTGGGAGAGAGGGGGCGAGGAGTGAAGGGAAGCATCCTAATTTCCGGGGGTTGGCCTACAGAGGGGAACATTTAACACCACAGCGCTCCATAACGTAGAGGGGGACTCTTCCCCCAGTGTCTGGGCTCAGATAAGTCGAGTGGAGGCGCGCATCGTGTTCTCTGTACTGAAGTGGACATTGTTCTGCTTTTGCCGGTTGATCCTGTTGGTCCGCGGGCATTTCCTGTACAGGAACAAGGGTGAAGCAGAAACAGAAGAAACATGTAGGGTCAGTGAGGGTCCTGTGAGTATTGAGCCCATAATGCTGTCTACATTTCTTTCAAGCATTGGTTCCCAACATGGGGTCCTACCAGACGGGACACCAACGTTTTCAGGGGGAGCATGAGGCTTTGTTTGCTCTGAGGTTGTCAAAATTACATCCGTTCATATTAACTCAAATCATGATAACACTCATACTCGATTGTTTATACGAAGGTATTTCGGTAAGAACACGTGTGTAATCAATTTCTGTTGGATCGTCAAAAGAAATAATGTAGAGCATTCAGAAATAAGACCTAACAATGGTAAAGGTTTTAATGAAAACAATTACAATAGATATTTTTTCAAACAATCTATCACTTTTTTTTTCTCAGTCAAGCAAACCTAACATCCCCCTTGAACTGGGGAGGAGGGTCTAGAGAGCAGAGATAGTATAACAGCGGATACAAAGAAGAAAAATCAATAAACGGAGACAATAAAAGGAAACAACCAAAAGACAATAAACAAAACAAATTGGAACTTTTTGTAGCTTAAATGACTCAAGGACAACAGAAGGTACTTGAGTCATAATAAATAAATAATAGTCATAATGATAGTAATAATAATACAAAATAAAGGAGCATGTCATGACTAGGAGTTCAATGCATAAGTTCTGGATTGAAAAAAATGTATGTATATATCTATGAATTAGCGAAATAAATGAATAAAGAAGGGGAGCAGAAAAAAAGGGTGAGTGTAGGGAGTAGGGGGGGACCCTTGAACTGAATACCCAAGGCAGGGTTGGGACCCCCTTGGGCGTTGCAAGACACTGAGAAGGGGGTCGCAAGATTCCTTCCAAAGACATGTAAAAATGATTTTACCCATTATTGTGAAATATACAAAAAGGTAGCTCAAGAGATTGATAATTATTGTCGAGTGTTCTGCTTCTACCATTTCTTACATTAAATTACTGATATAAAGTCACATGTTCGGGCTGTTGTCTTCTTTTGTTGTTGTTCTAATGCCAGCGTGGTCTCCAGTCACTCGCACGGTTATTTAGGGGGTCGTTTGTCTGAAACGTTTGGGAACCCATGCCCCGGGGAATCGTGAAAAGGTCAAGTTTTGCCTTTGTATCAGTATATCAGTGCTTTGTGTATTTCAACATCTTCACGCTATCAACAAAAAGCGGAGAAGAAAATGATCTCATTTTCTGGATAAAATTTGGTGGAGACCTGGCTCCGGATTATAATGTAAAACAGAGATGATCCAATATTTGTCTGTGGTCATCTGTTTCTCAAGGACACACTCACAGCTTGCATTCAATCAGCAGCATTCACACCAAGAAGGAAGGACTGCCTGTGTGTAGCTGAGAGGAGCCACTGTGGACACTTTGGACATGAAGTATTTCTGTTAAGATTTGTTAATTAGTTTAGAAATGTCTTTGTTCACCACTTGACTCCTCACAAGCTAATAAGAGCCACGTGATATATTGTGGACTTTGGCAATGTTTGTTTTATATGTTTTCTTTGAATAAATATCACAGCTCAGCAGGAAACTTTAATGTTCCTGTAGCTGTATTCTTTCCTTCTTTATCTTCTCTCCTTAGCCTCACGCACTGTCCCTTTACAGCTGCTCCTGCTTTCATTTTGTCCCTCCTCCTCCTCCTCTTCCCCTCCTTTGCTCAGAGGAGCACTTTTGTCTCGGCCAAAACTCTTTTAAAATCTTTTATTAAATGTCATAAATTGCTTGGGTCAGCCGGAGGCAGGGGTGCTGAAGGCTATATATGTACGTGCGAGTGTGTGTGTGTGTGTGTGTGTGTGTGGGCTTCTACTGTGAATACAAAATGCCTGTTATAACACAAGTGTGTATGCTTGCCTACACAGATAACTCTGTGGGTCTAGGCTTGTAGGCACACAACTTCAGATGTGTGTGTGTGTGTGTGTGTGTGTGTGTGTGTGTGTGTGTGTGTGTGTGTGTGTGTGTGTGTGTGTGTGTGTGTGTGTGTCCGAGTATGTGTGTGTGTGTCCACAAAGGGAGTGACTTTTTTCTGGTGCAAGCAAGGTGACCTTTCAGCTGTTTCCTCCAGGCTCCACAAACCCCCTTGTGACTCCCAAACACACACACACACACACACACACACACACACACACACACACACACACACACACACACACACACACACACACACACGCACACACACATCATGGAAAACACAGCTCCCAGGCTCATTAGTAAAGCTGTGTTTGAATTTGTGCCTGTCTGTGTGTGTGTGTGTGTGTGTGTGTGTGTGTGTGTGTGTGTGTGTGTGTGTGTGTGTGTGTGTGTGTGTGTGTGTGTGATTTAGAGCATTACTCACCTGGTAATGCAGAGCACCACCACACAGATGATGACCACCTGGAGGGCTCCGATGATCGAGGCAATGAGGACGTAGTGCAGTTTGCCAGAGCCTGGCACCACATAGAGCACGTTGTACTCTTTGATGTCACACTGGGGGCCTCTGAATCCCGAGTGACAGCTGCAGTCACACACACATACACATACACATAAGCACACACACACACACACACACACACACACACACACACACACACACACACACACACACACACACACACACACACACACAAACACACACACACACACACGCAAGAGAGGAGAAAGACAGAAAAAGAGAGTCACTTCTAAAACAGGTTAATTATATGTCTGTCTAATTGAGACGTCAGCACCTGTTTTGCAAAGGCATTGTGGTGTAACAATGCATCTTGTGGCTGTGCAGGGACTGTGCTTTTCTTTGTTGTGCTCAGATGGACATGCCTGATAAGACTGCAGTGGGCAAGCGATAGAGAGAGAGAGAGAGAGAGAGAGAGAGAGAAAGAGAGAGCACGTGTGTGTGTGTGTTCACACTTGGCGGCTACATTTTCATCATTTTCTCTTTGTTTTGCTTCTGTCCACACTCAGGCTGGAATTATAGCCGTGTGTTGACGTGTGCCTGCTCAGAAATGTAACACAGGGGCTACAGAAGAAATGGAGATACCACATGGAAACTGTGAGCGGTGTTATTGTGACAAAATATGTCTCCCTCTGCAAGGACACATAAAAGCATTTTTAGATTTTTACAGCTATCGGCAATCTGGCACCATTTCTCTGTGGCTTCCAAAACCTCAAATCAAAGATGAAAAATATTTTCAATTTTATCAATTTTCTCACCTGAGAACATTGTGATGACGGTTTGTTTAGGTTTAGGAACACAAAGCACTTAGTTGTTGGTGAGCTGGCTGGTTTGACAAGGTTACAGAATTAAACATGACATTAAGGCTATGGAAAAATTGTTGTCATGCGAGATCCCATGTTTACATTTTAAAGTCAAGTTTTTTCGTGTATATATCGATATAAATATTGGTTTAAAACCTCACAAAACAGATGATTCCATGCGGGCGAAACGTGTTGTTTGTTTGAGTATGTAATTAAATAAAAAGAAGAAGTAATTCAGCCTTCTCGTGTGCAGTGAATCTTCTCATTTGCTGTCCAGGTGATGTTTCCTGCCATCACCTGCACCTAGATATGAAGACTGACAGCGCTGAGCACAGATCATCTACTTTTGTATAAATATTGGATATTGTTGCCCTGATCTTACTTATCAATGTATTAGAACAAAAAGCTGTGGATATATGTAAAAATGCCAGTGTCATGGTTTTCTGTTCTGTTTCTGAGAATATCTCAGCTAATATTCAGGGTTTTTGGCTGCGTTGCGCTAATGTTAAGAACACATCCCAATGCAGCAGCGTTCACAGATTGTCTGGGTAAATCACATGTGTAACAGGGCTATATCAACCCCTTAACAGATGTTGATCGTGACTGACAGTGTCGTTGTTTACTGACTGACCGATTTTTAGGAATAATAACCTGGAAAACATATCATTTAACGCCTGCGTGCACCCACACAGGTGTTTGTGATTCACATGATTAGCCCTCTTCTCAGAAAGATGTGGGCGTGTTCAGGTTTGTTTGACTGACAGCTCCACCAACCAGTTCAGTTTGAAGAAAATGAGATGGAGGATTTGACGATCTTTATCGTAGGTGTTTGGTGATAAATTCTGACCATAGCTCCACCCATTTACAACCTGTCTCGGTCTAATCAGCGGGATTAATAAAAAAACCACCTGTGTGGGTAAACAGAGGCTTTTAAATGTTTTGGAGTGCTCGTCAACATCTGCTGTTTTACTCAACATAATAATTAGTGTAGCAATAAAATCACCATTGCTTTTAATCAATCAATGATTTGATTAAAGGCTTTTTCAGCAGAGTAAACACAATTTCAGAGGAATTTTCTATGTAACAGGCAGTAATGACCAATTTGAAACCACGTTGTATCACAACAAAGGGGGTTAATTTATGGAACAGCTGAAGGTAAGAAATAAAAACTTGTAAAACATGAGGACAGCTTTGTGAGAAAAGTGTGAGAACATCAACAAAACATTTTTTTTCATTGGCCCTAATCCTCTTCATTAAGTTCATGTATAACAAATTATTTAATAAAAACTGGTTAATGAATATTGACCATGAGCAAACATCGTAATCTAACCTCTGTAACGTTAACACACCATGCACCACAAGAAAACAGAGAACTTATAAACATTTCTGTGCCATCCAAGGGTGCGCACCAGCTTCAGCCTGGTCACCCCTCCAAAAAAAATGGTCTTCCTCCGCCTCTACCATTTAATCTCACTCTCTCTCTTTTTTCCTGCTATCTTCTTTTCTTTACCTGTTTCCTGTCTCTGGGGAGGTTGTTACCCACCAACACCTGCGTTTCCTTCTTTGGCACTGACACAGAAACACACACACACACACACACACACACACACACACACACACACACACACACACACACACACACACACACAAACATCCTCTTCTTCACATTCTCCATCCCTTTGACCTGACAGTGTGTAAGATGAACACTGCAACCTTGTTCTGTTACGCTTTAGTGCTCTGTTTCCACACACATGAACAAACACACAGACGCTGAAAACACACACAAACATGTGTCTCTCCCGCAGAGACCAACTGTGCTTCACCTTCTCATTAAGCTACAGTTCAAATTCCTCCAACCACGAGGGGGCAGCAGAGACCTTTTACACACTCTGCTCAGTATGCAAGAAGATTGTGTGGCTGGGCGAGCTGGGACGAGTGAGGTTAGAGAGAAAAGGAGAGAGATAGAGGAAGCGAGAGATACCGAGACCCCCCTTGGCTGCTTCACTATCAGGCTGTAAAAGATGGCAGACCTAAGCGGCACACATGTACATTCACTGTGTGTGTGTGTGTGTGTGGGCGGTGGGGTGGTGGGCTTTAATATCATTCGTCATTGTGCCTCTGGGTAAATGAGAGTCTGTGCTGCTTGTGTTTAAGTGGATTTTGTGTGCTTACGTGAACATCCACTGTATGTAAACTGTAATGTGCAGCTGTGAAACTGCCCTTCTGTGTGTGAGTTTGTGTGCGTCTAAATTTGTTGTATGGTGCTCTTGAATTGCTTTTTTTTTTTTTTTTTTTACAAGGTTCAATATTTATGATCAAATCATCCAGATAAAGGGCATTTTGCTGCTCCTCGCTTCTTTAGAGGCTAGATCTTGAATTATGCTTGTTTTTGTCAGTGTTTGTAGTGGTTGGATAAAACTGTATTCAAGGTACCACTTTGATGTGCAAATAAAACAAGAGTCTGAAGGGGCAAAGATACAAAGCCCAGGTGAAGATCATTCACTGATGGCTTCAAGACTTAACTGTGCACACCAGTTAAAAACAAGTAGATGGTTTAGGGTTAGGGCTTGTGACCTTTGGATCCAGATATGGCTTAAATTAGACTCTAAAGCACCAGCTCAACATTCAAAAGTTTGCAGATCGATGGGTGCCCTGTGCAAAGCTGTGCTACTCATTCAGGGGGTAGCTAGAGCAGGAACAGACAGCTTTCAAGATCAGAAACATCCAGAGCACACCAGAATTGCTCAGATTGACGTTCAAGTTTAATGCACATAAAACATTGGAGGGAACAATGCGTTTCACATAGCGCCTTCCTCATGTTCGCTCGCCACCTGATTAGCAAAAGTTGGTCTTAAATATCCATTAAGGAAAGATTAACAAATGTATCTTCAGGGAAGTAGCACGCTCTCTCGCTGCTTTTTGCCATGCCATGTTAGCAATAGCAAGTCGCTAACTCTATCTGATGTTTGGCAGGGTAGTTTAACACAGCTCTCGGAATGAAAACAAGTGTCTACTTTTAGTAAAACCAAAACAACGAGCTGAAAGATGCTAATAAAGATAAAGATAAACTTTATTGATAGGAAATGTTATGTTAATGTTAATGCTAGTTAGCAAGACCCCCTTGCTAATAGAGCGTTGAGGTTTTGATCCTCAATATGGATGGAAACTGACATCTGGACTCCTCCAATATTGTTAGCAGTCCTGACTTCAACCACTTGGCAGTGATACGGTTTTGAGAGTTACATTTTTTTTCACACATTCAAAGTGTCAGTCATCAATGACGGTTACAGCAGCAGGCTGGAGTGTTTACAGCCGAGTATAATCACCGGCAGACAGATGAGTGTGCAATAAATTATAGGTTTTTCTTAGGATGAAATAGCAGCCAAATCAAGATTAGACTTGTGCGGAAAAAAAATAAATGTGTGGGGAAGGATACGGCATCCTCCTCATTTAGCGGAGAGGAAAGCAACATTATTTTGAATGGTCAAGAGCTACATCTCAAAAACACTCCTCTCAGCACATTGTGTAAACAAGCCTGATTATACAACTGAACTGGCTCCATCAATTTCCAAGCATTTGCTCAATTTTACGTGCGATTTGCCAGCCTGCATTACACAACGTCTTTTTGTGTGTGCAGATTAATGTTTGAGAGGGTGAGGAAGCAGCCTCACATTTGTGGTGAAAAGGCAGAATGGATATTTTTTTTAATGGGATGTGTTAGTATCCAACAGTCAGTCACTTTAAAAACATTGTCGTCAATAATAATTAAGATAAGTATAGCATAACTGATTGCTACATAAAAATCTATGCACTTTAGTTGATAATTAGCAACGACAAAAATAGCCTCATTGATTGCTAGCTATTAAATATTAATTTTACTTGTACTGAGTAGATGATCAACAGTCTAAAAACTCAATGTATTATTCTAACAATACAACATGCAGTGTTATCTTTACCTTTAAATTGGTATATTACTCACGTTTTTCTGAGATATTGTAGCTTTAGATGTTATATAGTGTCAAAACACAGTTGGCTTGGTGGTCAAGATGATATATAAACACCTATTTCTAATCGCAATCGCTTAATTTCTTGAATCAGAATACCTTAAAAGTTATATGATAGACACCTCCTGTTCACACACAATATATTAGTGTGTGTTTCTGTGTGTGTGTGTGTGTGTGTGTGTGTGTGTGTGTGTGTGTGTGTGTGTGTGTGTGTGTGTGTGTGTGTGTGTGTGTGTGTACCTGCATGAGGGCTGGGCCAGGACGCTGGGGAACTGACAGTCTCCGTGGACGCAGTAGTTTTTGTAGTGATCCGGACAGGGGATGTACAGGCCCCGGGCCAGCCCATTCCTCGGATCCTCTTTTTCCTCCACTATGTAACAAACACGCACATGCAAAGTCTATCAATTCAGAATGCACAAATGCTTGTTGCTAAATGTACCAATGAAGAGAAAAGACAGAAAAATAAATTAAGAAAGGGAAAAAAAGAGGAACAGAAATGAATGACAAGAGAAGAATTAGAGAGAATGACAGAATACAAAAATACTTGAACTGATTGCAGTCAGAGATGAGTGGCAGAGATTGTAATTTCCCAACCTGCCACTGTTTCACCTACACACACCTGTGAGGTCGGTCCGTGCGAAGTGTCCATCTTCGCCTTTGTTCCCGGTCCCTGAAAAGGCCAAAAAACACATTTTAAAGGTCTCAGGTCAAAACTACCTCCAACCGACTCTATTATGGGTGACAGGTTCAAACTGATACCAATACAGGAGAAGTTGTGGTGTTCATTGTGGTGTGTGCACATGTCTAGTTAATGCCTATAAATGTGCACTATTCTCTTCAACAGTCAGAAGCCATCTCCTCTAATGTATCCCACTGAACAAAGGGTAGAATGGAGGAGAGCTTGGTTGAAAAGATCAGAGGGGAATAATGCATTTTTGCTCACCTTATTCAATGCAATGAGTTCCTATTTTTTACAATGGAGGGACAAAAAAATTCCCTCCAATCATAACCATTTTATTACAATTGATTTCTTTTGTTCCCCGTGGTTGGTGAAATGATTCCTTCAAACGGTCTGTGGGAAAGTATTTTCCAGGTTTATGACGCAGGAGTGATGCTCGGAAATTGATCTGGGACTTTTTGTTTCTTATTTATTTGCTCATTGAACACCAGAGAGAGAATGAAAGAAGGTAAAAGGAGAGTTTAGTAGAGATCAACAGTCAAACCCACACTCAAAAGAATACGAGAAATAAAATGCAAGGACTGCTAGAAAGAGCTGATCTCATACTGAGACCAGTATTAGAAATGCATCTGATACAGACTAAAATAGGAAACCATCAGGTATCTGTATGCTACATGGGCGGGCATCACCTCCACTAAATGATTACATCAAACAGAAGTCAACCAGTTCAACTGGATCCACTGAGCCACCATTAGAGGCGACTGTAAGATGCCCCTACGACGATCCACCTCAACATTCAAAATGTTCTGTCGCTCAGAGGTAGCACATCATGGACCAGTTTACCACGCTCAGTCAGGAAATGCTCCACCAAGGAAATGGTGGTGGACTTTAGGAGGGACGGGCCTGAGCTAAGCACCATCTCTATCCTTGGGGATGAGGTGCAGGTGGTGGAGTGCTATAAATACTTGGGGGTGCACATGAACAATAAACTGGACTGGAAGCACCACACAGAGGATGTCTACAAGAAGGGTCAGAGCAGACTCTACTTCTTGAGGAAGTTTAGGCCTTTTAATGTGTTTAGCAAAATGTTATCCATGTTTTATCAGACTGTTGTGGCAAGTGCCATTTTCTTTGCAGCCATCTGTTGGGGCAGCAGCATCAGGGCTTGTGACTCGAAAAAGCTTAACAAGCTGATTAGGAGCGCTGGCTCTGTGCTGGGGACTGCTGTGGAGCCCCTGAAGGTGGTGATGGGGAGAAGGATGATACAGAAACTGTTGAACATTATGGACAATAACATGCATCCCTTACACAATCTCATGTGTGAACAAAAGAGTGTTTTTAGTGGGAGGCTACGGCAGCTAAACTGCAAAAAGGACAGATTTAAAAATACTTTTTCACCTACTGCAATTGCACTTTATAACGACTCCCCTTTAAGTAAGGACAGAAGACATTTAAACTTTTAAACTTTAGCCTGAGTTGCATATATCATATATCAAATTGTATTGTGGGCTCATGTTTTTTTGAATGGGTGGGATATGTATGTATATATGTGTTGTGTTGTGTGTTTATATGTATGCTGGCTGCTGGAACACCTGAATTTCCCTGCTGGGATGAATAAAGTATATCTTATCTTATCTTATCTTTATCTTTGGAACTTTCAAGGGTCACCTGAAGCTGTGGCTTCGAACAAATCAGATTTGAGACCATGTCTAACCACCAGAGTGTATTCAAACATACATACGTCTTAGTATGCAACTCCAGTGCAATAATGCATTAATAAACACATTTATGTATGCTAACCATGTGATACAGTATGTACATATACGTCTGTAAATGTTCTTCTTTTGACGTCTTTGGCCAGCGAGTGACCAAGTGGTGTCCTAATTGGTTTTAATTATGCCGTATGAGTGCACTAAATAGTCCTCTACATATAACTCTCTATAGAGTAAGTAGGGAGCAGTAATGAGTGTGTGGTTTAATACACAACAATACACTGTAAAAAATAACACTTGTTCTTCCTTTTTTATTTTTTATTTCAACTAAAAATGTTGTGACTATGTTGTTGAAAATGTAAAGACTGGTTCTTTAGCGTTCTGTAAATTGCCTCGTGTGACACCTACCCACCTGGCAGCTGTTTCAGGTATTACAGATTACAATACAGATTTAGTCAATCCTGTTTTCGATGGTCTACTTTTCTTTTTTTGGTAAAAAAGAGGAAGTTCTATTAGTTCCAGTCTGTTTCATAACCAGTTTAAAAACTGCTCATAGGAGCTTTGAGGTCTCAATGATATAACACCTGATTTTTTTTTAGCACCCATTAACAGGGGTGCACAAGCCAGAAATAAAAAAGAGTGGGATTATTTTCACACTAAAAAGAAATGCAGAACAGTTTCCCAATTACATGACACTAAACACACAAGGAAATATAAAAAAAACACTAATCTAAATATAAGGCTACCACTTTGTCTCCAGGCTTATATGAGGTTCTATTTTTTGACACGTTTTCTTTATTCTTAAGAATTATTTTCAGGCTTTTAGTCCTTATTTGATAGGACAGTGAATAGAGTAGGAAATCAGGAGAGAGCAGGTAGTGACATACGAGAAAGGAGCCACAGGTTGGACCCGGGCCACCTGCCTGGAGTACTTCATGCTCCGCACATGGGGGATGACCTAACCGCTTGTCCATCTAAGTTTTTTCCACACATCAAAGTGTTTGATGACATTTGTTTCTCTCCTTTCCCTGGTTGGACCAGAATGCATGGAAACCAATCGATCAAGGTTTTCTGACCCAAAGTGTGTCACGTTGGGGAATAGAGATTTCTATTTGTGTTCCGTGGGGCCGGTTAGCCCTGATTGCTCATCTCCCCATTACTTCTTGAAGCATGTACCTTGGCTCTCTTGTATTGATCAATTGTCCTGTTAGTCCCGTGATGATGCAACGATCTAAAGTGTGCAAATGTTCTCATACACAAAAATAAACAGTTTGCATTGTGACTGTTTCTGCCTGTTTCAACCCAAAAACAGTGACAGATTTAACAATTGAATTAAGACGAAAAAGTCAATATGAAAAGAGATGAAGATGTTTGTGTACCACACCTCAAAAAATAAAATAAAAATAAAAGAGGAATATAATTGTTATGTGTCTTTGTCTTCTCCCACATGGATTAGCAATAGGATTCAGTTTAGGGATTTAAGCACAGAGAATAATAATAATAAAAAAGTCTATCCCTGGAACCGTTACAAACAAATGCTGCGCCCAAATGAAAGATACTACACGAAAAAGGAGGGATTACCATTCTGTAAAATTATCAATATACATAGCGGCGCCGGCTATGTGGGGGTTTTAAGGATTATCTTTGTGCAGTATTCCAAAATATGATGAGTGAAAATATGTGTAATTATCAAATGTGGATGGAGCTGCAGCTGGAGGGAGGTATAGAATCCTGGTGTCTGCATTCAGCCTCATTTGCCTTCATGGCCTCGCTTGAACCTGAAGTCAACACCTGCCAGACGGATTGACGGCTTCCAGTGTGTGTGTGTGTGTGTGTGTGTGTGTGTGTGTGTGTGGGTGTGTGTGGGGGGGGTGGGGGTGGGGGTGTGGGTGTGTGTTAAGATGTTGTTGTCCGATTAAGTGTGAGTGCATGCATGTTGGTGTGGTTCTGACCTTGGCAGTGGCCCAGGTACTTGACCTCGATGCGTTCCTGCTTCTGACAGGACTCCTCCTTCACCTGGCAGGGGTTGTCATAGGAACGACCGTCTGAGGCACACACCGGGTTGAAGCTGATGTGGGAACAGTCGATGTTGCAAACACACCTGCACAATAACAATAACTCTTATTAGAATGATAAACGTGAGAGCATTATATGTTATCCATGTCAAGATGCTGAATAAATGAGATTTCAAATATGAATGAAAATGAGAGCAGTTTTGTTCCAGGGAGGGTTCTGAGTGTGTCTGACTGCAAAGGACACAGACTGAAAATCAGTCAGGGATTAAAAATGAGACAGAAAATAACAGTACAGCTTGCACTCAGTCAGGATGTTGGACCATGCATAGTAATCCTGTTCTGACTGAGTTTGGCACATTTAATATGACACAATAGCAAATGGATTGAACTTTGCAGAGAGAGACGCAGGCGGCACAGAGGGACTGATTGACAACGGATGTACCACTACAATGGCAGGAAGCTATACATAATAAAAGAATGGAAGTTAGCAGGGACAAATGATAATAAATAAATAATGTGTCATTGTGGTGCAGAGCCACAGAAAATGGCAATAATTCGGACACTTTCTGGCGTATTATTCCTTTCAGATAACACAGACCGTAGCTTAAATGAAAAAATAAAATTACACACTTAAATACTCTCAGTGCAAACTAAAACAGCTTGGTGAAAAAAAAGTCAGTGAAGATTGCAGAACAGCTTGTTTCTGGTTTCACAAAAGCTCAACAGAGAACATTGGCTTCAAGGCCACAGGCATGTCTGTCTGGTACACTGTTGTCACAGCTGAGCACTGAATCTGGCCTACATTGCTTTTGAACAATATCGTCATTTGAAATATAAGTCATGGTCCCAGAAAGTCTTATAATCTCAAAATTAATGTACTCCCTGCTTACTACAGATGTTAACTTAGAGTACAAGTTATTCATGTTTTTTTTACACCGAGATCAAGTCTAATTAAAAGTGCTTCAGTTGTTTTCTTACACTCACGATAACGCGGCTCTAAATAGTCCCTGTTTCTTCTTCTCTGTTTATTAAATCACTTATTTCCTTCCAGAAGCTGGTATTTCTGTGGCAGAAACACAACATTCATTTCTCAGTAAATCAGGCTCTAGCGCGATTCCGCCACTCTTAGGAATTAACCGGCCAATTTGCCATCGCACCACAAATTTCCGATGAAAATTTAAGTGCGAGACACTCTGTGTTTGTGTGTCGGTGTGCGGGCTCTTCTCCGTGTGTGACATCTGCACAAATGAAGTAGAGAAAGAGAAGGACTGAGCACACACACGCCCACCTGCGTGCGTGTGCATATACTTGAGTGTGTTGGATGTGTGTGTATTTTGTTATAAATGTGGTATGACCCTCGAGTGTGTGGCAGGCCTGATCAGCAGAAATTACACCCAGATTGCCTTCCCCAGACAGTTGCTGCTGAGTAGCGCTGAACGCTAGATTCTGTAATTATAAATCTGTCATTATTCTCCCGGTCTTTTCATTTTCCCCTGGTGCCAGGCGCTCACTAAAGCACAGGCGTTCAGCTGTCTTACAGATGCATTTGCATACGGCCCACGTGGGCGCCCGCCAACACATTAACTTCTTCCCAAACACACACACACACACACACACACACACAAATTCGCAGGCAGACACTTTCCCAATCAGCCGTGATGATTCCTACTGCTGACATTGATGTTGATTGAAACGCTGTGCAACAAAGCGTGGCGCTGCTCAGCTACTGTTGTGCTGATGGATCGGCAAAGTAAGAGTGATGTGAAGAAAGGCTTCGTTATGCATCAGAGAAGACACAGCTGTCTCAAGGTACGCATATATCCAAAATCCAAGCTGACACCGAAGGTGAGCCGACGCACCTTTGGATGACCTGCCTCTGCACAGGGTTACACAACCAGACCGTAACACCATGACGGTTCAGTTCAGTTCAAATGAACTGAATAAAGAAAGCGTCTTTCTTCTCGAAAGTCGACAGCGCTGCAGATATTTTTATATAGTTTCAAAATAGCTGCGGTCAACATTTGTCAGTGTGAGTCAAATGAATCCTCAAAATAAATAGTAACATTATACGCTGTGTAAAGCTCATGGAGGACACTGTCTTTGGAAAGGTATTGAGCTGTTCAATTAGGCTACTCAATTCTTTTTACAACAATGAATTCCA
This sequence comes from Labrus bergylta, assembly GCF_963930695.1. Taxonomy (NCBI): domain Eukaryota; kingdom Metazoa; phylum Chordata; class Actinopteri; order Labriformes; family Labridae; genus Labrus; species Labrus bergylta. Next base: position 16,834,009 of record NC_089207.1, on the reverse strand, counting down.
CTTACTTCCTAATTTCAAGAACTAACGCAGACACCATGACATCAACCACAAATCCAGAGAATTCTTGGTGACACATAACAAAGTCTTAATGTGTGTGTGTGTCAGTGTGCATAGACCAAATCTCCTGCTATAGCTATCTCTCTGCTCTCACATAAGCCTTGTTCACACTTGCACAAAACTCCTCAAGTTTCCCGGGTTAAGCAGCATGTGTGAACACAAACGGCAGAATTCTTCACTCAGACTTTAACGTAGAGTATTTGTTCGGCTGCTCATTAAATAAGAAATGATCTAACTCACACGAGCAGCTGACCAGTGCTGGGAAAGCCACTTTGAAACCATTACATTGCAAACTAACAATTAAGAAATTTAAATTTGTTTAATATCTACGGCTTTTCAGAAAAAAAGTAATTACTACTTTGAAAAAAAATATATAAAATTGGGAGCGTACATGTCAGTTTATTTGGGTTTAGTCCAATAACTCTGACTTGTTCATTCATTTAAATATGGTGATGGTGATAATTGCAGGCTGAGATTCTGGAGGTTTATTCATGGTCATACAGTCACAGCCTGCCCTTTTGCATGTACGCTCCACAGAAAGGTCAAGTGTGTGCTGGTGGCTGCTTGAGGAATGAATTGTCCCATCAAGCCTTTACAGCAGTTAGTGATGAAGGAGAAGAGGAGAGGGGCTGGTTCAAAGGGGGTTCACTTACAGTAAAGAAGCTATAAAAAAACAATAAAAAAAAACATTCCTTTCTTTAAAACACACACTGTTTATTTTTCTCCCCTTAGTACATACATATACATATGTATACACCCCCCCTCTCTCTCTCTCTCTCTTTCTTGAATTCTGTTCATGAGTAGATACCTGTCTTTGTCATTTAACACAACATATCAGTCACGCCCACGGACACACCCACACTCATTCAAGACGCATCCGCTTATCTTAATCCTCAATACACAGGTTCCTCCCGCTGATCATTCACTCACTGATAAAAAACCTTAATAGTCATTTATTTTGTCCCTTTTTCAATTGTGCAGCGTTCATTCAGCAAGGGCGGGGTTACACCCTGGATTGTTTGCCATTCAATCACAGGGCTGACATATAGAGACAGACAACCAGCCACACTCACATTCACACCTATAGGCAATATAGAGTCATCACTCTGTCCTAACAAGCTGGAGTGCCTGGAGAGAACCCACGTATGCTCGGGCAGGATATGCAAACTCCACACAGAGGGGCTCCTGTCAGACTGGGATTTGAACCTGGAACCTCCCCGCTGTGAGGCAACAGCGTTAACCCCTGCTCCACCGAACAGCCCATGCTTACCTCCCCTCTGTTAAAAAAACATTTTTTCGATACTGTGTGGCAACTGATGTTTTTTCTACTCTGTCAATGATTTTAACAATTTTGAAGTTGACCTTCAATTTCAGTGCAAACTCCTTAAGTTACTGTTAATCAATAGTTATACCAGGCCTTGTCCACTGAGCTTTGCTGTTGTATACTGCACTAAATGTGCTTGGAATCCCAGTGTATTGTTGTGTATTGTATTTTGTTACAAACCTACCTGCTATCAAATTTGGTATTGGACGTTAGACTGAGTGTAATACCCTCTTTAGAGGGAAATTCACACTCCTGCCTCACTTTTATTCAAGTGGGTTCAGACCTCCCTTCAGGTGGTTTGTGAAAACTCCATCAGTTAAAGCTAAAATTATGTTCACAGCAAGATACCACTGGAGGCAAATGAGGGGGAAAAAAAGTACTTTTAACCTTTAAAGATTATAAAACACAGACTCTAGTTTTGCAACAGCCACCCTCAAGACAAGATTAGGCTTACAATTAAAGTGTCTGCGTTATCGTCAAAATATCTAAATGAGAATAGTTTTAGCATGAAAGGAAGCAGCGAGAGGAGCTGTGAGGAACTTAATCAAAATCTGAGCTGCTGGAGTAAATGGAAATTCTCTCCACAGAGCAGCTGTAAAAAAAAAAAAGAAAAAAAAAGAAAGGGCTTTATACTTCACACATGTACATGTACACAAACGCGCACAACCTCCCATCGTAGAGGAGCTCTCAGCCGTCCCGAGAGGCCGCTGTTGGTCGCTGGCTGATGTCTGGGCTCCATACATTTTTAATGAGGCCTCTCACTTTCTCCACAATAGGCACTATACCAGCAGACTGCAGTGCGTCAACACATCCTAATGCTGCTCGCACACACACTCGAACACCCACAGACAGGCGTGCGTGATCGGTCATACACATGCATGAGGCGGATTTGTGATAAACCCCTGTTTTCTCTCCTCCTCTCACACACCAAATCACTGCTTCACACATTCTGCTGAGAGGTACAAAGGGGTAGAGAAGTGTTAAATGAAAGTTAGCAGTGTGTGTGTGTTTGTGTGTGTGTGTGTGTGTGTGTGTGTGTGTGTGTGTGTGTGTGCGTGTGAACTGTTCATATCCAAGTGTGTGACATGTGTGCGTGAGGATACTTTCTTAGCAGGATGTGTCGTATTGATTAGTTCCCTGCGATTATTTCCCTCCCCTCATCCCGCCCCTCCGCCCTCAGACTGTCTGCTGGCTCTCAAGTGAAAAGGCCACTTTACACACATGTTAACACTATCACACAGTAACACACACACACACACACACACACACATCCAGAATGACACTACGCAGTTTAGTCCAACATATTCACTGGCTGCTTGGTGTTGTGCACAAATCCCAAGCAGCAAACCTTACTGCAACTGATCATAGAATTGATTTTCATAATCTTAGCCTCAAATGTCAGTGTAATCCTTTGCATAAATGAGTGAGAAGAACACAGGAAGAGAGAAATAGAGAAGAAGAAGAAGAAGAAGAGAGAGAGACCAAGATGGAGGGACGCAGAGAGAGAGAGAGTGAGTGAGGAAAGGAGACTTGGTGAAATGATCACCTTGTTAAAACAAAGACAAAGGGGAAATAGATAAGTGAGAGGTTGAAAATACTAATTGGATTAAAGGGGGCCTTAAAAATACACACACAATGACACAAAGTAAAATAATAAATACATCAATGATGTATAACTGAACGATCCTCCAGGGCATGTGCTGGGGAGCCCTGACACATTTGGTCCCTCTTGACACTGATGGAAAGTTGATACCACAAAGACACAAAATATAACTACGAAGAGAGACAACTACAAGAGAGAAACAAAACAAATGAAATGTTTATGACATGACATGCAAGAGAAATACGAACTCCAAGAGGCAAATAACTACATTTTAATAAAGGGAATCAAAACTATTACATGGACCTAGAAAATGATGATCTGCATTTACAAACTGTTTGTAAATCTAACCACGGCAGAGGAGTCTCAAAAATCCCACACACAAATGCAGTGAGGTTCACAAATGACAAACAGTTTGTAAATGTAGACTTAACAGTTTATATATTTGTGGATTTCTATTACATATATACAAAACTATAAATATTTGTGTGCGAATCAGAAATACAGATACACATTATTTGTGGATTTGTTTTACATTTATATAGAATGAAATATATTTGTGTGTGCATTGAAATACATTTGTGAATCCTTCTGTGTGCATTTGTGAATATTGAGACTGATCTAACGCCATACAGAACTACAAAGAAACTACAAACAGCCACAAGGAACAACACACACATGTAAGCAAAATGACATTAAAGAAGTCTAAAATGACTCCAAGGAGATGTAAAGTGACCATGAGGGATGCTAAACCCAAAAATTAAGAATATCTTTTTACAAAACTAAAACAAAGACATGCAAAACCATGATAGAGAGATCCAGAACAATGACAAAAAGAGATGCAAAAGCATGACAGAGAATTGAAAGACAACTAAAAGTATAACTATAAAAAATTGACTTAAAGAAAAACAAAATCAATGCAAGAAAAATTAAAGAGGACATGTTATCCCACTTTTCCACCTTTTCAAACAGTCCCCTGTGGTCTAAATGAAACATCTGTGCTGTGCTTTGGCCAAAATATAACATGAATCAAGCACCAGAGGAGGTTTGTGACCCTGTATAAAGCAACTCTATCAGAGCGCTCCGTTGTGGTGTGTGTGTCTCTTTAAATGCAATGAGCACCACCCTGAGTTTTCCCGGTCGACATCACTCCTCTGTAGCAAGGATAAGAATGGCGGACCTGCGCAAAAATTTTGTTCTAGACCGGGGGTGGAGTCCATGGGTGGAGATATCTGAGGAGAGGAGGGTATTTTTTTTTTTTTACCAGAATCCCACTGTGATGTCACAAGGAGAGGAAATTTGAAACTGAGCATTTTTCTCTGTGTTGTAAGATTTATGCAGACCACAAACAAAGGACTGGATTGGTTTCTTTCACATTTAATGGGTCTGTAGACACTCAGGTTACCAAATACATGTTCAAAAACACTGTAGAAGTGGATTTGTCCCCTTTAAACTGACACAAAGGGACTGAATACACAGGGGATACAATACTCACACAAAAGTAAGTATTTCGGTGGGAAACAAAATTACTACAGAGAGGCTGGAAATGACTTTAAAGAGTCAGACAAATATTTAAAAAAATACAGAACTACAGTATGGAAATGTAAAGCAACTTGAATAACAAAAAAAGGTCACTCAGTGGCTATTAAAAGATGATAAAAGAACACAAAAAGGGAACATGCTTTTCATGTTGAATGCAAGCAGCAGCTTCTCTCTAGCTTTGTCCGTGTGCTGATGCATTGAATGCTTCCAGTGGTTTCTATAATGCGTGTGCATGAAAGGATCCAGCGCAAGGAGAATAAAGTCATCGTCTGCCTTGCCTGTTGGCCTGTGACTTTTTTTCAATGAAATTCCTTTTTTGCTCTCTATCAAAATGGCTGCAAAAGGGACACAAAGTGCAGCCTTTAATAGCCTCTCGCTCTTCTTTCAGGGGGGGGGTCTAAACCCAGCGTTTACACGGCAAGTGTCCTGCAGCCCCTCTCGATGACTGGCCTGCTATCTGCTCCTTCTCTATCTTAATTCTATCATCACAGAACGGTGCTATTGATGGGTTTTGAAAGCATGGCTTTTTTGTGGGTAATTACAGTTTTACACCACAAATGGATCTAAATGGGTTTTCGTGACACTTTATTGATCTTTGAGGGGTAAATTGGTCTTCTTCTGCCTGCTGCCTGCCTCCAGAATACAGAGCTAAAGGGGTGCTGTGAGGATAGCTCAGCTATTTGCAACAGCGGGGTCAAATTCACCACAGTTCAGCCAAAATAGGTTCAAACTTCACCCACTATTTTGGACACATTGTTCAGTGAGTCATACATGATGACTAATAAAGTACATCTTATTTCTCTCTACACCAGACTGCTCAGTGAAAGTCAGATGATCAGTTCAAAGAACATAATGAAACAAATTACCCTTCATGATAAAAGGTTCTTTCTTTTGATTTTGAAAACTTACATTAAAAACATTCAAATGTCTCGTCATGGTTTCATAGAGAAGCAAACTAAGTTTCTCACTCCAACAACTTTAAAAAAAAATCAAACAGCTGTAATATATGTCATTAATTAATTATATTTTTTATTATCAAATAAAAATGCATTAGGGGCAGTGCGGTCTGGTTGTTTGTTTCCACGCTCCATGAACCGGGCTACAGCTCTCGAAGCGGGCAGCCCAGGTTCAAATCTGACCTGTTGCTTCTTTGCTGCATGTCATTCCTCTGTCTCTCTGTCTCTCTGTTTCCATGATTTCTGATTCTTATCAACTGTCGTGTCTCTCAAATTAAGGCATAAAAAGCCCCCGTAAAAATATTTTTAAAAATGGAAATGCATCAAAGCAATGATTTTATTGTTTGCAGGCTTTATAGACGTTGGAATGTAGCCTGGGAACAGACCTCTAGATTGCTGTAATTGGCTGTGCTCAATCAGCCAATAAGAGCTTTTTTTTAAAAAAAAAAGATTTATTTTTGGGCTTTCTGTGCCTTTAATGGATAGATAGGACAGTGGATAGAGTCAGAAATCAGGGAGAGAGAGTGGGGAATGACATGCGGGAAAGACGCCACAGGTGGGATGTGAACCCGGGCCGCCTGCTTGAGACGACAGCCTCCATACATGGGGCACACGCACTAACCATTGCTCAACCAGCGCCCCTGCCAATCAGAGCTTTTTAGGAGGGAATGAAAGTCATAGGTTTGGGGCGGTTTCTTGTATTGTCACAGTTGCAAACGTTTTTCAGAGTAAACTTAAGCTGATTTGAGAAGTCATGATCATCCTCACAACAACTCAAACAGGCTGGAACTAAATAACAGTATGGTATGACATTAGCTTGTTTTTATCACGACTGTCTCTCAATGTGACACGACCAAAATATAAGACAAGCATGTCAACACATTTTTATATCTTTACTTTCCAGGTTTAACAAACTTCTCTGACATTATGTTGTGTATCAGGTACAAAGGTAAGTAAGCAGATTTCCTGACATGTCAAACACCTTTGTTTTCAGATGAATATTTTTGGGATAAAAATGAAAACATGAGGATAAACACACAGGTAAATCTGGGCCATTTTTGATGGGATTAGACTCTTATGGCAACATTACAGTGGGGATCCCTTAAGGGAGACAGACATTCTGGTTCAGATCATGTTCTTTCAATTAAACCAGAAACAGACATTACAATGCAATATACACCAGGCACCAGATTCCAATTCCAAAAACTGTCATTCTACCTTCAAAACAAAGAAGTTGCTGGTCCATCTGTTTAAGAAAAGTTTGTGCTGCTTTGAGAAATACTCAACGGCTATGCTATACTTCTATCGAACAAAGTATGCAGTACGCACTGCAGTACATACTGCATACTTCATACTGCAGTATGTACTGCACAATGCTTTCCACAGTAGTATATAGTATGACTGCCAGCTGGTGGTTATCTTGCAGTATGCCCTGCTAAGCAGGTTTCCGGTCTTCGGATGGGGGTAAACAACAGTCCAGCAGACTGCAAACCTGGCTACAGTGTAGCATCCATTTGTGATCCGAAAAAAGAACTGACAAGTGATTTTATTTGATTTTCACGATTGAGAATCCAAAAATATATTTGGGGGTATCTTGGTGTGGTTTGGATTGATTGTGATTATTTCCCCCGGTCGTTTCTGTCTGTCATTTGGATCTCTGACCTGGTGCTTTGCATTGTGGGAAACAGTACATGTGGAAGACTGGTCTGATGAATACTGTGAGTTTTTCCCAAATCACATCGGGGTATTTTAGGCAAACTGCAGATCTCGTATTTGTTTGCATACTGCACACTAGATTTGGCTAAATCAGTACTACTAGTATAGTAGGCAGTTTTAAAAAGCAGCCTTAGGTTGGATAGTTTGGATTGAACACAATACTGGAATAACACACATTAACAAAGAAAAGCCAATCAGGGCATTAAACAAACAGCTCCACAGTTCTGCCTGGTAAAATTTCTGTTTGTGTGCATGGACTTTGAAGAGAACGACTCTTTGAAGAGAGAGATGTAACAGCTGTTTGTTGTGTAAAAGACAATCTTAGTCCCAACCTGGATAGAAGGATCTTTAGGGACTCTATAAGAAATGTCTTCAGATACTTAAAACAAAATATGAGCACTTCTTCTATATCAGTACAAAATAAACTGGCGGGATAGATACGTCACCACAGTTTGGGTGAGAAAAAAAATGAAATATTCTTTCATTCAGAACAAAAACTCAGAGCTGAAACAAGGTGCCACTTTAGTCTGACCATCAGTATGCACATCAGAGGCCCACATACCTCAAAGAAGAGACTTTATTTATCTCTCTGGTTCTGTATAAAAAAATATGAACCATGCATTATCATAAACACTTCACTTTTCCATCACCTGGTCTGTGATTACCATCATCTCTCTGCACTTTTTCTTTGATTAACTGGCGGTTTCGCTTGATTAAATCATCTGCGTCTGATTGGATTAACCTGTCATTGTAATCAAATTGATCCTCCACCAGGCCAAAGGTTGGCTGCTGTTTGATGAAAATTACCTGCTGCTGGGTTGCAATTACCTGTCTGATTATTCAACAGATACATTGGCATCACAACACCTTTGGGCTTTTAGTTGATTAAAGCTTACATGTAGTTTCCTGTTGCGAAGAAGACACACTTAAATATTAACATGTCTGCTTGTGTTACTATTTCAACCTAGAGATAGTGTTGTTAGGATTTTATCAATGCCATTACGACCATGAATTCTACTTAAATAGTCCATAAAATAAAGACATGACCTGAAAATATGTTGAAAGATTCAACTTTTTTTAATAGTAGCTTTCTGGCCACAAAATTGGAAACCTATTGTGGCTTCTTTCTCCTTGAATGTGGCGGCTTTTCATATTGAGACATACAAGCAGCAGAAGACCACCCTGGACACCCTGGGTGCCACCCAGCTAAAATAACCAGAGCCCATCCATCTCATGGTGCACACCACTTTGCATACCCAGGCGCCTATTATGCAACACTATGGACGCAAACACAGGATCACTCTGACTACTACGTGTGCACTTTGCATAATTTTAGGCAGACGCCTTTTTTTTTCTTTCCAGCTGGCATGGATGTTCACTTCCTTCTCAAGAGACAATTTTGAAGTGAAATCGGCCCCATTATAAAGCATAACTACGTCTCCACATGCTGTCGAATTACTCCATCAGAATGTCCCATCAGGAATTAAAAACATTAACTGACAACAAAGCTTTTAATAACAAGGTGAATCAATGGCTTAAACCAGCGGTTCTCAACTGGTCAAGCCTCAGGACCCACCACCAACTGCTTAGTGAAAGACCACGACCTGAATTTCAGATATTTTTTCAACCGATCATGATTTGTTTAATTAAAAAATGTGCAGTTTTGACCTGAGACAGAACAAACGTCTATGAAAAAACACTTCATAGACTATATTTTCCAGACAGACTGAAAATGGCTCTGAGACCCACTTTTGGGTCCCAACCCACCAGTTGAGAAACACTGGCTTAAAAAAAAGGCAAAACTGTGATCTTTTGTCTGCTTCTCTCACAGTAAAGTTAAAACTAGTGCAGTTCTTCAAACAAAGTTATACACGACGTAATCACTACAGTCAGTTATGACCCGCTGGCTCGCCTCTAGCTGCCCTATGATATAAGCGCAGGTCTCCCTTTCTCTGCTGAAAGATCTGGATTACAGTTATTATCTTTGATGTTTTTTTAAAGGTTAATTAAGGTGAATGAGGCTCCATTATAGTTCCACTATTAAATGAAAACAACATTAAATTTAACATTAAATACTGATAGAAGCACAGATTGTCCATGAGCTTAATGGTACTTTCAGTGCTGACCAATCAGGTACCAGTACCAAACAACACTGCTTCTTCAAAACAATCTCTATTTCTACCATATGTATTTTTCACTTTGGCTGGCGTTCCTATTTTGTTGAACATCTTTTTAATGTGGTGGGATAGGTTTCATTTATTTTGTTGGGGTTACAATGACTGTTCTTGAGGCTCCATTTCCTTTTATGTTTCCAGTTTTGTGTGCACACATCATCGACAGTGCGTTTTGCTGTTGTGACCTTCTAAAGTCTACCTTGGGGGATTAAGAAATTGCCACTAAATCCATTTCTGTGTTTTAGTGGAATATTACGGTGCATTTGTGAAAGTGGGTGGCATCAGGAGGAGAGGAGTCCAGCTGTTTGGTATTTGCAACGAGGCACAGAATGCATCATGAAGCAGTTCCTTTTGCATTACGGTTATTGCACACCAGGGTACATTATCTTTCCATTACATCGAGCAGTTTGATAGAGTCATCCTCTCAGGGCACGTCTAATTTCTAGCGGTACGTCTGGGATTTCTTCTAAGCACTGCTCTCCCTTTTGCTGATAGCAGCTGATCCTTGTTCCACACCACATCAGTGATGTTGGTTCATTTAAGCTCCAATCATGCTGCAGAAAGCAAATACACTGATGCTTCTGCCCGGTGCAGGAAACAGCTCACCAGTTGAGCTTTCATCTAATTGGTCTTTGCACCCTTGTGTTTACTTTGTACCCCTGAGGATGTTTTTAGCGCCGCTTCCTCGCTAATGCACACGAGTTAGCTGATAACAGACATTACCTGCATCCGCCTCATCTGCAACAAATGGTTAAATTTATGACAAACATTATTTCTTCTGAGGACTAGTTTTTCCTCGTGTGAGTCAAAGTCATTTTTGGCCTGACATTGCCGAGTCCTGTAGGGTTCGTAATTGGATTTCCAGAATAAGCGAAAATCTCCTTTCTCTCGGTGCCACGCTCTGGTAATTGAGGTTAAATGAAATGGTCAACCATGCACTAAACCTCGGTGGGTGTTGAGCAGCGGGGGTGAGCAGTATAGAGAGGAGTTCAAATCTAAACCCTCAGGTATTCAACACTGGAATAGATGCACAGAGGTAAGGTATTATCAGAATCCAAATCAGCTTACACAGGCAAGGAGTTTGACTTTAGTAAACTGTGCCCTTTCTGTACAACATGAAACTTTACATGTTTCAAACAATATGAAAAGTGATACAGAAGCATACTGCATTTACACAAGGAAATTAAATCTGCTCTTATTTTCTGAATTAACGAGATACCGGTTCCTCAAAATCCCAACAGAAGCTCATTTAGACCTCTTTAAGAAGCAAAGAGTCACGTGTCTTAAGGTAACATTTAACATTTTGATTAGTTTGTCGATCTTTGCAGTTCAGAGGCAAACCCCACTCTGATCTGTCAGGATCAGCTGTGTCAATAAGACATGCTTCACTGATATGATAGAGTAAAAAAAGAGAGCAGATTGTAATTTTCTCACTTGAATGCAATACACCTGCATCAGGTGATGACGTGTTTGTATGTAAAAAAAGATCTTTGGGATTCTTTTTAGAGATAAAGCTATTGAAGATTTGATGTATATTTTGACTTACAAGCTTGTTTTTTTGTAATTCAAAGACTTAAGAACATAAAATCTGTTCTGAAGAGTTTACCGTCCGGCGCTCTATGTCACTGTTAGCACCATGGCTTTGCTCCGTCCCACGGTGCACCCTGCTGCACTTCGTCCATTTCTTTAGTGTGAGTGCAGACAGGAGCAAGCTGTCCTCACGGGTTCACAAAATCAGAGGTAATGTCACCCGGTAATGAAGAGAAAAAAATTCAAGCAACAGGTTACTTACGTCTTTCTGGGGTTGATTTGCTGTTCATTCGGTGCCTGTTTTGACATAATGTTGATAAAGCGATGGGATATATGATCGGTAGTCTGTATATTGTGTTTTATTTTGAAATTGAGCTGATGCTCTGCGCGTTCCCTTGTCTGACTTCCTGTCCAGGTCGACGAGTGCTTGCAGCGGGCACCGTCAATAATAGACTATTTGGAGCGGAGCAGAGTGCAGTGGCGCTGCTCGCGTGCTCTGGAGATGGACTGTGGAGCTTGCTGTGAACACACCCGCATTGACTAGAGAGGGCAGAGGCGCTGTAGTGCGCGGCACTGATGGAACGCAGTGCACACAGACTATGTGGGAAATGGGGGTTAACTTAAACCGAGCTGACAGTTAATCACTTCATCTCATACCTAGCCTGCAGTTTCAGGCATTAAAAATAAATACATAGAAATAATCTATCTTGTTGCTGATGGTCTCGTTTGCTTTTTAGGTCATAAAGATGCATCAATATTAATTTCAGTATTTTCTGTACCAGCTGAAAACTCCTCGCAGGAGCTCGAAATGGCAACAATCAGGAGTATAGGGGAGTGCTTTGAAACACTGTGTTGAAGAGTGTCAATATGATTTAATTCAAGCTGTGTAACTCTGTGTTTTATTGTGTTCAAACTCACCAAACATCCTCTGCGTCCACATCACACTCAGCCCCGAACTGGCAAATATCACAGGTGGATGTTTCCTTCTGCCCCGCCTCAGCTGAGCCCTCTCCTCCTGAAAGAGACAAGAAGAGACAAAAGAAATCATTTAATGCTTGTTTCAGCCGAGACAAGACTTCCTGTGTGACTATTTTTCTTAAACCCTACTGGTTAAGTCAGAGGGAGCAAAAATGTGTAACGAAGGCCCTTAACCATGCACCGCTCACATGCAATGTGACCGTGAGAAATCATCCTCGGACAACTCAAGTGCATTCACATTCTGCCATATCCCTCCATAATCCCACCCAAGCTTACTCCCTCATCCCCCCCCCCCCCTCGCCTGACTCTCATCTATCATTCCCAATATCCCCGCTGATCTTCCTGGAGACCCTCTTTTATTTCATTGCGCTGATTTTCTCGCGCTGTGAGTGCGACGGCTCCTTGGCGGCGGTGTGGGTACTGGCGTCAGGCTTATGGCGGCTTAGGGACCCCGTTGGTGCATATCACGCTTCATGATCGGCCGAGGGGGAGAAGAGAGATGGAGAGAATAAAAAAAAAAAAAAGCAATCTGGCCAATCTCAAATTGCATTCTCGTACCACAGAGGACTCCTCCAGTCTCTGCACGCTTTCACTCGTCTTCACTCTCCCCTCGGCCCTCTCCTCCATTAGAAAAGCTCTATTTTTAAACTTAGTAGGCCCCACGAGGACAACTTTGGAAAAGGAGACGAAAAAGGAGGAACTTGGCATCATTTCCCCATGTCATATCTTTTATCTTCCCAACTGGCACACATGCACAGACACCCACACTGCAGCCACTGTGCATTGCTCCCCCTTGTCCCCTCCTTCATTTTCCCCTCTGAGACGTTTGTTACTTCTCCTCGTCCCTAGCGACACGCTGGATGAAATTGAAAGAACTGCTGTGAAGAGGTTTAACCTGATTTTCTGCTCCCGAGCTTAACTCTGGTTCGGCTCTTATTTTAAGGTCGAAGTCGGTTAACTTCACTTTCGCTGTCTTTCACTGTTGAATACAGTCAGAATATTATTGGCCTCCTCCATAACACTCAGCTTGGATTTTGCCGCCGTTGGCTAAGATTATCCCAACAGCTTCATTTCTCGTCTTTTGCCCGTGCCCAAAAAACACAATACAGCCTACAAGAGTGAGAAGTTCCATTGCAGAGGATGTTAAGCTCCTTTCAAACGTCCTGCTTTGGCTCTCAGTGTTTCCTTTTTTTTTTTTTTTTTCTTCCTGCGTTTTTTTCAAGCTGGCTCTGAAGCTGTAGGTGTTGGAAGGCAGCCGTGCCGGTGAGACAACATGTCCTCTGAACGTTGAACATTTGCAGTCAGGTGGAAAGATGTACATTCTGTATTCCCAGCTGTGTTTTGCTTTACCTTCAGGTCACACGACTGACAAGATAGCGACTAAGGTGTGAAGCTGCGTTGGCGTGTAGCCCACCAGTGGAGTCCGTTCCAGCAGATATTCAACAAATATAAAATACCACAATCTAATATATTTCAAGTTTCACTGGATCTTCTAAAGCATACATACAGCATGTTCTGCCAGAAAGACCAGAGGTGGTATGTGCAAAGCTGGCAGTAACAAGACTGAAAACCTGGGATTGATTAATAACAACAAGCTGTGCAGGCTTTACCTGTGTCAGCTGTCTCAGCTGCTGATCTCATATACCTTCACAATAGTTTAACAAAACTTTATCTGGGAACTGTGAGTTTCAACACGGAGGTCCAGGAGCCTCTGGACAAACCAATCTGAACTATTTATCTGCAGCTCAAGACAGAAACATGAAGAGAAATGTACAATCAAAAATATGGATACTACACTTGGACCAATACAAGATTTTTTGGGACGATACCAATATCAATATTGGGGAGGGAAAAAAACTGTCATACCGATATATAGGCAGATATTTATTTGATCTGTAGAGATATATATATATGTGTATATATAGGACTTGTTTCTTTAAGGTAGTGGTGAGACAGGACTGCAGCCGATTGAATTAGCCACTTGTGACTCTTGGACCACTCACCTAACTGTGGTTGTACTTATTTCAAACTGTCCTGGGCGAACTGATGTGTGAAATTTTCTCAGGCTCTCACTAGCTGGTCTCTCTGTAGCTCCACTCTGTCAAACGATCGGCTCCACATAACAGCTCGTGGGCAGGCAAGCATGTAAGCACTCCTGTTAGAGGAGAGTCATGGTGTTTCTTACAGGTGTGCACGTTCATGCACGACACTGATGCCAACACTGTCTCCTGTCCCTCGTCTTTCTGTCCTGACACATCTTTTATGCACACCATCACACCCGCTCTTCCTCTCACACACACACGGTGCTGCAGCCCCAATTACCAAAGGCGACTGGGGACGGGCAGTGTTTTCCACTCCTCAAATCCCTGATAGAGTCCCCTGTAGCACTAACACAACATCTCCCCTGTTTCTGCGTCTGCTAATCCCTTGAATCAGGAGACACGAGCTGGGTAATGACTGAAATGATTAGCCCTTCTACTGCCCCTGCGAGCCCCCTCCCCCACACAGACTCACACACACACACACAACCATATAAATCACCTTGTATCGATCCATGCCTGGACCAGACCGGTCGACTAGCCTGATCTGTGACAAGCACAACAAAAATCCCTTCTTTGATTTGTTCCTTTTGTTTCTAGCTGCTCCCCTTAATAAACACAATATTTCTTGTTGTAAGCATAGCAGGGAGTGGAAGGGAAAGAGAGCCAAGGCAAGAAAAAAACAAGATGCGACTTGGGTGGGAGGACGAGATTTGACGGTGAATGTTGAGTAAAAGGGAGACGACAAGGATTGGAGATGAGACGAAAGAGAGCAAAAATGGTTGTTCATGTATGAATATTCTATGGACCTTTATATAAGGGTAAAATTGTGTCTTTTATCCGGTTACTGGTGTCGACCATGCTGCAGATGAAACAGTGTAAAGGCTTGTATGCACACAAGTTCATGATAACACAACTGAAATCAACACCGTGAGAAACCCGAGACTCCTCTGGTGATGCTACTCATGCACTCAGAAAGCTTTCCCTGTAGAAAAGAGGAAAGGTTTGCTGTGAGGGAGGAAAACCAGCGTGACCGGTTCTGAGCTCATTTCGCTGCAGCACGCTTTTGTGGAAGCATGCACTGATCCACGGGTTTGTCGAATGTAAGTTACAAGACAGAAACAAGGACTGCATCACTGTGCATGATGATCTAAATACCTTTACAATGATACATTTGTCATTTGAGATTGCAGATGTGTTTAAACATGAAGCCAATCTAAGTACAAAAATCTGTAGCAACCTCGAAAGTCCACTCTAGGTTGGTTCCAATAACCAAGAAATCCTTGTTTGGTCCCATATTGAACAGCTGAACAACTTAACAGAACATAACAAAAAAAAAAATGGTATCTGGGATAAATATTCAGGATATTTCTATATTTTCATAACATGCAGCGTTGCGAGGTGAATGACAGATTGCCTTGTTTGCCAGAAAACTTAAGACCTGCCTCAGCCTTACCTCTTTTCCTGTTTCTAGACTGATCGGAAGTTAGGTTGAGGTAACATTTCCAATATGGCGACCACAATTGTTGGGCTTGATAATGCCTCGACAGATACCAATGGGAGATTTCACTGAGACTTCATCCATGATTTATAGTTTGTCTTTGGTTTGCATTGGAGTTATTTGACAGCCTGATGTAATGCTTGACACATCTGTATGACACATCAAGGGCTGACACAGTGTTGGTATTTGACAACTTGGGTGTGAGAACAGGCTGGTACCACATCCTATCACTCACTTAAATCTGTAAAATGGCTACATTATCACAACAGTACAGTTCATTTTGCATATTTTACCACTGGAGTGTTTAGTCACCAGTAAAGTCAAAGCACAGGCTGTGCAGATGTAGACTGGAGCTGATATCTAGCTTACAGAGCAAAAAAAACACGAGCATAAACTGTACAAGGACACACACAGGCATGGTGTGTTAGTGCCGCTCTGCCTGTAGACAATCAGTGAAACAAAAAAGCAGTTTTAGTGCGAGCGACTGGGAAAGGGATCATTTAATTGCATGAGCATACGGAGGGATCGCGAGAACAATCTCTTTTAGTGAGCAAACAACCCCGCATCCCAACATGCGCATACACAAAGACACACACACACGCCCAAACACAGACAGCAGATTTAGGGCACTGTAGCATGCAGCTATCATAGGGATGATGAATGAAGCCCACACATCCCTGGAAAACAGAGCAAGACCACTGCGACCTTGGTTGCAAACACACAGGGGAGAGACAGAAGAGAGGAAGGGGAGAAAAAAACATGGGCTGATATATCCCACATATCTGTGTGTGTGTGGTATCTGAAACAGATTCAGTGTAAACCTCTCATAGCTCACTATTCTTACTGAATCACCCTTCAAAGAGGTCCCGACCGGGCTCAGACACAACATGTTTCAAACCATACAACTCCCCGGAGCAATTTATAGATCTGTAAAGATTGCATGGGTGATAGCCATGTGATGTAATATGAGACTATATAGGCTGTCTGGCAGCATCTTATACCAGTGATATCTATGTTAATAGTCAGGAAGGCAGCACCTCTAGTGGCCATAGTTGATGGACGAGAGAAAAACTAAAGTTTGTGACATCGTATAAAGAACAATGAAGTCCACCCAGAGACTTGTTTGGGTCTGATTGGTGGTTAAAACAAACCAGCTTATTCTCAATCTTTAGGCGTCAACAATTTGTCCCACCACTCAAATATAACACATTATATAATGTTTGAAAGGTGATCATTTTAGATGTGTTTCACCTTGGGACATTTTGAATATTTGACCACACCTGCCATCATATCATCATATCATCATATCAGCACATTGGTGTTTAAATGTAGATTTCTAGGTGTGGCCCCAGTCCTTTGTTCAAAAATAATCAACTGAAGAAGACCTCTGGTCGAAACATTGTGATGAATTAAAACTTTTTTTTGTGGCATTTGAGCAAGTGTGCAGGCCTATCTGCTTCCCTGTGTGTTGATTTAAATCATAACCTGGGAGGGCAAATCCACTGGCGCTTTCAGAGGCCCAGCTATTTCTGCAGGCGGACCTGACTGTTTCACAGTGTCAGACAGTTATCTCCTGTTTTTCTCCAGCAAGCGCTTACAGGTATGATTGGAACATGTTGCCTACCAACAGTGGAAAGGCTAATTTAGCTCTTGTGGGTAATATTAAAGGGAAACAATCCATGAGGTTGCGTGAGTTGGAGACACTGTTGTGCAATGTCATTATATAGCATTAAAAATGCATGCAATCCCTATTGTGAACTGAAATAGATATTGCAAGTGGAGAATTGGTTAAGGACAATCCACGAGTCAAAAGCTGTTAATTATTAATGAGAATTCATCAATGCAGATTAAAAAAACAAAAGCATCCTATACAGAATAAGAGGACAGTGCATGTATACCAAAGACTGTATACCATAGCCTACCCTCGTTGATATGAATTAGTGGGGAAACTATTAGAAACAGCTCTTTGTTAAACACAATACAAATACACAGAAGCACAAAAGCTTACAAAATCACCATGAAGTTCAATCAACGCTGAGCAGTGGATGCAAGGCTGTTGTATCAGACCAAATTCGTTTTATCTCTGTGTTGATGATAAATCACTCCTTATACATAGATTCAATTGCATTGAGTGTTCCAGAAGAGCTGTACACAGGCAGCAGAATAATTGCACCATGCCAGCAAAACAAAATTAGGCCTATTGGCAGGTGTGATAAATCTTAGCGAGGGCTGTTTTCTTCCAGTAAACTGACATGCGATCCATGAAAGGTGATACAGGAAGCAATAAACATGAGCCAGATAGCTGATAATGGCCCTGGATTATGATACTGAATCTATGTCGTATCTGCATCTCACTGCAAGCGGTGCACATGGCTTGAATTCATCTGAGATGTAGCCTCTCTGTTGCATTGGGAAGCTCCATTAAAAGAAGACCACGCTGACAATTAAACTTTGAAAGCCATCAATCAAAATGACATTATCAACGGGCCGCTGCCCCAAGTGGCCGATCTGACAGGGCGAGCAGGGCCAGAGAACAGAAGACAGCCAAATAATCCATAAACATAATGGACATCAATATTGAAAAGATGACAGATGAGACTGCCGACAGAGGCCAGGATTCAATTTCTATTCTTTTTTTCCCCCTGCAGGACACCATATCGCTTTTCACAAAGTCATTTATCAGCCATAAGGCCGATGAGGAGAAGCCAAGCTCCTCCAAAAAGTGAGCCAAGGGCGGTTGTTCCAGTGACGCAAATGACAAAATGAATCAAGCACGGGGCAGTAATGACTATGATATGAATAATGATACTATCAACATGCTTGGTGGGATTGGCAGGGAAACTCAAAACACACTCTACACAGTAATAAGTGCAACAGGACCAACACATATCTATAAAACAATGTTAAAAATTAGAATGCAAACAAGAAGCGCATAATGTTTGCCTTGGAGTTTATACTTTAAGGTGGAGTCAGTAGCATTGTTTGTTGCAGCTGGTCAACACAATCAATCTGGGTCCCTCCTCCTGTACTGGGCTCAATGAGTGTTCTTTTAGTTGGAATTCAATTCGTTTTTTTTTTTTTTTCAAAAGGTTTTTGTAAGGCATACGCACATTTATGTTTCCATGATGCAGGAACACATGGCAGACATGCATCATGGAGAAGTCCAGTGAACATAAATGAATAAAGCAGCTCATACAGAAAAAAGCAAAACAATGAATGTCTCAGGTATTAAAACAAAAACAGAAATAATGCATAATGCACCAGCGACAAATCACGTCGTACATACATTGATGAGAATTGCCACATGATTCCATTAAGGAGGGGACAGAAAATGTATTGAGACTTATCTGCAGAATTTGTCGCTCCAGAGGACACACTGAGCCCTCTGGAGCGACACGTTTCTTCATACACTTTACACATAATGTTGTGGCTTGCAATCGTGTTACTTATTTATCATCAACCATTTTTTAACAATGGTCAAAGTCACGTTTAGTCCACATGACCAGCCCCATGAGAATAACTACTCTAATTAAACGAACGCTCACTGTCTTGAGCTGCCTCTGACTCGCACAACGTCTACCTAGAGCCGCATGCCGTCTTACCTGTGACAGCAGCAGCGCAGCAAGTAGCCTTTACATTTTTACATGCAGTGACAAAGACTTTACATGCATAGTGGTCAGTTCTTTGACTACTGAAGTTGACATCAGAGACTTTTATTGTAGATTATTAATGAAACTGACCCCCCCCCCCTAAAAAAATAAAAAAATGCTGTTTTTTTCTTAAACTTTCTTAAACCAAACTTATCCAGAGAGTCCAGAGAGAGAACCACACTCCCAAACGTACGGAGTCTTTTTTTGTGAAAAAGTATTTCACCTTGCCCGCTTTGGCCTGATCACTCCACAACTCACTTGTATGATGGACTCTCTGATTCAGTGTTATTACTCATTATTGTGCAGGACCCAATTAGAAAGGATTGCATTTGTAATTTGTTATTCCTGCATGAAAAAGAGCATCTTCATATGCAAACATTTGCTTCTTTACCTTCCCTGACCTTGCTGCTTCATTGTCAAAACACGTTGTTAGTGAAGAGCCATGTCAGATGAAAATATAATTTTGCTTTGCTGTGGACAACAAAGGTTTCTATAATTTCAGATTCTTGTTTACTCCCCTACTTTCCTTGACATGCAGTTCATCAGTAACTTGCCACTTCTAACAAGCTCCATGGATCACATTCTCCGACAAGCTGATGTATTCCAGAGAAGCCTTTAATAATTAGTGAAGTGCCATTCCTCTGAAGGTCACAGCCAAAACATGCCTTGCAAGAAAGGTAATAAATAAATAAAGCGTTGTTGGGGAGTGCAATTTGCATTCTACTCTACCTCTAAATCATTAACGCTCAAGCAATGTACCTCCTGTCAGCATGTCAATTATAAGGAAGCCATCAGTTTGCAATGTTTGTTGATGTGGTGGTATCGCTTTACTTTAAATATGGAGACTGGGCATCGTTATCAAACCTAATGTGACATATAGAGGAGTGACTTCAGCAGAAAACACTGTAAAATGAAGTGAACTGAGAGCCTGCTGAGTTCACAACGGCCAGAAAGCAGTGAATGCATTTTGAAAACAACAGCCTCTCTAACTTCAGACAAGTTTGGCCTTTTGAAAAGTTCAACTGTGTCCATGATTGTTAGTTTAAAATTCCCCTGAACTAACCCTCAGTCAAACTTAGCACAGCACAAACACAATGACCTCCATCTCACCCCTCCCAAATCCCATAGCACCGTGACACAGCTGCAGACAGGTACGACTACCTTTGCTGGTGACCGTGCAGCTGTTAAACGAAATCATGAACAAGGGCCCTGGCTGGGCCAGAGACTCTCTGAATGGATTAAAAAAAAAAAAGAGAATTATGGCTTTAAAACTTTTATGACATCTTTCAAAGCTTTGAGAGGATTAGACCCAGCATTCTGTTCTTCTCTCCTCTCGCCTGAATGGCTCAGTGACCGTCTTTCACTCCTGGCACCGATCTGTAGCCAACAAGAGCTCAGGAGCGGAGCATTCAGGCTGTCCAAAACACTTCACTTCTTTGGCATGTCTTTACCTCTGATATTCTCTATTTTAATTAAACATTACTGAAGCAGAGTACTGCTTCTCTGTAGTTCTTGACTGTTAAACAGATTTGCAAATTATTAATTACCAAATTAAAGCAGCAGCAGCAGCATCGATACACAAGAATGTGTCCTTCAAAGGGCTCCATGTTTTTTGTTACGAATATGCTTATTCACTCTACCACTGAGATTGTAAACCATTGGCAATCCTCGTCTATCACCGTCTGAGAGACAATACAGTACATGCCTCTGGGAACAGATGTGATTTTCTATGGTGAAGCCAGCACGTTAAAAGACTTCCTGGAAGGACTTCCTATTCCATCCTGCGTTTACGTTGCGGACGTAAATGTTGTCATTTGCCCGATCAATAACACAGCCATAACCAGAGCAGCCGACTTTTCATCTGTTGATTCTCGGGTCAGTAGTAGAACGAGTAATACATTCACTCTGGCTTACTTCAGCCCAAAAAAAGAAACTTTTAAAATCTTTGTTGAATGAAGGTACTAATAGCTGATTGGCTTTTGTGACACAGCGTCAAGCAGATTTTTGGTCCAATTTGAAAGGTTTGATCTATAATGGATTGTTAGCTTCACTTGTATGCAGATATCTGTTTCTTGAAATGAATTATCCTTCTTTAGATTACAGCTGATGGGATAACGCCCCGCCTGCTTTTTGCTGTCAACACGAACGGTATGTCCTCTATACACCAAAGCCTGCTGAAACGTAATTGGTCAATGCAGCTAAGACTACAAATGTTGCTTAAAATCAAGACTGCCCCTGATACTCCATGAGATGCTTGTTCACATGGGTCCTGCGTTCAGTTTAAGCCTGTCAGACAGAGGGGAGGTCTCAGGACATAAAACATAAAAAAGACACAGCAGAAACCCAAGAATGCAGACGAAGCAACAGAGGCTGACACTATGGTGACAGTTTTCTGGTGTGGAGAAAAGACTATGAAGCAGCTGGTGCCCCTGCTGGGCCAATGATCCCACCAGGGGCACACCTGAATAAATATACCTGCTGTGTTCACCCATCTCGCCCTGACTTCACGCAACAATTATAGCGGGCTGGCAGAATAAAACTCTTGGTTGTGTTTGGGTGACAATTGTTGATGTTGCACCCACACACAGCTCATCCCGAAGGTTTTTTTTGCACATTACTAAAACAGTATTTTACAGTACTAGTAATATGTTATATTATGGTACCAAACAAAAATGTATGAGAAATATGTGATAAAAATAAACCGATCTTTACTTATAAAATCATGTTGAGTTATCTTTAACATTAATATAAATTTAAAAGGAGACATACAAAGGGCTTGTGTATACAGATCACAGTACATTTAAAGAGGAAGCAAGAGTCAAAGCCAACTGTGGGTGATTGGCCCCAAACAAGCTCTAGTCCCTCTGCTTAAAAAGGTTTTTTAGACCAATGTTTGTGTGTGTGAAGTACCAGGGTTAGTTTCAAAAGCAGTTCATAAAAAATTCACAAGTCGCACTTTTTTTCCAGCTCTTTATCCCAATCTAAGAAACATCTGAGGCTTACTCATTCAATAAGTCCTGTGGCTTTACAAGAAGAATTCAGATCAAGCACTATTTTGAGATTAAATAACCATAAAACTACAATTTATGAAGCAAGTATTGAACATCCTGCATTTGGAACAGCTCAGTATTATGCAAAAAAAAAAAAAAAAGCATTTCACAGTGCTTTGCATCACCAACAACAGGATGTGGAAGCTGCTTTTGTGCCTTTCATCCTCTATATTTGCTACGGCCCTTTTTTCTCAACAGTCCCTTTTCTGTGTTGTGTCCCAGACAAGATTCCTTCTTTAATCCGGAAACAAGCTGAACTAGCCTACAGCAAGTCACATTGGACTCCAAATAACACAAGGAGAAAAGCAAAGCAGCCTATTCCTCTCTAAAGAGGACACCCATCTATTTAAAGTTTGATTCTACTAATGCATTATGACGAAGCCACAGCTCTGGCCCACAGCGTTCACTGTCTATTAAGATGGAAAGATTTTTTTTTTCTAAATCAACCACACTAAATCATTCATGCTTTGTTTCCGTTTTATTCCAAGTCTGTTTAATTTTATATAAATGTGAGATTGCACCACCGAAGTAGCAGAATGCAACGTATTGCCATTACTTGGCTGTTTTTGTATAATTCTCCTTCCTTCCATTACTCCATTATTTGTCTGCATAAACACAGCTCAAAAGGATTTAGAGTTTTCTATCCAGAGCTCGCATCAGCATGCTTGTTGGAAATTCAATTAGTTTTCCTCTCAGTTCGCACAAGCAGCTAGGCCTCTCTAACCTTGGCATATTTACTTTCCAAGCCCCCAGTACAATGTGGGGAAAATACAGAAACGAGCAGGCAGGGAGTACCGAGCATGCTCTCTTTCTCTGTCTCCATCTTTTTTTATTCACCCATGTGGAAAATTGTGAAACATGTCTGTCGAGTGCCCCTTCTGCAGAAAATATCTCTCGTCATGCTGTCTGAAGAGTCCACCTTGACTATGTTCGGTTGGAAAGCTTCAGTGGATATGTAGTGAGACACAGAGTTTAATATACTGTGGCTTCATGTTGGAAATGACCCTGAAGTTATACAAGGTAGCCGGGAAACATATTTGTGTCACATTATATTGGGAACACCAACACAGAGAAAGGCTAATAAGAGCTCTGTTGTTGTTTTTGTAAGATTACATTTAGGCTACATAACGTTTTTTGTTTTCTTTTCTTTTTTTCTATTTTTTTTTTGGGGGGGGGGGGGGGGGGGCAATCATGGGAGAGACATGGCACAACATAGGTAGCAATCGGGAGAGAAGTTGGGAATGACATGCAGGAAAGCAGCAGCAGCAGGTCCAATTCAAACCCGGGCCGCCCACCCTAAAGACTACAACCTCTGTACATGGGGTGCGCAAAACAACCACTCGGCCACCAGCGCCCAAGCTCTGTTTTTAGTTTTGCTAATACCAGATTGTCCAAATGTCAAAACATAGCTCATAAATGTCTCAAAAGCAAACAATTGACCTTTTGGATAATTTATTTACTTTTCGGTTGACAGTTGGAGGAAAACATTACTACCAGACTGATATATTTGTGATATATAAAGTTAACACCATGGAGACCATCAGCTAGCTTATGATAAAAAAAACAGAGGTGGGGCAAACAATTGGTGAGTTTCCTAACTGGTACTTGAGCCTACTGTGGAGTATCTCTATAAACTTGGTATTTAAATGGTTTTATCTGAAGTTTCCACCTGTTACTTCTTACTCCAACACCAGTCTTCATGGTTTAGCTAATCGCCTCTTAGAGTGATAGCAATCTTCTCCCCAAACAAAAGAGCCATTTTATTTCCAAAAAGTACTCCTTTCTGCCTTCAGAAACACTTCGGGGTGTACTTGAAGCTAATAAGTAGTTACTTTAGCTTTGATTAAAAAGGTAATGGCGCAAATTTTCCAAATTCGGTAGACTCCAGTCATAATTAAAATACCAAAACCACAAACAAGTATAATGCAACATTTTTTCAATAAAGTCATCAAACGAAGACCTTTAAGCTTTAACACACTGGAATGAAGGCTACCTAAAGCTCAAGCTAACTTAGAAACTGGGTCTATTATCCTAACTTATCTTGTTACTGTCCTTGCTGCTGGTCATGGTGATTCTCTCAACTTATTACACAGCTGTGTTAAAAACGCAATTCTGATTGGCAAGCTATGCCATTTGTGAAGACGACCAAAACGTTACAACCAGGATGCCGCTCTAATCATATTCTCTGCAAGATGAACTGTAACCATATGAATCCATGGAAAGAAGTACTGTTAGTT
Source organism: Labrus bergylta (assembly GCF_963930695.1). Classification (NCBI taxonomy): domain Eukaryota; kingdom Metazoa; phylum Chordata; class Actinopteri; order Labriformes; family Labridae; genus Labrus; species Labrus bergylta. The sequence goes on along the minus strand of NC_089207.1, from coordinate 16,809,655 downwards.
TGACTAAACTAAGTTGGTGTGTTTAATGTAGGGAAAGGGGAAAGGAGAGGATGATCATGGAGGAAAGAGGTTAAAGATGCAAAAAAAATTACGTATAAATCTACAAAAAGGAAAGATGACACTTTAAGTTCAAGTGGAACGGATCATTGTGTGGGAGGTGGTGCTTTTAAAGAGTGCTGAATGGAAAAGATAACGTCAACAGACTCCGACTGATGGGGCAGAAAAACTCAGTCAGACATTGATTAATGCAGATCTGTTCACCTAGTCTGACTTCATCATCATTAGGAATGTTTAGATTTAACCACTGCTGAGGACACAACTCGAACAGGGGATTCCAACGGACTATTTCTTTAGCAGGAGAAACAAATGTTTGCGTTTCAAGGTTTATTTTGGGGCTTTTTAAGAGTTTGTTTAGAGGCAGGACAGTGGATAGAGTCAGAATTCGGGGAGAGGGAGAGTGGAAAATGACATGCGGGGAAGGAGCAATATATGGGATTCGAACCCGGGTTGCCTGCTTGGAAAACTATTGCCTCGGTACATGGGGCACACGCACTAACTAATACGCTACTGGCTACTTTAATGTAACATTAAGGCCAAAATCTATCCAGACTCTCCTGCTGATCTGGGTCCTACAGTTCAGTTGGCAACACACCAGACCGCAATCCCTTTTCACGTAGGTGGTAAGCCCACATGGCAAAACAAGACAGCAGCTGAGTAATGACTGTTTCTGTAAGCTAATGACACGTTTGACCTGCAGTGTAATTACATACTGTGTAATTTGCTGTAGTTATTACTGCTAAACATGGCTACAGTGGCAGCTTGAGGTTGCTAGCTCTTAGAGCTAATTTGCACATGCAGATGATGTTTCAGTGCTGTCTGACTGCACCACAAGTAGCCATTGTTCCATAGTAGAGGAGCTCATTATCACAACAGAATGTAATAGAAGTCCATATGCTTAAGTACTGTAATGCTCCAAGCCACTGGTTTTCAATTGCATCATCTTGCAGAACAGGTGACAGCTGTCAGACATTTTAAATTGACTGTTTCCCAGCCAAGACTTAATGTCAGTTTTTAAAAAATACTTTTCCAAAAGCATTACCTAATTAATGTTAACAGGCAGCAACATGACCCATTACATCAGTCTGTCTATATACTCCTCTGGAAGGAACAACAGATGAGAAAATGACAACAGAGAAAGAGACAAAGAAAAAGAGATATGAATTTGAATGTGGAACCTGTAAGACTAAAACTGTTCTCATATGACCATTACTCTACTATTTATTTCTAATGGCTGATTTGATATGATTTATGTTATTATTGCATGGGGGGCTGTAAAACTGAATTGACCTCCTGGGATATAAAAGTTCTGAATCCTGATCTATTGGACTGTCAGTTAGGAATAAATTGCAGTGCATTACCTGGTCCCACATTTTAGATTGTTTTGAAGGCATTTGCGGATCTAATATATTGGGGAAATTTTGGCAACAAAGATATTACAAACAAAAGGAACCAGAAAATATCACAACAGGTTGAGAAAAAAAACAGCACAAGGAAATACAATGCATATAGTCCAAAATTCTCCAGCATAATTGCACAATTGAAGTTCTTATACTACTTATACTACATCAGTGATTGGGTGAATTATTTCTGGTTGTGTGCTTATATGAAGTACTGGCAGCAGGCTTGGTTAAATTGGTTGCCATCAGAGCAGCTCCTTCCCTTGCCTAAATGAAGGTGCTTAAAAGTTGAATTACTATTTTGTTTGGGTGTAACATATTGCAGAAAATACGAGCATCCCAAATTACCATTGAATGACTTGGCATCAGGTTTAGGTTAGGATACTATACGATATGGTACAGTACGATATAGTACGGTACGATACTATACCATACCATACCATACAATAGGATATACTGTATTGCCCCTTGGTGAAATTTGCCTTGGACTCAAGAGCTACAAACATTTGGCTGCCTACACAGTACAACAATCTACATGTAAATAGAGAAGTACTCTTAGGTTGGTAGAAGTGAACGTCCATGATTTAAACTAAACCTCCTTTAAGGTAAAGCAGTACAAAAATGTTTGAATCTGTATGGTGTGTTTTTGAATGCACAATAAAGGCGTAAGGCACAAAATTATGGATTGTATTCATAGACTACATTTGTGACCTATCATAAAAAGTCAGAACAGCAATGTCAAGAAAAGTAGCTTGTTAATTATCCATAGTTTGAATCAATTGATAAAAAAGAATTTGCCTCCTACATAAAAGTCTTTTGTATTCAACTGTCAGCGCAAGGTTGGAAGAACCCCTGAAGCACATTAGCATAAAGTTTAATGTTTTAAGGGATTTTTTGGCAGTGAAAGTGGGTATTTCCAAGCTTTTATTGACCCTAGCTGACTGTAAAAGAAAAATGTCTTTTCCAACATCCACTCATTAACAAATTAAAAGGGACTCTTCCTCTCAAAAGGCCTGTATTTACGTACTAGGATATTAATCCAGATAAAGAGGTGCTTTGATGTTACACTGGCATCAGTCCAGGCTTGAATCTTGTATCTAAAGCAGACAGGCCTATCTATTCAAACATTACTTTTATACAGAAACATACATCAGGGATAACTTGCTAGAGAGGAATCATCTCCACAGCTGGAAGCGTCTACTAAACGAGCTGCTTTTTGTTCACATGGTCTCTTCTTCTTTCAGTTGTTTCAAAAGCTTCTCTTTCATTTTGTTTTCTTGCTGCTCTGAGCCACTTTCGAATGACTTCAATAACTTGTTTTACATCAGTTTTTTTTGTAAATAGATATCGCTGAGAAACCAAAACACTCATTTCATCACTTAGGAGTCCTTGGAAAGACATCTGTAGTTTCACTTCTGTGGGTAGAGCTGCACTTCACAGCAATTTCTACATTTTAAGTTATCTGGAACAGCTGTGTTTAAAGTTACGATGCATCTCCAGTGTAACATCAGAGTAAGATTTATATTTACCATGCACTACTTTGATAAAGAAACTCATCTTAGCATTACATAGTTTCAGGCCTTGTTACTATCATCTCTGATACAGTACAGTCTTGTTTCTAATCCTGGCTCCTCAGGTCATCAGGTGGAGGTCTTTCAGTCATACCCAGATTTAGATCAAAGTCTGGAGAGGGGGCCTTCAGTTACTGTTATCCTTATTTCTGGAAGCAGCTCACTGCTGACCTGAGGTCCATCACAACTGTCTCTACTTTTAAAGCTTAAATCAAAATCTTTCTCAAAACCTTTCTATCTAAGGTATCGCTTCATCACAGCAAGTACAGAAGAATCAATAAGATAAAAGGGTATAGATTATATTTATATTTTGAACAGGGCTTTAGGATGTGGCATTTATTTTTATCACAACATACAATGGGAGTATTGTGATAAGGATTTGTGATAATGACGATGCCTGAAGGAACCAGTAAAACTTTAAAATGTGGAATATCCAACTTTAACCCTCATATCATAAATATGTTGAAGGATATATTCTTGGTGGGGCTGTGAGCTGAGCTGCTGCAAGTTTCTTTTTAGGTCGAGAATCCATTCCTGTTTATCTTAAGCTGTGTACTTGGAGTTAAATTATGCACAAGTGCCTCTTCCTCTTCAAAGCAAACTCCACAACATTTTTCCAGACACAAGATTTTGGGGGGCTGCAAGCTGAGCTGCTGCTAACATTAGCTCAGCTTTTTTATGGGAGCTTAGCTCGTTTTGGGGATAAGGAATCATTAAGCATTCATTGTTCACAAGGTTTTTACAGTGAGACAAACTACCACAGGTCTCGTTGCTTCAAAAAAGAAAAAGAAAATGGTATTTAAAATCCACCCAAAGTTAAAATATTACAAATCTGTGTCCCTCTAATAATCATTGTCAGACTTATTTCCAAAGGGAGGCTGCAAGCTGAGCTACCACTTATTACCAAGTTATTGATGCCATGTTAGCAATTATTTTCTACAATAACACCAGCATATGTGTACTCCTTTATGTTCCTCACATGAAAGCAAACATCTGCAGACTGACTGACAGATGTTGATACTTTCTGTGTCTGATAGGCTGATCCATGACTGTCACAAATGTTCAACATTTATTGTTATTAACATAAACTTATGACAATTCTTGTGAAGATGTATTAATCATGTAGCAAGTATTGAGATATATCATTTTATCCACCTACTGTATATAAAATATAAGTCATTAGTGTTTTTCAAATGTACGTACTTCATTCCATTTCTCTGAGCAGATGATCCCCTGACAATTGCCTTCAGTGACCCTCCTGTCCTTGGGCAATGGCACATTCTAGTAATCTTGGCACAGTTATGCCCCTTCTGCTCCCATCACCTGCTTGCTGAGTTCTGCATTGGAGACAGCTTTGGATGTGTCTGCTTCCAGCCTGAACTACTCTTGAACAACTCCGTAGAAGGAAGCAAAAACTACGAGCTAATGGCTAATCCTGTGTGCATAAGACCACCAGAGAGGATTGGCCGGGGCTAAAGAGAGAGCTACAGAGGATAGAGGATAGAGGATGGGGGATCAGACCAGGGGAGATGAAAGGAGCTGGAGAAAAGTTATGAAGAGTAAAGCCACACCAGGATGAGGAGGATATGAGTGATGGGAGAATGATTGAAAGCAAGATCTGGTGATGACTAACTGAGATATCCAACAGCACAGATATCTGCCTTGGAAAAAATTATTATGAGAAAAATGTTTTTTTTATCAGAGCAGGAGTTTGTGTCACACTGCATCTTGCACCTTGATAACACCACAGTAACGTTTGGGCAAAAACAGCATCTTTAAGTCTGTCAAAAAGCTCTTAACGGGTGGGAGACAGTAGTTGAGTGATCTTTGTCTGCGGTTTCATCGATACGAGTGACGGCAGTTGTGAGATCCACTGCTATTTAATGAAGACAGATTAATGCAGCTTTAAATGGCAAATGAGTGATCAAATATACATATTATCCCATCAATTTAAGGCCAGATTCAGCCTGAGTCAATCCCCACTTTGAAAACCACTGTTTCTCTCATACCTGACAAACAGTGGACCAGTCCATGGAGAGCCAATTAGAGTACAGCCCCAGGAAACAACACCATGTCCTGCTACCCTGGTGGTTTTCAACAGTGCCCATCTTAACCTCAAGAAAGAAAGGGAATGTGGCAGAAACACTTTTAAAATAACGTATTTGTACGTGACCTTCCCTAAGGTAGCCTCTTTTAAAAGAGTTATGGTGGAGAATGATAGAAACAGATGATGCAGAACATTCAGAAACACTGAATCAACTGGTTCAGGTTCCAAATAGGTACTTTCCAACCTGAACCAGCTGTCAGAGAGCTAAACAACACGCTTCTACTAAACTAGCTGTCAGAGCTAAACAACAACATGCTTCTACTAAACTAGCTGTCAGAGCTAAACAACAACATGCTTCTACTAAACTAGCTGTCAGAGCGCTAAACAATACACTTCTACTTAGAATCTAATTCCTCATCAATTTGTCTTTTAATTTTCTTTTGAAGAAAGGATTAGTTTTGCTGAGAGAAAAAAAAGAAAAGAGCAACAACAGTGGCAAGTGAACAAAGAAATATTAAGAGTATTCCTGAGTATATTTAACATCTACAACAACTATGCAGAGAAGGGAAAAAGAAAGACAGTGCTGAGCTGTTGTTTTTTTTTTTACAATGACAGGAAAATAGAAATCAGCAAGTGTCTTCAATCCAATAGTTCTTCTCCAGGAATGTAATTTTTAGAGGCCTCTGCTGTACAAATAAATATCTTCTCTGCTAGTCTTTACTTTGAATTGGAGTGCTCTCACAGCACTCATGCTGACGCAGTTTCAAAGAGTAAATAAACACGACGTCTGTCCCGTCTCTGCCAATGATCCATTTCTACTCTCAATATGATCAGCTCGTGGAAATATAAACAAACCAGAAGTCACGCTGGGCATTCCCAACGCACAACCTTTACGTTCTGCTCTCCAAACACAAAGCCTTTAGCACGCAGAGTTTTCCCCCCACTTTGGTGCCACAAGGGATTTGCACGCTCATCCTCAGATGAGTGTTGAAGCCCACAAATAAACAGCCCTCAGATGTTTACATATGGAGCAAGACGCTGCCGAAGGCCTCCAGAGAGTAGGTGGAAAGCTCATTTGCACTGTCAATGAGAAGAATCCGAAACTGCTGCCTGTGGTTCAAGAAGATTCAAATGTATTCAGGTTAGGAGGGAAATATTATAGACAAGAAATCAGGGAGGAAAATGTCCACTGATTCAAGCTGCCGTGCAGATGTTTTCAGGTTCTCATACAGGAAGCTGAGAGCTTTTACTGATGTACTAAAGTAAGGCAAACATCACATTACATCAACCTTTTACACTTAACCCTTTCAGATGTGTGATAGAAATGAGTCTGCCAATTTCTAAAAAAACTGTTCTCATAGTGACGTCATTACTTTATTGTAATGTTTTCTTCAAATACGTCATATCCCAATTATCTGCACAACTGTAGCTTAAGCATACAAAATACTTCGTCACACTCCAGGAACGTTTTATTTATTTATTTATTTATTTTTACTTTGTTTTGGTCTTTCAGGTTATGCCATTCTTAAATATCTCTAATGTTATCTATCTTTAGCTGTTTTTTCCAATACACGCAAAAATGTCCCATATACTGTATAGTCAGTGGTTGATGTTGGCAGCTTCACTTGCAGTCCTACTGGTACATGTCTGTCTCAGAACTTTAAACTGGTTTATTGGTCACACTGGTATAAGGGTGATTCAGATCAAATCAAACAGCCTCAGGGTTTTCAAATATATAGACACCTACGGTTGGTATGGATGGTGGAATGAGGAGATGGCTGTATGGGCGGAGGAGAAAAAAAACTTGGGGGTGCTCTCATTAAAAGGACAATGGACAAACAAAAGACTCAGGAATATATCTTAACCTGTCATCTACTCTACTGTATGTATCTAGTATCATTGTGTAAGTGATGTGATTATTAACGTAAGCTTTACATCTCATACACTAATGGAAGATAGTTAGCAGCTTTTTGTAATGTAATCATCTGCTACCATTATAGCTGACTATACTAATGGCTTCTGTTGACAGTAGACTAAATAACAAACAAAAATCTCCATAATGTCCAGCACATATTAACACCTTAGCTGTGAATATAAGTCTCAGATAAGACGACCTGTTCTGGGTTACTGCTTAACTGAGCGTCAGCGGAATAATAACCGCCGCAATTATCTTCAAGCAAATGAGGAAATGTTCTTCTCCGAGGAAGAATGACCCTCAAGAGAGACCATAATGTGACTTCTCTCAATATCCGTTCCTTCCTCCCTCTCTCTCTCTTTTTTTCCCTTCTTTCTTCATACCTGGAATCCAGGCCAACATCTCTATAGTCTAAATTGCTTTGCTAGCATCATCCAGCCACACGCAGCCTCTAATGAGCTTCTAGCTCGCTGCTGACAAAGGCAATGACAGCTGGTGAGATTAAAGAAATCTGGGACTTGACCAAACTGTAACTTGTGGGGAAACTATCGGTGAGGGGAGGAGACACTCGGAAAGGAAGATTTATTTAACTTGAAATGTAGCATTTAGAAAAAGAAAAAAAGGGGGGGGATACAATCCAAGAGGAAAAATACATAGTGACTGAAAATCCATGATGTTATGAATAAATCAGGCATCTTAAAACTAATAGTAAGAAGAGTGTTGATAAAAGCAGTATTCTTATATCCTCAAATTGAGAATGTGAGCTGAGATAAGCATTCCAGTTCCATTACAAGTGTTTTTATCTGGCTTACATAAAAAGACATGACCTGAAATCCCACAGGAAGGGCCGAAAGGGTGAGTGGATGTCTGCACTGCTGCTGCTGCATGAAGGATTATGAGCCTTCATTTATCCGGGACATCCTATCTGTTTCTCTGAGTAAAGTCTTAAAAGCCTGGCAGTTACACTGTAAGACTGTGTGTGTACAGCAGATGGTTATGGCACTATATAACTACTGAGTTGATATATAGTATGCCAGGTTTACTCAGAAGAGGAAGATACTATCAGCCATTTATTTTGTTATCCACTGTGTCTTTGGACATTATGAGGAAGTTTTACAACTGTACGAGAGCATTTTTACAATGATTGTTTCTCAAGTTAGATAAAAAGGTCAAACGCAAACTGAGAGGGGCAGATCCAATATGTTTTCTGACTGATTTGTCTGAGGCCATGAAATCCACAATATGACAATCTAGGTACCATTCTTTAGAACATTCAGGGCTTCACAGTTCACCTGGCAATAATACATATGCGATGTAAGATTAGATACCAAAATCCAACAGTCAGGCAATAGCAGGAAAAAAAATCAGCATGACTGTGTTGGAATTTAAAAACAATGCTTTTCTTTTAAACCGGCAAGCATATGTAAAAGATGTTTTAGAAGCATTCTTTTTGGTTACATTTGGGGAGTCTGACCAAATGGCGTCATATCTTAAAAAGAAGTCAACGCTAAGATTTTGGGGGGGCTTTTTATACTTTTATTGGAGAGACAGGACAGTGGATGGAGTCGGAAATCGGAGAGCGAGTCACAGGTCGGATTCTACAGGTCGGATTTGAACCTGGGCTTCCCGCTCCAAGGACCTCAGCCTCTGTACGCAAACTAACCACTCTGCCACCAGTGCCCCCAATACTGAGATTTTACCACATGATTTATTCCCCATTCCTCTGACTATAAGTCTTTTGGTTTAACTAAGACACTATATGGCATGACAAACATGTATGTTAAAGCCTCAGTGAGGAACTTTCTATCTGCGTTGATATTGGCGACCCCTGTGGACAAAGTGGTACTTCTTTTCACTGATGAATAAAAAATCTCATTCTGCATTCTTTCAGTCAAACATATCACTCACTCTGAATCTTTGCAGTGGAAAATGTAAATGAAGGCTGATTTGGCGGTATCTCACTTCCTTTGACACCTACCCTGCGACAGCTCCTAGGATGAATAATCTTTATATAGAAATAATCTGTATTGATAATTTTGCTCTAGTTAGCTTTTGATGGTCACATAGAAGTATCAGTATAAAGTTCAGCCTGTTTCATAACCAGTTAAAAAAAAACCCTCACAGGAGCTTTAACCAACAGAAGTTACTTGAATTAATTAATAAAAATGACTTTTAAAATGTAAAGACATTTAAAATCTTTGTGCTACTTCCCTTGACCAAAACGCCACATTAAAACAATAAACCGGAGGAAGGTCCTGAAATGATGTATGGCGTGTATTTGATGAGTCTGACCACTCAAACAACTGTCATTTTTGATAACTCATGACCGGGAACAAGCTGGCATATCAAAACAGAAGGCATCATAAACCATGCAGTGAATATGCCCCCTCACACACAAACACGACAGAGCTCAGATTCCTTCCTAAAAGCACACCTGACTCCCCTGTTCCCTCTTTTAATCCCAGTCAAATCCTGCTATAACAGAAAAAAAGATCAATCCTGCTATCTCTCAATTTCAATATCCGTCCACCCCTCCCCTTCAGTGGGCCTCGATTTGGCACAATCTCCCTCCCCTCCTGTGCTGCTATATCCCTCTCAGCCATGTTCCATTATTTTCAGGATGGAAAAAAAAAATGACAATAAAATCCCTGATGCAGGTGAGAGCCAGGGCTGGCCCAAAGGTGACCCAGCTATTCTCATCAGCCTCTGTCCCACTTTTCAGCCACCTGCACTGATGGCTCTGACACACGGCGGCTGCCACTCGCCCGCTTACGTTCCCCGTCTCTCACCTGATACTGTCTGAACATCCCCCCCCTTCACCACACCAACTCATCTCATTCAGAGCCTCCTGCTGTGCACACAAAAACACACACTCACACACACAGAATAGAAATTTTCATAATAATTTCAGAGTGGTATGATTGGATACGTTCCCATGGAGAGACGACAGTAAAATAAAAGCAGCAGAGGTGAGAGATGGAAAAAAAAAGGAGAGTGTGTGTGTGTGTGTGTGTGTGTGTGTGTGTGTGAATGTGTGTAGATGAAGGGATCTGATGACTTTGCCTGTATCTCATTTGCAGATCCTCTCCCTCTCGCTCGACATTACTGCCTTATCCCCGAGCCAGAATCGAGGCTTATCGGCCGAGCCTTTCTCATGTGAATGTTCACTGCGTGAGAGCGTGAGACAGATCTTTTTCAAGAAAGATCTCAAAGTGCATAACAATAAACCTCACATGCTCACTCTCTTTTTTCAAGTGTGTGTGTGTGTGTGTGTGTGTGTGTGTGTGTGTGTGTGTGTGTGTGTGTGTGTGTGTGTGTGTGTGTGTGTGTGTGTGTGTGTGTGTGTGTGTGTGTGTGTGTGTGTGTGGAACAGGATCCTACATGCACACCTTGTTATCTTTATTTCACAATCATCAGCTCCAAATGTGAAGATAAATTCAGATTTGAAACGCTGCTTTGTGTTAGATGTTTATCCAAGGTGACTTATATTCCAGTGAAAACATTGTTTTAAGAAGAGTAATACTGTACCTTAGCCTTGATGCTAGGCTACTTATCATGCACACAGCTGCTGCATTTACAATGTCAGTGTTAATATTAACATATTTTAGTATTTTGTTGGTGCCATTCAAAACAAAGCTTCAACAAAATGTGTTCCTCTCTGCAGATAAGCCCCACCCCAAACTCCTCTTTGGACACTGCAACATTTTCCTTTTCTTCCCCCAGCATCTCAGCTCATGTCATTATTATTTTAATTACAGGATTTTCAAGAATGAGATTTAGTTAGTCTGTGGGCTCAGAAAGCTCAGCTGCAGCCCCTCCAGCTCCACCAAGGAGCATCAAGAGGAGACACATTTTTATGTGAAATTTTTTCATTCCGGTGTTTATTACAGTTTGTTTTTTGGGATGAGGACACCGCTGTGGATAATTCTACTCCCAGTAAAATCATTTGTGAAAGATGAACACTTAAAACCAGCAGCACAGCTCACAGCCCGGTGCTGAAGACCTTTTTTTGGCCAAAGAAAAGCGCTGGAGGAATGCAAATCCATTCAGTGTTCAAAATAGTTTTAATTACAGGTTGTGATTTGGATAGATGAAGACCCATGAGTATAATTCAGCTCCTAGCTAAAGCCTTTAGACGACAAACCCAGTCATCATGAACTGGGTCTGTAACGTTTACAGCCCGTTGCTCCTGCTGTGCCCTTTCTAAAATGACACAGCTTAAAAAAAAACAAAAAACAGCAGAGATTTATAATGAAATTCAAAAAACTTTATTTGAAGCAAATACTTCAAGTTTATACTGTTTTCTTAACTGTTTTCATTTACTCTTCGATTAGTAACAAGTTACTTTTTCTGTGGTACGGTTAATGTCGTAACCTTCCGGAAGTTCCTTATTCTATTTCAAAATAAAAGCAGGTTTGTATCCAAACAGGAAGTAAAGTGCCCTTAGCTAAAGACAGTACAACAAAAGAAAATCCATCCATCCAATGTCTATGTTTGAGGTCAAGGGGTACACCTTGGACTGTTCACCAGTCAATCACAGGGCTGACATTTAGAGACAGACAACCAGCCACACTCACATTCTCACCTATGGGCAATTTAGCGAGCATGTCGTTGGACTGTGGGAGGAAGCCCCACATGCACGGGGAGAACATGCAAACTTCATGAGAGAGGCTCCTGTCTGACGGGGGATTGGAATCAGGAACCTCCTCGATGTGAGGCAGCAACACTACACCACCATGCAGCGTGTTCTGAAATTAACAAATGTAACCATCTGACAGCCCTATAAAAACTATCAAATTAAAATGATAAAATAATAAAGTAGAATAAAGGAAGCTCTAGTAAATTAACAGAGCTGTGTGAGTAGACAAATACTGATGACTAAAGTGATGATAATTTGACTATAAATTTGACTGACACATTGCACTTTGACTTCCTCTTATCTTCTAGATTTTTGATTCCCATCATTGAATTTATGCGGGTTAAAGGGAGAGTGGCTGTTCCTCTCTTCTATGTCACTTCTTATGCCAGAAGGAACCCGGAGACAATTTTATATTTTGTGCCTTAGGTGGGATTACGGTTTTGTGTCCAGGCAATTTCAACCATTATTGAAAAGCTTGAACAGAGGCTAACTTCTTATCCTTCCTAAAAATCCAAATAGATTGAGTTGTTTTTTTTCTCCACTTGGATGTTAACACACTGATATTTCTCATCTACTCTTCCTGCTCTGACTCATGTCACTCAGTGGTGGTCTACCAGTTAAAGTAGCATTACAAATACTTCACAGAATGGGGGTACATGTTAACTAGCTGTGTTCTCTCAGCTGTGGACACCTTCATACCCTTTGGGCTAAAATAGAACACCTTGCACCGACTGTCTCATGTTGCTCTAATTGTTCAAATAAGCCAAACTAACCTCTGCAATAAAAGCAGTGAAGCTTTCCTTTAATGTTGAGGAACGTCAGCTTCAGTGAGGTTCAGACCTTGCAACAAGACTGGAGGCCTTTCTGCTCCCTCGGCTTTCACCTGCCCATTAGTGTGGAACATATTGGCTAGATAGCTGCTGTGTGTGCGTGTGTGAGTAAGACGTGCAGCATAGAATGACCAAATAGGACACACACAGACACACGGACACACACACACACACACGGGTGGGCTGGCGGTGGCGAGCCTTATCACAATGCCACAAAGTGGGAAGATTAGATTACTCACTTCCCTAAACCTCTAACTTGGTTACCATGGCAATAGCAGTGTGACTGGGGCCGCAGCTCGTCATTGTGGAGGCTGCTGGAGTGGGAACGGACGCATGAAACAATCACCAGGGGAACCAGAGGTCAGACACTGATTTTACCTCAGTTACTCACGGTCCTGTTCTATTCTGCGCTACTCTAACTTCTACTTGTTTCCAAAGTCAAAGCGGCCAAATCAGGTCATCTCATGTGCTTAGACATCTATTTCTTACACACACACAGTAGCAGCAAAGCCGGGATTAGTCTTCATTATGCTCTATGTTAGCTAATATTACAACCAACCCTGCAGTATTAGGCTTTTGATTGAACGTGTTGCTCCAGAATGTTTGAAAAGTCAATAAAATAATAGTGTTGAGTGCTACCTCATATAATCATTTTTGTGCATAGCTGCATACCGACCGGGGGCGATCAATCGAAATTGAATTCATAATTGCAGCACAGTAGAGCCTCGCCCTTAATTCAAATTAATGAAGTGCTTGCAAATCTATATTGTTGTGGGTCTGATCATTAGATTAATTACCCCAATCGGGCTATTGTATTTCAATTAAGTCGAGTGCTGTGTTTATCTTTTCATTAGTCAACACTCAGAAAAGTAAAGCTTAAATAAAGAGCGGAGACAGGGTGTACAAATGTAATGTGATTATCTATCTAAAGATACTGTTATCACTAACAATGGTGGGATGATAGGATAGTTATTTTGATGTTCTTGATAGCAATGATGGATAAGTGCTCGGGAAAATATAGCCAAAGGAAAAAAGGTGGCATAAAAGACCAAGAGAATGCCCGAATATAAATACTGCAGCCTGCCGTGATAATGCTCGTTTCCTTGCCGCTAAAGTCCCTCCTTTTTCACCACTGTCACTGAAGAATGGCTCTGATAAGTAACAGGACACCGCTTTGACCTTGAGGGAGCACTTAATTTAGATAAGAGTTACCCTTTTGAAGCTGCAGTGAAATTAGGTCACTTTAATGCTGATAGCCTTCAGAGCATGACGGCGTTTCAATCTCTGACTTTGAGGCTGAAAGCAGAGGGGTCCTGCTGGCTCTTTACCAGTCTTCTCGATGGCTCTACTTGAGGCCAATTTAGGTCTAATAGGGGAATTTTTCAAAAAGGAGATTTTTTTAAATATTAAATTGAAAAAGCCACAGAGAAAGCAAAGAGCAGAAGTACATTTAGGTATTTTAAAAAGAGTATTTCTGATTACTGATGGGCAAATGTACAGTTTAATAGGCTGGATTTTTGAGAGAGAGAGAGAGAGAGAGAGAGAGAGAGATAGGGTTCATTTTTAGGCACTTTTTTAGCAAATTCTCTCTCAGTCTCTCAAACCAAAACAAAGCTGTTCCTGAAGTAACGTCTCCCACTCGCTGAATGTGACCTGGTGCACCCGTTTCTACGACTGATCTCCTTCTGATATCAACCCAGAGTTGAATCGGTCCTCATGTCTTTGAAGGACTAACGGTTGGACGGGAAGTGGTTCATGTGAGCGAAACATGTTGGAGTCTCTGAGTGAAACATAAACAAGCTTAAAGCTGCTTTAATTTTTTTTTTTTTTTTGCATATTATACCTTTTACATACTTTTAATACCAGTATTGGTTGTGAACCTTTGTGTACATTTTTTGTACAGTGTAGGATTTACTGTCAAATTGAGCTAAAAGCTAAAAGGCTAACTTGTCGGCAAAGATATTATCACTGACATCAGACGTTAAAACTGAACAGAGCTCCTGACCATCCTTATCTACCGCCCACTCCTGTCACAGAAAGCAGAGAGGGATTTTCCCTCCTCTGCACATCTCTTGTCATAAATAAACAAACGTGTCAGAACAGAGACCCTCCACAAAAAAATTATGCATAGTGGTTCGTGTGCATGCCTCATTTATGGAGGCTATGAAGCGGGCGGCCTTGGTTTGGATCCAACCTGTGGCTCCTTGTTATTCCCCACTCTCTCTCTCTCTCTCTGATTTTTGACTCTATCTGCTGCCCTATCTCTACAATGAAGGCAACAAAGCCCCAAAATAAAAAAAGTATGTGACGAGTGAAAAGGCAACAAAAGCCTTTCTTTTCTCACCTCTTAATGCTGTTCTTAGTTGGTCAACATATCCTAGAAGCTATGGGCTGCTAAAAGTTAGCTTAAAATAAAGAGTGATCCCCCCCCCCCCCCCACTCTCTTTATCTTTCTTTATTTTCCGCACACATTTACCACCTCAGCTTGTATCTCTTTAGTTTCCTTTATTCAATAAGAGAAATACTGTTTTCCAGAGCTGCCTGGCTGCTGCAGACTCCTGCGTAGCCGTGTTTAAAAATACACTTTTGAAGGCTCTGCTTGTTCTATGTCTCTGCGTGATCATGTGAGAGCAATTCGATTTCTCCAGCCTACAATTTGATTTGGACAAATGTCTGATCCTGACTAACGGGGCCATGTGACCGCACACTCGTGTCCTCGGGGGCTTCTCTCGGCATGGTTGACTTGTGGTGTTTTTTTTTTTTTTCTTCTTCTTCTTCTTCTTTCTGACTCACACACACAAAAGAAACAATCCAACGGGCATCAATGTATACATGCTGGTGTTAGAAGTATAGCCTGCAGGCTGCACACACACACACACATTCACATGTTTTACAGCCAATGAAACGGGCAAAGAGCCAGAAGAGCGGACTTTTATATGTGTAGATTTATCATTGGCCATTAAAATACATTTGATTTTTACCAGTATGCCTCTCCACTGCTCATTTCCTCAACAGGAGTCTGACCCTTCTTTTACAACCACTTTCTTTAACCTTCTCCCCTGCTCATAAAACACCAGCAGCTTTTCTCTCCCTCCACCTCCTCCTCCCATCTCCTCCGCTGTATCTCTCCATCTACTTTGACCTCTGCTGTGGTTCTATCTTTACAGGGCGTGTTTGTGCGTCTCCTCCTGCCGTCCATGCCCTCGTCTTTTTCTTTCGCCTCTCACTCCTCTTACAGCACAAAATACCCTCTCTGCCTCCGAGCTATTTTTTTTCCTAATTGTCTCTTTTTTCGTCCTGAATGATCGATTCGTCACACATTTATCTGACAGTTAAGAATAAAGACGGTTCTCAAGACTCGACTTTAAAACACCCAGGGGTCTCAGAAGGTGATGGAGACTTTCCAATGGGGTTATTCAGGGAAACCCTTTTTCTACTTGTAATGAGGGGGCACCAGACTATTTTAAAAGAGCACAAGGACACCAAACTCCTCGCATGCCTGATGCTTTATCATCCAATTCAACTGCTCTTCCTGTTTTTATGATGACAAAGTTGTTTGTGATATAAGTTTCAGTATATTCAGTCTATATGTTGCTGCTCAAGAATATGATGCAGTGCATGAGAGATTATTTACACATTTCTCTTCATACACTTTGTTGTTGCTGGAATATTTCTATTGGGATAAATATAACAGAAATTGAATTGCGGTATGTATAGAATTTCTAACCAAAGATCTTTTTCTCCTAAACAAACATCGAGCCTTAAAGCAGCTTTACTTCACCTACTCTTTGTTTTGGACCTTTAACTGGGAAGCTCTTTCCTTTGCCCTGTTTTTGTGTTTTCTTTTAAAGCTGATCTGACATAGTGTCAGAAGTGTAAAAGAAATAAACTGAATTTTCACACTTTGGACTTCTAGTTTTAATTTACTTTCATGCAATAATGCAGTGTGAAGATATGTGTTTTGAGTCATATGTGTAGCAGGGCTGACCTGTATTTCTTTTTTTTCGTGAACTTTAGAGACCCTGTCAGCTACTGTGGAGAATTTTTTAAGCCTATTTTTGCTTATAAACACACACAGAGAATATTTATACCTCTGTGAATATTCTTCTTCTCAGCAGCTGACTCTACCCTAAAACCCGCCCGGGTCGCTCCTTTGCTTAACCTGTTGAGCTTTACCCCCCTCACAGAGACATCATGCAGTTTACAATGTTGGTTGAAGAGTTATTGATCAAAATCTTGTTAATGTGGGTAAAATTGTTACTTTAATTTAACACAAATACAGCAAAATGAAATGACAACTGTTGCTAGGAAAACTACCGGCAGTAGCTAGCTTCTAATCAGAGAAGAATTGTTCTTATATTACAGTGTTAAACTATCTTAAATTAAATGATCTGGAAAATGCTCTCCTGTTGCTTTGTTCTATTACAATGACTGCTTAGCTTACATAAAGTCAGCTAAAAATAATGCAGTCTAATTAAATAATAAATACTTGGATGCTATAAACATAATTGCATTGCAGAGAGGCGTTTCTGTGATTTTACAGTATCAGTGTAATATCCCAAACAATTTCATGTTCAGGTTGCTTTCATCGGACTTCAGTCTCTCTCTGAACAGTGCTTGTTCACAATCCAGCTGCCAAATCCAGGAATAAGTCTTCTCCGTACTGTGAGATAGTTTTACCTCCAACATCTACACTAAATTATTCTATTAAGAATGAAGAAATGATTAGCAGTTAACATGAAACCAAATCAATGATTCAATCATGGCTCTTTATTATTGTATTCATTTAGAAAAGGGTTGCAATTAGAATTTAGTGATTCATTTTACGAGGATATTAGGGCTGTCAACATTAACTAGTTAGTCACAATTAACTTAGACCGAAATTAATGCATTTTTTGTTTTACTTGTGACTCGCATGTTTCCTGTCCCTTAAGGCGCACTATGGATAAGCCTCACAGTAATGACAACGAATAACACTGCTGCATCTTTAATTGGATCGCTTCACTTACAAAAACGTCTAGACAGCTCAGTTGACAAGTCAAAAGTAATATCCACCTTACCACATCAAACATTTGACTTTTTTCCTTTAAGCTGTTTTCATTAACTTTCTTTTTCTGTATTTAAGTTCATATCGTGGAAAACAAAGAAGAAGGCTCGCACACTACAGGGCTCCAATAGTCCAGATGGTAGTGACATTTGGAGCAGACCTGTTCTTCAGCAAACTGAAGTTATTGTCATAACCTTCTATTTACTTGAAAGTCCTACTTCATTTCAAAATAAAAGCAGGGTTGAACTCAAACAGCATAGTACAGCTTAAGACAGTACAAAACAACAAATGTAATTTTTAAATTGAGAATAATGGAATTTCAAACATGCGATTAAAAATGCGATTAATCATGATTAACCATTGAAATTTTGCGATGAATCGTAATTCTAACTTTTTTTGTTGGTTTTTGTTTTATTTTAATTTGTAAAATATTTCCTGGGAAGTTAAAAAAAAAACAGGTAATTCTGTTTCATTTTAACTTAAAGGCTTTATATGAGATTTTTTGATCCAGCAGATGTCGCCCTTGAGCACCAGCATGAAACCAAAACAACTCGCGCTGCATTGTTGTGTTAGCTTGCTAATGCTAGCGATCTTTATTATGCTCGTATCTTCACACTGCATGTAAATTTACCTGAAATGACCGTGATCTAGAAACGCTTATGTGACATTCAATTAAGCAGTGAGTACAGTATGTTATTCTTCTTTTCTCTAGTCCCTCAATTAAACAACTTTTATACACGAGGGGAGGAGTCGGCCGGCCGTCCTGCCGATATAAACACACTGAAGATATGACTCGGAAAACTCAGAAAACGTCACAGACAGTGGGACTCGGGTGTTACACTCATTGTAGACAGTCATGACTCACAGAGTTATTTTCAGAGGAGATACTTGATTTCTATTACATTTAAGTGTGAAAAACCGCATATAAAGCCTTTAAGTGAATCTACAATCGTGATCTACAGTAAAGTGCTTAAATACCCTGATAATGAAGTTCAATGTGAAGAACAGCAAATATGACAACTCTGTTGAGCAGACATACTGCATATGAAAATGTGTTTGCTTTTTGTGTCCTCTTCCTCGTGTCCCTTATCGCTGTCTGCCCTCGTCTCAGCCTCCATTTCAGAATCACCCGCCTTCTGTTTTCTCAGTTCTGTTATCTATTTTGTGACTTTCCTCAGGCCATTTCTTTGTCTACCACCCCAGCCTACATGTCCTCTCTTTCTTTCTCTCCCTCTCTCTCTCCCTCTCTCTCTCTCTCTCCCTCTCTCTCTCTCGCTCTCTCTCTCTCCCTCTCTCTCCCTCTCTCTCTCCCTCTCTCTCTCTCTCGCTCTCTCTCTCTCTCCCTCTCTCTCCCTCTCTCTCTTTCTCTCTCCCTCCCTCTCTCTCTATCTCTCTCCCTCCCTCTCTCTCTATCTCTCTCTCTCTCTCTCTCTCCCTCTCTCCCTCTGGTTGACCTAGCACCAGTTTCATTTCCGCTTGTTCATCCGTCTGTCCGCCGCCTTTTTTGGGACTAATCTTTTTTCCAATCTCTCTCTCATATATGCTTGGAGAGCTTCCATGCACGGAAGTTAATGAAGGAACTGCATGGGTAAACACAGAGGGAGACAGATAGAGACGGACCAAAGTAAATATATGCATGTGTTCAAACATGCACTGACAGATTAGTTTGACTTCTGACTGTGTGCTGTCTTCGCTGACATTACAGCTCGGGCTTGTTGCTCAATTAGGCAACAAATTAAGAGTCTTAGTTATTAATCAGCTGAAGGTCTTACATGATTAGTAACTCAAACAAAAGTTATCCATTAAAAAGTCACTCACAGCTTTTAAGCTCTTCTCCATCTTAATACAATAAACATCCCACTTATAACCCCCTGAAAACATGTGCCACAGCATTTATTTATTTATACTCATACTACAAAAAAAAGCCATTGCGCCCTGACAGAGGAAGTTCAGGGAGTACAATTAAAAAGAAAATGTGCATGTTCTCAATGAGTGGATTTGTATTTGTAGAACTAAATAAAAATCCTTGGTTAAATAAATCACTTTGAGATTAAAGGACTGCGCCAATAATGTTGCATGTTTCACTGAAATGATTCACCAGAAACTGTGAACACAAAGTTGTGTAATCCTGACAAATCTTACAAAGTGTAGTTTCTTGTACTAAGTACTTTCTCCCATCCAGAACACACATTTCAGTCTGCATAAAAGCCGAGTCAAACTATTTGCTAAGATTTTAGGTTTATTATGTTGTAAACAAAGAATTTAATAGTCAAAACCTGATTTATGTCACAGATATCATCACCTGCATTTACAAGTTCATGCTAATGTATTAAAAGGCTTTGCAGGCAGATATTTGTCCAACATTTGTTCTGTCTTTACCTCTTTTTGTCTCCAACATTTCCTTTATTGAAATATCTGGCACTTCATATTGCCACTTCTCATTTGAATAATGTATTTTTTATTAATGGTGTTATAAGTGTGACTGTGTGCGTGTCTGAGAGTGTGTGTGTGTGTTTGTTTGTGATGTACAGCCTCTGTGTTATGTGTCCTGTGTTGTTGTTTAGTTTATTCAGTGATGTTTTATAACTATTGTGACCAACTAAGAGACTGCAGACTAAAATTAGCTTCAATAAATAAGCTACAATAAGCTACAATAAATCAAAAATAAATGTAACTACTTCACTATGCTTGAACACTAGATGTTTGATTTGTATGATTTTCTTCAGTTTTGGGCAGGTTAAGTAGTTTGTTTTAGGTCATTTTTCTTGGACATTTTTCTCAATCTAAAAGCACATCATGGATTGGTGAGGGCGATTACAAACAGGAAAGTAGCGGCCAAACAAACCAAAAATAAGACCTGAAAGACACTAAAACCAGGCTGTATTCTCTGATATGAAACCAAACAAGCATCGCTAATTTACCCCAATATTGCCACTAGGGGCTTGCTGCACAAGCGTGTCGGTCAGCATTAAGCCCCATAATAAATTGCCAAAATCTACAGCAATATTTACACATAATTACAGCATGTAAACAGTACATAATATTTGTAATGCTTTCTTGTTCTCTGAAGTAGAATGGTTAATTTCATGTATTCACTGCTTGCTCTGCCTCCAAATATGTGTACAGACGTGCAGTGAACTACCTACATTCAACAAGCTCAATTTACTATGTAAGTCAACAACTGCACTCAGCTGCCGACACAAAAGGAATCTTATTCTGTGAGAAACACTTGTTTTAATTTAATAATTAGCAAGCAAACAACATTAGCTTTGGGCATGGAGTGTGAAACTTTGATAAGTTTGCCAAACTAACACTTCTCGCCAGCTCCACCTTCGTTCAAATACTGTAACGTCTGGATCCAGAGAGAAAGAAAACAACACAAAAATAGATGGTGATGATTATACCAAACTCTAGACAGTCTAAAACCCAACGGGTGATGTCATTGTGGTGGTTTCCGTTTCTTATACAAAATCTATGGCTCAAACACTTCACTAAGGGAAATTGCAGAGCTGGCTGATGAGTGACCGCTTTAACATGCAAGTACTCATGTGATCCATTAGTAATAATGGAAACTCATATTATAGCTGCTTTATAGCTTCATGAAACCATAAAGAAAGTACAAGTGCAGCGATGTGATAATGTCAGAACCCAACCTTATCGGATATGAAAAGAGCATTTAAATTGCTCTTATGTGCAGTGGAAGTTATTGTACTCACATTTGGATTATTTTTAAATATTTCATGATCTTCTAAACTTGCATCCATCCAACGCTTATTTAAACCGATTTTCCCGTTCAGGGTCGCAAGGGGTTGGAGCTGAACCCGGCTGTCATTGGGTGAGAGGCGGGGTTACACCCTGGACTGTTCGCCTATCAATCACAGGACTGACATATAGAGACAGACAACCAGCCAGACTCACATTCACACCTACAGGCATTTTTAGAGTCACCAATTAAACGAGCATGTCTTTGGACTGCGGGAGGAAGCCGGAGTGACCGGACTGAACCCACGCATGCACACGGAGAACATCCAAACTCCACACAAAGAGGCTCCTGCCGAGGATTCGAACCAGGAGGACCCTTGAGGACCCTTGAAGTATATATATTTTTTTATTTCTCTAAGATGTCATGTAATGTTTGGGTCTTAGAAACACAAGTGGTTTCCATAAATCAAAAAAGGCTCATGCTTTCAGTACACATGTCTGGTTTTGGATGACTTTGAGTACAGAGAAGCACACTACAAAGCAGCGCATGTGGAGTCAGAAATAGGAAGGAGGAGAAGGTGAGTAATCTTACCATCATCTCCTGATCCTGAGCCGGCATCTGCGGAGGAGAACAAACACAGTTATTAACCAGAGGCACACACAGACACAGACATTAAGCTGAATAAGCGTGTCTCTGCATATGTAAGTGTGTGTCTGGCCTGCAATAAGGAGATCTGCTTGAGAGTGCATGTGTGTGTGAATAAGACTCAGTTATCCTGTGGGTGTGTTAGAGCGGGACGAGATCCCTCCAAAGGGGGCGAGGAAAGTGAAACTGAGAGTCAGATTTAAAAAGGAAAACAGAAATCAGATGCTTGTGGATGCCCTGAGGCTTTATGCATCATGCAGCTTCCATTTTTTTTTTCACATCACTACATGGATGATAACACCTCCAACTCCATGGTAGGACTGAAACGGCACCAAAGGCCCTGTGTTTCCTATTGTCAGTGTTTTTGTATGTAGACGGCTCTCTGCTGTTCTTTGCAGAGCTCCCTGAACGCATCGAGCTCACTGAATTGTTTAACGATACAGCTGTGAAAGGGTTACTGATGAGCACTTCGAAGAACAAGCCCCGAGTAATTTGAGCTGCGGCATAAAGCGATCTGCTAAAACGCCCCGGGCCAGACACCAGACGCAGAGCCTCAGAGGACTGTGAGGGGGATAATAGCTCAGATCCATAAGAATACCCATGTGAGATGGGTTTATATGAAGAGGTGCACACACTCGCTGGATTATTGGGGACATCACAGCCCTAAAACACACAGAGTATGACCGAAAGGCTGTCCTGATACTTTAATGGCATGAGCTCAGTTCAATAAAATACATTTCTGATGGGATATAACACTTCTCGAGTGGGTTGATTCTACAAGGTCAGTGCAGCAGATGGTCAGAAGTGCTAATGGAAAGTAAATCTCAAAGCAACCAGTCGCAATTTGATTGTAATCAGAGAGGGGGAACTGCCTGGAAAATACATTTGAATTTAGAAGTTTTGTGAAAGATTTTTTTCATTTAATTCCCCATTTTTTTCCAGTTCTTTTGCAAATAAAATAAATATGAATAGCTTTTCCCGTTTGGAGCCGATCCAAGCTGTCTGTTGAAATAATATTGTATTATACTAAAAATTATCACCAGAAGATGACCTATGGCAAACATTGTCATTGTGATGAATTCAAACTTTTTGTGGCGTTTGGGTTTTGCAAGTGTGTGGGCCTATTTCTTTCCTCAGTCTGCTGTTTTTGCACGGTCCTGCACCTACGTCATGTGTGTATGACTACCTCCTTTTTCAAAATTTTAATTGTGACAAATAATGACAACAGTTGAGATGTTTATTTTCGTTCCATTTTCCTCCTATCGCACCCCAAGCCCAAAATAAAATCTGAAAATAAGCTCTGAAAGCCGCATGGCAGCCCTTCAAAGTAATAATGCAATACAATTAAATAAAAAAAAACAAAAGAATGAAAGAATGATACAATTTCATAAGAAAGATTATAGATTTATATGGGCCTTTCATTTCTTAAATGTTATTATTTTAATGTTCCTTTTTTCCAATCATTGCTATTTTTTAAGAACACCAAATTTGTGTATAATCAAGCAAGATTCCTCATTGTGGGTTTAAATGAACCCAGTTATCCAGAATAAATTGACTGGACAAAGACGACAGAAAGCATTGTTAGTAATCTCACAGTAGTAGAACTGTATACTTGTCTAAGGCCTGTTGATTTGGATAAAGCAGCGTTTAACACTGATTCATAGACTGCTGCTGCAGATGGTGTTGGTGAGTGTTGGTGTCTGAGTGTCAGTGAATGCATCACCAGCACCAGTCCAACAGTGCGGCTAACTGGCTTAAAAACCCGTATTGTGTTAGTATTGGCTCTAGTGCAGACCGATGAGAGACTCTTTATCTGCTCTGGAGTTACTTTGTTGGAAACAGTGAGGGAGAGAAAGGAAGTGCCCATAAAGATTTTAACTGATCCACTAAATGAAACAAGAGGGTTGAATTACTGTTTATGGAGAACAATCCCAGCCAGACTACAAAACAGTGCTAAAGAGGGTTGAAACGAGCCAACGGTGGGATTCTGCAAGTTGTAAATAATACACCTTTTTATCAAACACTATTACTGTCATTACCCCCCTTACCCCAGTTCTTACAGTTGGTGCCAAAGACGGAGCACTTCCACATAAATAATACAGCTGCGGATCATGTACCTGTTAAAGGTTCATCCTGCAGGTTTTACTGCTCATTGATTTGTTTAGAGGCCACAGAAAAGGACATCAAGCAAGTTATTTAGAAGTGTCATGGTTCAATCTTGTTTTTCATTCTATCATTTTTGGAAATAGCCACAACACTAAAACTGAATGTGGAGCTGAATCCCAGATCAAAGCACGTTTAAGGCCTCTGAATATTTGGTTAGTGTTTGAATGTTGTGTCAAATGTTTGTATCTTGTCTGACCATGTCTGACAATAAAGTAACATCAACTCAAATCATAAACGAGAAGAGGTTTGAATTCTTTGCAGTATTAAAGATACAATATGTAGATTTAGCCACCAGGGGGCTCTCAATCAAAACTACAATAACAAAAGATGATGTCGATGATAGCGGGTAATCATGGGAGTTCTCTCTGCTATTCTCACCCTCCCTCTATCCCTGGTTAAAAAACGACATCCGCGTTGATGTAGTAAAGAGGAATGGGCGAAACCGACCTGAGAAAGAGAATGTGTTTACCGACGACGTATCCAAGTATAATTTACATGACGTTTTTTATCACAGCAGCACATACAGCAACAGTACGGCAGCTTTCAGTAGAAGCTCCCACTTCCTCATGTAGCAGTCTTTGACGTAACATCCGGTGTTTCCACGGCAACGACAAATATTCTCTCAGTCATGGCGGCTCATCATGGCGGCTGCCTCGACAAGACACGTCCCGTTACAACTATAAAATGAACGATTTCTCTGGCTTTGATAACAGTTGAAAATATTTCAGGTAACGTAAATACTACAAAAAAAATATAACATAGGCTTAGTCAATTTTTTATTATTTTAGATATTTTATTGTTAGACATTGTCATCAAATTCTACACATTGTACATTTAAAGGATGAATTGAGAATGATCATAAGTATATATTTTTCCATCACTTGTACTTATTTTTTATTAATTTTATTTATATACTGTACATATATTTGAATCTGGTATTTTTAGATTTCATGGGATTTTGATAACAATTAATGTTTTGGTATCATATCTGTTTTGTTTTTTCTAAACCCAACTCAAGTAAACCTTGATTTATCACACAGTGTGTTTCAATGTTGACCCAATGAAGATGACTTGATACGATATAACATCTCATCCAATAATTCCACTATACAGTCTGAATTCAAGAGTGGAAAAAGACATCTAACCCACTTTCACACTTACAAGAATACACAGAATGAGTTTGGTTGAGTTGCACAGCATGTTAAAAAGCAATGTTCTTTGTTTACAAGTTGAACTCCACAAGGCAGCTTTGAGGTTGAAAATAAAATCTCTGCACACAACTTTGACAAAAAAAAGTTCTCACCTCTGTCTCACCTCCTTTTAAACCTGCAGAATTTCCCTGACCTTGGAGCATGTGGGACACTAAGTGTTCAGTGTTTCATGAAAAAGGCTTAGCTTGAAGGATCAGGCAGGAGTCAGAAGGGGTTCATGGGAGATCAATAAAAATCTTTAGTATCTGCACAAGGGTAGAGGTTTGAGGAGAGAAAGACTGGCATTAGAAAATAAAACAAAATGGTCAGGGAAACAGGCACAGGCTTACTTTTCTGCCGTTTGTCTGCCAAATGAAGGCTCACAAAGAGGAGATACCAGGCAATTTTATTTTCTGAGAGGCTCTGAGGTTGGGTGAGATTGCAGAGGAGGAGTGCCAAGTGGAAAAAAAATGGTAACCTCCATTGACAACAGATGATTGAAGTATTTTTTTTTCTGTTCCGGGGCGATTGATTAGAAGAGGGCAGAAGTAGGAACAATGAAAGAGAAACCCTCCAGGGGAACTGTTATTAACATTACTGTGTGGTGTGCTCAAGGGGCTTTGCTGCATTTCACACAGACTTTGCACACATCGCTTTCTTGTCTGGTGTTGACTGCATGAACTCCAGGGCTGAACCCTAACAGTCGACTGAAATGTAAGTCAATGAAGCGTGTTAATCTGCCAAGATTTCATAATTCAGGTAGCTGCTGAACAAAAAGTCAAAATCAATCAAGGAGCAGCACCCTGTCTGTTGTCTGTGTGCCTGTGAAGCCAGGCCAACACTGAAAGATTTTTAAAGCTTATCAGATGTTGAAAATCCTCCCCACCAAGCACCAACCTCCCAGTTGAAAAAGAAGCCAATGCAGAGGTTCAAAATCCTGCAGAGTTCGTCCAGCTTGAGGC